>NW_027526295.1:36922462-36934962 GCF_048455015.1 Haemaphysalis longicornis
TGCATATACGCCATTTTCATAAGCAGCCGGGAAAAGAGGAAAAAAAAGTGGCCGTGTATCTGCTCCTTTCGTTACAAATGTCGTCAAAAGACGATAGTCTTTGTAGACATTTGCCAAAGAAATGCCCCCTTTGCTTTCGCGCTCACCTCTCATGCTGTTCCTGTACCGTCGTGCTCATTCCAAGGTAAACACAATAAAGGTTTGGGGAAGGCGATTTGAATTTACCGCGTTCAACTGCTACCGGCCGGGTTCCTCGATGCCAGCGCTGCAGTACGGCGGAGACGCGCGTGAATAGAGGCGGCCGACTAGAAGAATTATAGTGCCGCGTGGCCGTGCTCCACGTGCGTTCTAAGCAGAACGTGGAACCTAGCTAGTGGAACCTTTCGTTGAGTTTGCCGCGTGATCTTTCATATGCCGCCAGGAGGCGGCGGTTTTCTGCAGTACATGTAGAATATCATTTGCTATCGAAAAACCAAGCATCCATGAATTTTTAAATAAAGGAACACTGTAAATATCCCTTCTGTACTAATTTGCTGTCTTATATTTGCGTAATGTCTTGTTCTTGTTCAACAAAGTTTACAAGTACGAACATATAAACCTTGCTTAGACGTTTACATGTGGCTGTGAGTATATAACACTATTGCGCAATATCAATTTTACTTTGGCCGGGTGGCAAACCAGTTTTCCGGGAGGCCCGCGCTTTTAGATGCAGAGCATCTGATTCACTCGCCTTGTCCCTCCGGCGTCGTCGTCGTTGTCGTCGTCCGCGTTGTCCACCCCTCCCCCATTCTCCTCGCCGCGCCAGCTGCGCTCTCTGCCGCTCACCCCGTCTCCTCTCCAATAGCGAACACTCTCTCGCGAGGGGCATTGGATTGGATTGGATTCGATTGGATTGGATTGGCTTGGCTTGGCTTGGCTTGGCTTGGCTTGGTTTGGTTTGGCTTGGCTTGGCTTGGATTGGTTTGGATTCGATTTGGATCGGATTGGATTAAAGTGGATTGTGCTGGATTGTGTTGCGTCATAGCCGCGGCACGTTGCGTCATAGCCGCGGAAGACGCGCTGGGCCGGCGCATGTGCAGTACTCTCTCTTCCGCGGTTTCCTCTCCTTCGGGGGCGCTGCGCACATAACCGGTGTGCCGTTCTCCGGCGAAGCAACATTCACGCTTGGCTCAAACACCTAGAGTCCACGCCGCTTTACAAGTACGCCAACGTCGTCATCGACTGGGACCGGCTTACGTAGTCCCCTCAACGTTATGCGCGCTATAAAACGCGGTCCCTTCGCCGCTCCGCCTATGTACAGTGTACTAGAATTGGGCATCTACACAGGGGTTCCCGCGAGGGGAGGTGGGAGTTTTTTTCGCTTCCGGCGGACCAGCGTTCCCTGTGCGCGCTGGGCTGCTAACATCGGTCGGCGCGGTCTGCTGCGCTGTGTAGTACAATATTGTTTCGTACCGTGCATACGTTTTCGCGGAACTTTCAACTGTTTTAGCCAATGCTGCGATGACGTTTTAGGCGCAAACGTCGCTTGGTCAGCACTGTGTGGTTGTGGGTTATCGAACAAGCATGAGAAAGCGAGAAAAAGTCGACAGCTCACATCTACACGACCCTGCCTGCAGAAAATGCAGTGCGGTTGTGACGTGTTTTCGCTGCATCGCTTCCCAACGGACACCGAGTTGAGATATCGGTTGACGACGTTGATAAACCGCAACGACTTTGTACCAACGCCCAACTCTAGGGCTTGTTCGGAGCACTTCTTGTACGGCAAGCAGACGGAGCAAAATCCATTTACCATACGCAAAGCTGCGACTGCGGCAACAAAACGGAACCCCCTAAAATGCTAGAAGTAACTTGTTCCTTTACAATGCAACATTGATTTAATATTTATTTGATTTATTAGGGGGTTTAATGCGCCGATGCTACACAGGCAATGAGGGGCGCCGTAGTTGAGGGCTCCAGATTATTTTGCTAACCAGGGGATCTTTCGCGTGCGCCGATACAATAAAACATTACAATAACTCCTGTTTCCTTGTAATCAATTTATAATGACGCATATAGATCGTTCATTACAGCCGATTAGCTATAAACAATGCCCTTTCAATCCAATCTCACCTTTAAAATCAAGGCCTTTTGTTTACTTTTTTCAAGCGGAAGCATTACACTGCCAAACGATATTAGAGGATAACTTTCTCCATCGTACACTGGTGGTCGATAACAGGATAAGCAGGCAGGACAACGTGGAAACGCAGCTCCGGATACGCGAACGCTTCATTTAGAAGTTAGCTCAACCAGTCCACAGCGCGGTCAAAGGAACAGCTTCTCATCCTTTTGCGTTGATACGCAATCTAAAGTACTACAATTACAAAAAAGTTACTGTTAATCACGTAAACCATTCGTGCATCGAGCAGAGGGTTCACAAAGATGGGCTCCGATTTGCGCACGCACGCGCGCACACACCCACACACGCACGCGCACACACACCCACACACGCACGCACGCACGCACGCACACACACGCACGCACACACGCACACACACACACGCGCGCACGCACGCATGCACGCACGCATGCACGCACACACACACACGCACGCACGCACGCACGCACACACAAACGCACGCACGCACGCACGCGCACGCACACACACACAAACGCACGCACGCACGCCCGCACGCCCGCGCGCACACACACACACACACACACACTACTGCAACCGCGACTACTGCAACACGCACGACTACTGCAACCGCCAACTTAACGCCAAACCATTACGGTTCACTCGGTAATGCACGGTCACCGAACAGACGCACGGAAAGAACGGAGCACTTAACAGACCAGGGCGGCGGGTTCGGCGTTCGCTTCATAGACGAGGCTAGCGAGAGGCCAGAAAAAGCAAATGGCGGCGCCAACCTCTAGACAGGAGAATGGTGTATAGAGAGGTTGTGTGAGCTCATGGTGAATGTGAAGGTTTTTCTTGCATCAATGCGGTGACGCTTCGGACACCATGAACTCCGCCAGGCCTGTAAGATTTTCCGGGGAAACCGAAAATAGCATGACTCAAAGACATCTAAGAAAGATTGAAACTTGTAGACGTAGGGGGGGAACAATAAATTAAAATGAGAAGAAAGTAAGCGTGTAAAAATAAACTAGGGTTGGTTTGCCCTACCCGTACGCGCTTTTTTACCATTTAGGAGGTATACAGGCTGCACGCGTTTTCAAAAAAACGAAACCTAGCGACAACAGTGTTTGCAAATTCAGTTTATTGTGGCGACCCAGCCTACATAAACCTTTCCATAAGACTTTCGGCATTTTTGGGGTTACTGAATGTCTGTAAACCTGCTTTCTTTGTAAAGAAAGAGTGCCTTTCATTTTGAGCCAATTTTATTAGGAATGCATTGTGTCATAGTAAACACCGGTCAATGGTCTTAGCTGCTTTGTTTGCCGTGTCCAACGAGTGAATATAAATTAATGGCTTCTCATAGGTGAAAAAAAAGCATGTGCAAAAAATTCAATCATTCGGCTGCATTACAGGTGTTCCCTTCGACGAAGTATTAAAAAAAATATATAAATGCTGAATTTTTAATAATACCTGGCAAAAAATCAAGCACGGCATCTATCTAAAAATACGATCACTTCACTACATTATTGCTAATTAATAAAACTCACGTTATGCGGAAATAAAAATATAACGGCTGTTTCAAACAAAGAAGCACCCGATAATTTGGTCGCCGAGAAACTTGCACAACGAAATGTTGGTGCATCGAAATGTTTAGGCTCCGAAATGTCAGTGCACCGATAGGTCCGCACACCGATATGTGCGTGCACTGAAGTGTCTGCACACCGAAATGTCCGTACCGAAACGTTCTGCACCGAAATGTCCCGCACGCGTATCTGGAAATTTTGGGGTAGGACGTTTCGGTGCAGGACGTGTCTGTGCAGGACGTTTGGGTGTGGGCATTTCGGTGCGCGGAGATTCTGGTGCACGCACACTTCCAAACCGCGTCTGCTCATTGTGTATACCGTCGAATGTATGGTGCGAGAAAATCATTACGTCCGCTGGTTGAGCGAGCGCGAGCACTTCAGTCATACCCGTTACTGAAGCGTTGAAAAAGGAAGCAAATTAAACGAGCGCAGGCCTCAAACACTCGCGTAATTCGCGCTTCGAGTGGGAGAGGGCACTAATCGTTGGAGAGCACTGCACGGGCCAAAATTTCTAGGCCCAGCCCGACCCGGTAAGGTAGAGGAATTGTTTAAAATGTGAGCCCAAGTACGGCTCGATCCCGACAAACTTCGAATATATGAGTGCAAGCCCGGCCCGAGCGCGACAGAATTCAATAAAATAAGCGCGTGCCCGCCAGACTGTTGTGAAATATCACCCCTAGCCCTACAGGAACTCGAAGAACATGAACTCGAAGAAGTCTGCTGTTGACCCTAAAGCGTAAGCACAAGCGACTACGACTAATTTCGATTTATATTTGTTTTAAACTTGGACCGATCTTTGTACAACCTAAATATCCTCACTTGGAATCTGCATTCTCGGTAGTCGTGGAACTTCTTTTGCCACTTCATTTGCTAGTCTTCGAAATGAAGGCACACCGAGGATACCTTAAATGATTCCGAGCAAGTGGAGAATTTTTTGAAAATTGCAATGCTTCAGCTGATACTGGAGCTTTCGCTTTTTTATTACTTGCTGAAATTTGAGCAGATGATGCATCCGGATGCACCACTTCATTTTTGCCCGTCCCTCTAGTTACGCTGGCAGCATTATTTTATCTATGCTTTTGTTCTTCCTTGCTTTTATTAATTGTTTAAAAAATTATTATACAATAACATCATAGGATTTTCTTCAAATATTGCTCCTTCAAACTCTGCACACAGTGTAAAGAGAAGGTCACGTTTGTTCTGTTTGTTTTGGTGTGAAAAGCATCTGGAAAAGATCATCATCTTTTACTCTGTGGCTGGAGGGCCCTCGTTTTCTCGACCGCGCTCTCCCACTATGCTGACGGGGCCCATGCGCTTTTTTTATTGACGTGAATGCTTTCAGAGCGCAATTGTCTTTTAAAGCATCTCTTTCATTGGCGCCGTGGTGAATTGGCACTTCGCTTCTTGTTGTTTTCGCTAAAACTGAAATATCAACACGAAAACATTTTGTTGTCAACATTATACAATTCGTGTCACAGAAGTGCCTGGACTCAGGGACTTGCTGGGCCGGCTCGTGCCGGAATGGCCCAAAAAAATTTTGATTCAAGCCCGAGCCCAGCCCGGGCCCGAGAAAATGCGCACTACCCGGCCCGAGCCCTGCCCGCGAGTGCTATATGCCAGACTATTAAGTTACGCTACCGCACCCAACTGTTTCAGCGCTCTGCTCTTGCGGTGTGCTGTTTTGTCGTGTGCTGTATCGCGCCGTGCTCTTTTGTTGCGTGCGCCTTTGTTTGCGTGCTCTTCTGTCGTTGTGCTTTTCTATCGTGTGCGCTTTTGACGCTCTGCCCTTCTGACGCTGTGCACTTCTGTCGCACGCTGTTTTGTCGCGTGCCCTTCCGACTCCGCGGCGTTATGTCAGGGCTCTTGTGTCACGTGCCCTTTCCTCGCACACTGTTCTGTCGGTATACCATTAAAACCAGCCCTGAACCTCCTCAAAAAGAACGAAGGCCTTCGCTGGGGGGCTGAGCGCACGTATGTCGTGGTAGCTCTGCTTGTTCACGCCTTCCGTACAAGGTTAGAGTTTGTTTTGACGAGCTATGCTCATTCAATTCTTCCTTACAAGGTAAGCGTTTGTTTTGAGGAGTTAGATCTTAAATAAAGTCAAGGCAGAAAGGGTGCAGTCATGGTTCTCACATCCAATGAAGAAGATCCTTTTAGGCAGACAACACTCTTGCTACAGTGCTCTCCAATCGCCACAGTGGTCAAATGAGCTGGTTGTCTTGAGTTACCCAAGCATGGTTCAAGACCGGCCAGTGCTAATCTGTTGAAAATGGGGGCTTTTTAGACTGGTAAAAGCTAAAGCAGTTTCAACAGCGTTGGTAATGGCGTACGTGTAGGTTATGGCACCAGTCACGACGTCATGTTACTATAGTTTATCTGCCTTTACTGGGATGTCGGGTGTAAGACTTCAGTCGGCTGATTATACGACTAGTGCTACATGCCCAGGCTTTAGGGTGCATGTCTCCGGTAAGTACGCAAGAGCGTGCGGAGCCTACAGGCACGCAATGCTTTAAAAAGCTTGGGTGTATTTGTCAGAACTCGCGCCCAACAAGAAATCGGAAAAAAGTGGTCCTGCTGCGGAAGGAATTAATTTTTTACATGCCGTGAAGCAATGAGGAAAATAATACTGCATAGTTCCTCCCCGCCCCCCCCTAAACCCTAAATCGGTCTCAGAATTCTTCTTTTCCAGAACAATTTGAATAGATTCAGAACAATGGAAACCAAACAACAGCCGCAAGGTGCTGATGACCAGGTAACACTCTTAATTTTAAAGACCATTTTTCGGAGCGGTACACGACAGAAGGAGTGAACAGGCAATCCTGTTGAACAAACAAGCACAATATTGGAGCGCACTCACGAGCTGTTTGCAAAACACAAAGCAACATATTCCTGGTAATAACTGTATTATTGTATTCCTTGAAGGTCCGACTTTGCTTGCACAGTGCATACGCCCATGTAGGGGAACCCGAGAACCCTCCAAATTTCTGGAAGACGATCAAGCATACCAAATATAATGGTATAGGCTCTTCTTCTTAAACCGCCACGTGGCGATAGCCGTCTTGACCCAAAGAGACGATGGATCGGAAAGTCTGCTGAAAGAGACCACATAAAATACATCTTCGCTACAGCATAAAAACAGATTAAATATTTCCTGTTTTTTAACAGCGTCGGTTTTCCTTTGCAATGCCGCATAGCCAGGTGGCAAAGGCACCAGTCATATTGCTTTGTGGATCAAAAGTGATCTTAAAACAATTAGCAGGTCTTAAGGTCAGGTGAACTCTGTCGTGTTAGCTAGTGAAGTTTTTATGAGGAAAAGAATCAACGCGCGGTGTGTCAACCCCGCAACCGCCCTCTTACGCAAGAAGCTAGACGAAAGAAGCGAGCGGTGAGGAGCCCGAATCTCTTTTATTGTTCCGCTGTTTATTTCTCGCGGTGGTACGCAGGGCGGAAAGCCACGGAAGGGGCTATCTGGTTGCCGGCATATGCGTCGCCGTTGTGCTCAGCCTCATCGTTGCCGGCGTTCTTTTAGGTGAGTATTCCCGGAGTGCCACGGACGCTGTTGCTTTCCTTCGGAAGGAATTACTCACGAGACCACTTTGATAAGCAAAGTTTGCGTTGCCTTTGTGCCAAACTCGCACTGACGAATATCAAGAGCACTGTACTGGCACCGCGCACTTGTCTGCCACACCTGGAGCACCTATAAATTATCTGTTTCTAACCGAAACGGGAGACAGCTTTCCAGGAAACAGTGGGTTTGCCAGCCTCCTCTATTTAACCTGTATTCTGCCGTGAACGGAAATTCGAAGGTGAAGAGTGAAAAAGTGGTATTGTGTGCATCAGACCTCGGACAGTCTTCGACCGGCTGCTGGCTGGCTGTTTACCAAGCAGGTAGCTCCGGAGCATTGTGAGCAAAAGGGTAAAGTGAGTGCACGTAGTATCCCAGATTCTGCTTTAAGACATCCTTAATTTTTAAATGCATAGCATTTTAGTAACTCACAATGTCACGCGGCGTTGGCGTGCCTTGTCGTAGTCCGCATGCGCGCCTTGTCGTAGTCCGCAGGCGCGCCCTGTCGTAGTCCGCAGGCGCGCCCTGTCGTAGTCCGCAGGCGCGCCTTGTCGTAGTCCGCAGCCAGGAAGAAATAACAGTTTCCGGCGCCCGGTTCTGAGCCCATGACGCCGCGGGCGGAACGCAAGGTGCCCGGCGCACTACCGACCGAGCCACGAAACCGATACAGATTTCGATGCACCGAAAGCGCCTTATATCCTTCACTCATTTCTCGTTTGTTTCGAAAGCGCCACAAGTTGTCCCGCGCCTCCAAAAGATGGCGACACGGGTCCCGCGATCGAGAGATACGACTTGCCGGCGCACCCCCTCGGAAATGCTGTGCATTTGATCGTGCCCCTCGCGAGAGGGATGTCTTTTCCTTCACTAACTCCGCATCCATACCAATTTGTTTCGCCTTTCTGTGTTCTCTCGAAGCATTTTTTTTGAACAACTTTTCCCCGAAACTTTATTCGGACCCAAATATGGTCCGAACTTATGTCAACTTGGGGCTACTACCTAGAATATCTTTCCCAAATTACAGGACATCATCGCCTTCGTGATTGTTGAATCATTAACAATGATACACCTACATATTTCAAGGTCAGGGATTTTGCGTGTGCCGAACCAATGGTAAGTGTTGTCCATAGGAAATACAGAACCAGAAGACCAACTTCCCGATTTCTCAGGCCCAAGGTGACGATCTTTCGAAGATAATCTTTCCAAGAAGCGACTCCGTGTCTTGCGGCTGTGCGGTGAGAACATTAATTTTGGCGAGTGTCTTATACTACGGACTCCAATCAAGCAACACGGCGCGGGAGCACGAAGGCCTATAAACGTTAGATTTATTTTTGTCATTTGTTTATTTATTTAGTCTCAGCGATGCGGGCGATGTATGTACATCGCTGGTATTTATATTTACATGTAATCATGCGAGTAATGTATTTACAAGTACTTAGAGTTCAGCCAGGAGAAGGTCTGGGGTCAGAAACGTGTCATTCCCTTTTTCATCTTCGGCGCAGAAGTGGAAAGAACCTCGATCTAGCGCTTGTTTCTTCTTCGTAACACCGTGACGTGACCCCTGCGTCGGGGTGACAGTGCTGGTCAAGCCGCAGTGGCCTAGTGACTGCACGAAAGACGAAAGATGGGAGGAAACTAAAAATTGGCTCCAATCCACGCTGTGAAGGGAAAACGTTCACGGCACGCAAAGCTGTGAACGACCCCCCACAACAATTCTACATGCAACGTCACTTGCGTTCACACAAGTGTCTCTAGAATGAGTGAAACCAGAGATTCTGTCAGCGGTTACGTGGTATTCACGGGGCGCCATCAGCAACGCCGCTGTAGAGCAGCCGTGACATAGCAGAAAGAAAACGGAGAAGAACGTGTCTCGAAGGGTGAGACAGCGGAACCTGGCCATCCAGATGTGCTACCTCGTGGCTACACCACCTTGCGACACAAGCGCCGACATCCAAACAATCCGGAATGTGAGCTTAGTGATTCGCACTTATGCCGAATTAAACTAAATAGTTTCGTAAGTTTGAGACTCTCCAGAAAGCTGACGGAACTTTTATAATCGCTTTTTTTTTTCAGAATAAGTTGCTCCATTCGTCTTGTTAAAACAGCCGAACTGGTATTCAGCAATTGAGAAAAGGCAGTCCTACTCGTGACAAGCAGAGCGCAAAAGTTGGCGTTTCGCTAGCGACCTCATGTCTGTGATTGATCTGTACATTCTGTTTTCCCGTCCTGCAAAGCAATCTTTAACGTAATATTGACGTACGACGACCTAATTCTGTACGGTCCGGGGTACCTAGGAAGTGCTGTTGTCAAGCAAGTTAAGCTGTGAGAACTAAGCACGCAATAGACACGAATCTGCGCCAAAGCAGGCCCAAAACCGTCGCTAAAGAACACGACCAAGGCGACGGAAGGGTCCCGCTGACGCGCCCGCCGAGATGAGCACCGGGAACCCTGGGTAATAAAGCCCTATCACCACGCCATCTACACTGTGCTGCGTGAGTGAAAAGCACCCTGCGCATCTCCTGTCACGTTGGGAGTTTCTTGCGCACACGCGACGAAAGAACCGTTGGTTGGTAGCGGTAGAAAGCTGCGCTTTCAAAATGGAGTAGTCCGTGCTGCCACAGATGAAAATACGGAGGTAAGTGAAAATTGCCCCCGAGAAATATGCTCGCTGATGCAACGAAGCAACGGCCAAAGCCCTAGATGACGAGCCAAACACGTATACTGTGTAACGGCATCGACCTATGTTCAGGTCATATCCGGTCACGTTGGCTGTCCTTCGGCCAGTTTGATTAGTAACTTTTTCTGCTTTAAGTTTTTTAAACTTCAGAGCTCTGATGCGTGCTGCATCATCACCCATAGATATTCAAGAGCACCCCACTGGTGCTGGGTTCAAAGCAGAGATGGTGTTCAATGCTGTAGGGTAAACCATCTAGGCGAAGGAGTTGTCACTGCTGAGATGAACAAGGTCACTTTGGGGGTGGAAGACATGGCGGCTCAATTGAAAAACTAGAGAAACTTTAGACGTTCATAGGGTAACTTAGCGGCTTATGCGTTAAGAGTTGGCGTAGTGAGAGAACGGGTTTTTTGTCAGGCCATTACGACGAGAAGGAAACCATGCCAGAACTAAAACAACTAGCAGAACATTCTCCGTACGCTGGCTGCTATCATCGCGGAGCTTTTGCGACACGTTGGAGGGACAGAGCTTGGCAGTAGCAATTTGTCGTGTCAGGTGAAGCATTTTCAAAATGTCGGCATACTCTCCAATGGTAGGTTTTTTTTGCAGCACAAGAGAAATAAAAGGGCGCCAGTAGCAGTTTCACTATGTTACGATTTCTAGGGAAAAGTTAGGCCAGCAAGAGTGAAGGAAGAATATAGATGGTCGGCAGAAATGTACAAAGAAAGTACGGCAGTGAGCAATTTCTTGGAGCGTTTGGTCGGACTACTCGTTTGCGGTTGGTAGACTGTGATCTGCGTGCGTTGAGTGAAGAAGGAGTGGATGACTTTACCTTTACGTTTGACGCGAACTGAGACTGGGTTTGGCTAAGAGCTGCCAGAGACCACCGTGATGTATCGTGATGTTTCTCAACAAAAAGTCAGCAATGTCGAAGGGTCAGCTATTTGGAAGCGCATTTGTAATGACATAGCTTATCGCGTAGTCCGTCGTGCAATTAGCAGATAAGTGCAGTGAAATCGCTGAAATAATGTAACCCAGAGCAATAAAACGGACCTTCATAAAAGTTTAAGAGCTTGCACAGAGCATACTGGGAGCACGGAATGTGGTTTTTGTCTTGACGTGGGTCCAAAAACCCAAGGTAGCGGCGAACAGGTCAGTAAATATACAGTTCAGCAGCAGCGAGGGCCACGCCAAGAAGATCAGCCAGTGGTGCGTCGCGCACTTGGGGCAGTGTGTCTGAGCTAAGTGGCTCTGGGATAGTTTTAAATAGTGGAAGCCCGTCGCTGCGGCATTGTAGGAATACGAAATACGATCTTGAATACCGTAATATACGCAAAAAATGGTTTCTGAGGCGCACAAATCGCGCTGTAAATTGTCACCTGCAACAAAATGTCGGGGTACTGTTCGTGTTTTTCATTTTCTTGGGGACAGGTGGGTGGGTCGGGGCCATCGTTTGCACAATCTTGGGGGTCGACTGGCAAAGCGACACGCGCCCATAACCTGCAGTTTACCAGGACGGTAGAGGACTGTAAAAGAGAACTCTTCCACATTCAATACCAAGTGACAAAGTTGACCCATGGGGTTTCAACGACTGCACCCAGCAAGGGCTCGGTGTTCAGTCACTAAGAATTGTGAATGGCCTCATATCAGTGGCCTTTAAACCTGGTAGCGCTGGAAACTAGAGCAAGAAATTGATTGATTGATTGTAATATTTCACGCGCCGACGCAGCACAGACGATGGGGTGCGCCGTAGTGCAGGGCTCGGAATTAATTTTGACAACCTGGAGATATTTAACGTGCGCCGAAATCTCGTACACACGGGCGTGTTTGCTTTTTGCCTCCATCAGAAAAGCGGCTGCCGCGGCCTGGAATCGAAACAGTGACCTTGGGCTCAGCATCGCAACGCCTTAGCCGCAGAGCCACCGCGGCGGGTTAGAGCAAGGAATTGCCGCTCTGTAAGAGAATATTGGCGCTCTGCTGTATCAGTGGGCGACAGGCTTACGTAATCACTCGACCGTTGCAACTCTCGTCAACAAGAACTTCAGTAGGCGCGGTAAATACAAGTTCACAAGAGCGATGCCACAGATGTCGTCAGAAAAGACAGTTCGTGTATTGATAAGCCAGATCAAAGTTTGCTTGTTTATTTGGTCGTCCTGATTCGTGGGACTTCCACAGGTGTGTTGAAGTAATGTTCCATAATTTGGACCACTGCATTTGCGAGTTCAAGTGCACTAATAATAAAAAACACGAGAAAATCATAGTTTCATTACAGTTGAAAATCAAACCCCTAGGATTGAATGCTTGAACCCCTTCGTAAAAAAACTGCCTCATATCTCTTTACTTCGTTGCAAGTGCCAACGAAAGATAATAGTAATTGGCTCCCTTCTCTTCCTCGCTCGCCTCTAATGCTATTCCTGTCCCTTCTCGATCCTACCAAGACAAACAAACCAAAAGTTTACTCAACTTAATTTAAATTTACCGCGTTCCACTGCTCCACGCCGGGTGCCTCGATTCCAGCGCTTGAATCGGGGCACCCGACTGCACGTGCGTGCCAAGGGGTACGGG
>NW_027526295.1:36937462-37260212 GCF_048455015.1 Haemaphysalis longicornis
AATAATTAATTTTGTTCCCTTCCAGCAAGTGGTGGAAAGAATGAAGGTAAGAAAATGTATTTTTAGTAGAATGTTTTTCGACAAACCAAAAATCAGTGAGCGGACGCTCCTAAATATGAAGATGATGGGAAATACCCGAACATCAGTACACAGTTTCTTTACTCAACTTTCGAAAAGAAGAGTAATGCTTACAGATGATTAAACACGTTCGTCCGTAAAATAGGCCAGTGAATTGAAGATACATTAAAAAGGAATTACAAGGGCAATTCAGAGAAAACATCTATGGCATGTATCGAGATTTCGGCGCAAACATAAAAAGGATGCTGCCAATTGCTGTATGAATTGCAAACCAATAAGCCTAACATTCGTTGCATAGCAAGTGCTCACCCAGATTTTATTCACCCTCTGGGTAAAATAAAAGTGAGGTCGCGTGCCTCTATGGCACGCGACCTCACCATTCGGCAACCGTAGAGTTACTGCTAAATAAACACGCTTGCAATATGCCGGCGACCACAGTTAAACCGATAGTTTTTTTTTAAATAAACCGCTCAGATTTACGTGAAGCGTACCTCTACAAGTAACGTTTTGCGCAATGAGGACATAGCGTTAGGTGGTAATGTTGATTTCGGTGGCTGAATTACTAAAATTGAAGAAAATAACTTGTTAGTGGCTGCAGTAAGGAGCAATGTTTGTATTAAAAAGTTGGACGCAGTCGTGTTTTCCCGCAGCGTGATTTGGCAGATTTTATCTAGTGCATCCGTACTCCGATATATCAAACTCCGAAGCTTAATTGCCGTTCGCATGGTTACGCATGATGGACACTGATGACCGGCGCAAAGCTCCGGTGCTAGCCGGACGTTTTAGAATGTACACCCTTGTTCCAAGCAGCTAGATCATCGGATAGTTCAACACGCCGGGTATTCCCAGACCTCTGAGAATTAATGTCAACTTTCACTGCGGCGCCACACCAGCCCAACTCCAATTGCGTTCTCTCTCAGTTGCTTTGTGAGCCTCGGGAACACAAAACTGTTGGTGTATCTCTAAAAAGCTACTTCCAAGATACTGCAGCTCTATTACGTATTCAAGCGCCCATTACGCGTGATCGACGTAGATGAGCCCCGTAACTTCACTGCCGCGGCCGCGGAAATATGCACTTAGATTGCACCATGCGCAGCCCCAAACCACCCATGTTGAGCCGTCCTGCTTCTTCACGGGGTAATTGCAGTTGGAAATAGTAATGCATGTTGCGAGGCTACGCCAAACAAGAGTATGTTGCGAGTGAGCGCAGGATATGCCCAACGTGAGTGAATGTACAAGGTGCACAGGAATGCACAGAGCGAAGAAGCTGCTGCTGAAGACAATGACGTGCAGCCCTGGCCATCGCGGCTATGTCCGGACACACACCTTCTCCCTTTTTTCTATGTTTTGATAGCGGTTCGGAGTACTCTTAATTACGATAACCCGAGGTACGACTGAAAGGCTGCCAGTTATCACTATTTCTGTGCCTCCACCCCATTTTCAAACTAAACATCAAACATCGAAAATCAAAATGCTAGCTATGAAGTTCGATCACCCGGTAAACCGGCTCCACCGTTCAGAACTAGTTTTCTTTCGTATTGCAGACAAAAAAGGTGAAACATGGGTCGGATCAGAAGCACATATCACGCCCATATTTCTCGAAAGGCGAAACATAGAAAGTTCGGGCATGCAACGCGCGCATCGCCTTGGTCGCATTTAAGCAGGTAAAATTCGTCCGATTATTGTGGAGTTCACCTACTTCAAAGCTAAATCTAATGTTCTCTCCTTCTCACCTAAGCTGAAAGGCTCACTCATATTGATTCGAGAGGACTACTCAGCTCCAGATTGGATGGCACAAAAAAAAACTTTACTTGTATGGCCAACACTGCAACGCCTCTTTCAAAATTCGTTTCGATAAATTGCTTCTCGATGATAAGATGTTTAGCTACTTTGCCGAAACAGATTCTATAGTCGAAGTGAAATGATAGCAATTGCCACGAACTTTCCGACATGCGCCCTCCTCTCTTCAGCTCTATCGACAATACTCAAGTTCACAAACTGACGCCAATATGGCCATTCTGTTGGCAAATGTTCGCAGCTTTCTCCCGAAAAGAGCAGCCATCGAGACCATCCTGGAGGATAACGACACCGACATTGCCATATTAACTGATTCATGGCTGACTCCTTACCTAGAGGACCAAGAGCTGCTCCAAAGTCATTCGGCGTACATAATATCCTGGCTAGACAGGGTGGGGCTTAGCGGAGGAGGCGTGGCCACCACATCAAAAAGAGAATTCACTCATATCGGCTGCCCCCACGTGCAATCAGGAAATTATCTGTGCAGTTGTTTCACTCCCTGCCGGCACGAACACAATCATCGCCTGCTATCGTGCTCCAGATAGCGAGCACTCGTTTACTTCTGAACTACAGTCGTTGCCTCTTTACTTAACAACTCGCTTCCTACTGGTCAATCTGATAGTAACCGGCAACGTCAATGTTCCCGATATCAACTGGAACAACCTATCTGTGCACGGCCGACTTTCTAAAGATTGTCTTGACGTGATTCTTACATTCAACCTTAGCCAAACAGTCTACGCACAAACTCGAGGGAACAAAATTCTAGATCTCCTTTTTGTTTTGCTCTTCAAGAATAGGCTCCTATATTTGGTGGGCGCACTCGTGCTCCTTGTCAAAATTTGTGGTGACGCTAACAATCCGCGGCTTACCAACTCCCCTAGGAAGCTGCTACAGAAGAAAAAACGGCTGTTTCGAGCGGCCAAACAATCGCAACTACCTTGAAATTGGGAAAACCATGTCGAGTGCCAACGCGCATACATTAATCAGTTAAACTAAGCGAAGAAGACGTTTTACCACCATGACCTACAAAACTTTTCTGAAAACAAACCCCGAAATTTTGGAAAATTCTACAACCGAAAAGCAACTGTAACCATAACATTACGCTCTACTATCCAGATGGCTCGCATATTCCGCTTGATTGTAGGCTTTAAAGCGCCGACGCAACGCCGACGACGAAGCGCGCTGTAGTGGAGGGCACCGGAGTGATATTGACCACCTGGGGATCATTAACGTGCGCCGAAATCTTGTACACACGGGCGTTTTTGCATTTCGCCTACATCACAAAAGCAGCCGCCGAGATCGGGAATTGAACCCGCGACCTTGTGCTCAGCAGCGCAACGCCTTAACCATTGAGCCAGCGCAGCGGGTCACATATTTCACTTGAGCAGCGCGCCCACGTCAAGAACCTGTATTTTTCTTCAGTGTTTACCCGCGAACAAGACCTCGATAGGTCCGTACTTCCCAGTTTAATTTTTTTCAAGTGCCTCCTGCCCCCATTATTCCCGAAGGCATAACGAAGTTATTCGATAGTTTAAAGCTGTAAAGTGCTCGAGGATGCGATAACATAACTAGCAAGATAATCAAAGCCACCAAAATAATCTCTAGCAAGATTTTGCATAGAATCTTTGCCCAATCGATAGCTACCAGTGCACTTCCGGAAAAATGGACACTTGACAGCATAGTTCCGCTTAACAAATCAGGCAATTACTCCGATCCTTGCCACTTCCGCCCTATTTCGCTAACATGCATCGTGTGTAAATACTAGAACACATAATATATTCCAAAATTGTGCGTTACCTCGACAGTAACAAACGCTTCTTTCCCAAACAACACAGATTCCAGCTCGGGCTTTTCTGTGAAGCCAACCTTTTTGATTCCACTACTGACCTTCACATTAACCTTGACTCTTCAGTTCAAAATGAGGTCATTTACCCGTACTTTTGTAAAGATGTCGATCGCGTTCCACATTAGCGCTTATTAGCAAAACTTTCCAACTTTAACCAGAACTTCTTAGTACTATCATGAATTTGATCTTTTATTACTAACATCTCCCAGTTCACTGTAATCGGATCCCACCATTCAACCTTAACCAAAGTTTTGTCCGGAATTCCTCAAGGCTCGGTAGTAGCTCGCCTACTCTTCTTAACCCTTTGTATCCGAGCGTCCACATAATGGACAAAACATCAGTGAATCGTTTCTGTTTTAGAGGAAGCCTCGCCGCGAAATCGAGGTCAAATCTTCGCGCCACTCAGGCGTTTCACAAAAACACCGCCACATGGCAGTAGCTGTCAATAAACCGCAGCAAACGCACACAGGAACATGGCGTCCTCCTCCAGCCGCGCCTAAATGTGGGCAACTCTACTTTTTTGGTACATTACCCATAAATTCCTAAGAATTTATTGATTTTTTGGTGTTGGACAGTAAAAGAAAGAGTGTGTCTTGTTTTTATCCGCGTTTCGTTACAAAACAAGCGGCAGACGTTTTGTAAAGCGAGTTGCCGTGGCGGCGTCCACGTGTGTGAACGCCAGGCCCAGGGCGTTCCGCTAAATGATGATAGAACGCCGCAGGGTAGTGGAGTCCGCTTTGCTACATCGCGACTCTGCACAAAAGTTTATCTCTAATGTGGTTACGTACAGCATTTAAACAACCTATTTAGACTTTATATACTTTATTTCAGACGTGGGCTAAGCGATGCATGCATAAAGCTATACTTTTAGAGTGGCCCAGTGGAAGCGAGTGTTCTGATTTGGACAGCTCCGATGATGAACCAGTTGAAGCAGAGCCATGAAGCAAAGGTCCCATCGACGAGTATAAAAGGATTCATCGGACAATGAAGACTTAAAAATGCAGGAATCGTCCACAGTAAAAAAAAACAAGGGGAAGAAGATTTGGCACTGGGTGAAAAAAGACGTCCCTATAAACGAAGGCTCTCCCGATAGCAAACTTGTACCGCTGGTTACCCCGGAAGAGCCTAGCACACCCCTCTATATGTTCTCGAAGCTTGTAGACGATGGTTTGGTTGAGCACCTCACATTTGAGACTAATCGGTTTAGGTTTCAGAACAGCAAAACGAAGGTGAAGCCAGTGAGAGTGGAGGTGATCACGAAATGTCTAGGGATAATTCTCTACATGTCCGTTATGCGCCTACCTTTCAGGCGAATGCATTGGTCTCGAATCCTGCGTCAAACACACGTTTCAGGATGTATGTCTTGCAACCGGTTTGATGAAATAATTTCTCTATTTCACCCCGCATACAACCACGACAAGAAAAAGAAAGGAGAAGATGGGTATGACCAATTGTACAGAGTGCGCCCCGTTCTCACACGGCTAAACAGAACCTTCTTGGATGCCTCAGAGGTGGAGCATGTTTGGCGGTGGACGAAATGATGATTCCTTTTAATTGTAGGCGCAGCCTGAAAGTCTACATGCAGAAAAAAACAAAAATTGGGCTACACAGCATGGACGTTAGCCGATAAGTCAGGCTACGTGCGCAGGTTCGAGCTGTACGGTGGCAACCTTGTTTTCGAGCCGGCAGACCTTCATCATGAAACTAGCGAAAGTGGAAATATAGTGGCGCGTTCGACAGAAGGCCGCCTGGGAAAAGAAGTGTTCTGCGACAACTTTTTCGCGTCTACTGAACTGCTTTCTGAAATGAAGCAATGTGATCTGGGATGCACTTCAACTCTCAGAAGCGGGACGACTGGTCGATGTCTGCTGCAAAATGAAAAGAAACTCCGAGCCGTGGCTCATTTGATTTCTGCCACGAAAAAAAGTGGAATTGTGATCTGTCAATGGTATGACGACCGACCTGTAACAATTGGATCAAAAAAGCACAGTGTGAACCCTGTGGGGTTTTGTCGGAGGTATGACCGAAGGAGGAAATCATTGTTGAGGTCCAGAGACCCAGCCTTGTGAAAGTCTACAACCAAAGTATGGGTGGTGTGGACAGGGAAGGCCAGCTGCTTGCGTTCTGCAGGAACTACGTGAAGACGAAAAAGTGGTACAAGAGAATAATTTTCCACCTGCTCGATCTCGCCGTTGTAAACAGTTGGCTACTGTATCGTGCCACAAAGTGATCAGTGATTGAGCTGGCTCATTACACAAGCTGAAAATCGCATTAGGCTTGATGAAAGCCGAGCCGAGGTAATGACGTCAGCTCCACCGCACTCTCCAATCGAGCCTTGGACATTCCTAATGCAGAGCGGTACGATTGTGTGAATCACGTACCCGTGAAAATCGCCCAACCGAACGGACAACGCTGCAAAATGCCACAATGCAAACAAAAACACGCATGCAGTGCAAGAAATGCAAATTCTACCCCTGCATTGAGGTAGATAGTCCCACAAACTGCTTCGAACAGTTTCACCTTGTGTATGTTCCTATAGTCCACATGTGTGGACACTTGTTTTCTTCTAGAAATAAACCTACGATTTCCGTCTTTGCCCCTCATTTGCTCTTTTGCATACGATAATATTGCATATAAGTCGGAAAAAAGTCATTTGCAAAACTGCATAGCGCTTGGGAAACAAAGGGTTAATTTTCATAAACGACCTGCCTAACAGAATATTATCTTCAATTCGCCTCCTCGCATACGACTGCGTTTCCTACCGCCGAATAGAATGCAACAGCGATGAAGAACTACTTCAACATGACCTTAATTCTACAAAAAGGTGGTGCTCAAAAAATTTAATGAAGCTAAACATTGATAAGTGCAAACAATGTGGAAGTGCAAGTGATAACAGCGAAGTGGAAGTGCAAGTGATAACAGCAAATAACACGAAAACGTTCCAGTATAACCAATGCATACACGTTAAGCTCTTTAACCCTCTCTTCAACAGATTCATCCCATTATCTGGGAGTTCTTATCACAAAAAGCTATCATGGTCCGAACACATCGAAAAACTTCCTGCTGATACATCCAAATCCCTCGGCTTCATCAGAAGATCTCTTGCTTCATGTCCTTCATCTACCGGGCAACTCGCCTACGAAACGTTCGTCAGGAGGAAACCATAATATGCATCATCCATAGGGAACCTTCACCAAGCATACTTAATGAACTCCCTCGAAACTGGACAGAACCGCGGCGCTTGCTTTATCGCTTCCAAATATAGTCCTCACCATAGCATCAGCGACATCAAAGCATCCCTTGGAATCCCCCACTGATACTCCGCCGCAAATTGCTCGTCTTTGTCTCTTCCATTCGCTTTTCTTTAATTCCCCAGACTTGCACACTACACCCCTGATCCCCCCTACTCGTTCGTCGTGACATCTTTTAGGGGCGAAGCTCCTTAGCACATCTCTTTGTCCGGGGCTTGGCGTCCCTGTACACAGTGTTGCGCATGGGCGAGGAGCATTGGATTGGATTGGATTGGATTGTAAGGGATTGGATTGGACTGGAATAAATTGAATTGTATCGGATTGAACTGGATTGGAATTGTATATGCTGTACACACGCGTTGTCACTCATTTACATGCGCCAGTGGGCAATGTCGCGGGTGATTTACGGTAAGAACTATCCCCAGTGCTTCGCCCACTCGTCATGATTCACTTCGTAATGGAGCCCGAATTTTTAAACTCCCACAGCCTTGAGAGCTTACATGGTACTGCTAACTCCTTTAACAAATCTTTCTTACGCGCTGCAATGGAGGCTCGGAATGCCCTACTCGACCAATTGTAAATGAGCGCCATTCACAAAATAGCGGCAGCAATTACCCATTTTTTCCGCACTTAATCAAACTCATTTTTTTTCTTTGTGCGATCGCTTATAGAACTAACACCATGCACGGACAAGTACCGCCACCCCGCGGCGAACGACGTAAGCAGTGACGGCGCACTAGAACGGTTGACTGCATGCGCGCCTCGCCAGTGAATACAATCAATACCGCCTAAAATTTAAAAATGTGCCTTTTTTGCTTCATAGTGTCATTATTAAATTTTATAACCATGTTTTATGAACTCCCTTGCTGATTCTGCCCCCCCCCCCAATCAGGTAATACCCCGAAGTGGACTTTAAGGGAGAAATAAATGATAATCACGACACGGCAGGCAACTCACAAATGGAGGAGCTTTGCGCCGGTCTCCATTGTCTTACATGCATAATTAT
Source organism: Haemaphysalis longicornis (assembly GCF_048455015.1). Lineage (NCBI taxonomy): Eukaryota > Metazoa > Arthropoda > Arachnida > Ixodida > Ixodidae > Haemaphysalis > Haemaphysalis longicornis. Next base: position 36,945,441 of record NW_027526295.1, read on the forward strand.
GGGAACAGCAATTAGGCTTAGTAGTTCGATGCCTCGGAGTACGAATACGCTAGAAGAATTCTGCTAAATCAAGCTATGTGGAAACAGGATTGCCAACAACTTCGCAATTTCCCGCCTAGCGCAGCCACTATAACTAAAAATATTAAATATTAGCAATTAAGCGACTGACAATATTAATTACCATCTTAGTCTTTGTCCCAGTGCAGAAAACCTCACTGTAGAGGTGGTTAGGACGTAATTCTAATCGGATAATTTAAAAAAACCTGTTGACCTTTATATTTTATCACCCTGTGTAGATACATATGAAAAAGTATGCACCCGCAGTTTCCTCTGGGTACACTAAAATGCACCCGGTTTCAAAAACGCCAGATGCAAACATTCGATGTTATTCAGCATACATAGATTCTTCTTGGCACAAATACCTGTATTCTTGGCTTATATGTGTGCTTATCAGGATTTGTTTGTAATGTTAAGAAGAGGTTAGAACATTAAAAGTGCAATTTTTCATTCACAATGTTCGAACTGCTCTGCTGTTCTATATTGTACCCCTTACAGTACAGTAAAGCCCGCTTATATCAAACACGGATATATCGAATTATTGCCTATATCGAACGGTTGTATATTATTGGTAAAAAGTACATGCATTTAAAACTTTTTATATGAAACGTGATTTTGCTCACAATGAATCTGTCGAACTATCCCGCGCGGGATTTTTCGCTAGGCATGCAGCAAGCTTTTCCGCAATGCATCCGCGCGCAGTTGTGGCGCGGGTGTAGCTTACGACTCCCGCGCGAGCTCGGGCACGTCCGAACCGGCCGCGGCAGAGTGCACCAGCTCCACGCATGCACGCCGTTGGAGCCCAAAGCGCCACATTGGGCGCTGCGGGCTGCGGTGTCACCGAAATTGAAGTCCGCGCCACTCGCTGTGAGCACTTGCTCAGTTCGCTGGGTTCGCCGTTATTCGCTTGTATACATGCTTGTTTCAGCTCTGTCGAAGACGCGGAGGACTCCGTACCACTTTCGAGTGCGAGCGAAGCCGTCGCTGCCATGGCCCTCCTACGGCGAAACTGCAGTGCCATTTAGGGCAGCGGTCTTGTGCTTTTCGATTGCTTAGATACCGTGGAACAAGCAGTCACCAGCAACGCGTTGCGCTCCAAGAAGCAGACTACACTCACGCAGTTCTTCCGCCCCAAAAATTTATTGTTTTCTTTCCGAGAAAGTGTCGTATCAATAGTGAAGTACAGGGTGGTAAGAGCTCAGCGTTGTCTCGTGACTCCCTCGGCAAGATTGCTCCCATATAGGTTTTTTTTGCTTCACTTTCTATATCGAATTTTTGCTATATCGAAATATTTTGCAATCCTCGCGTTGTTCGATATAAGGGGGCTTTACTGTAGAGCATGAAAAAAATAAAGCAGTGATCGCTTACTGCAGCGTCTTTTGCAAATTTTTGTTTTTCTAAATGGGTACGTTCGCGTGACTACATCTCTCTGCTTCACTTTCCATGTCACTCGGTTTTCCAACAAATAACGCACCCCGGCTTTGAACAATACTCAAAATGGTAGGTTCAGGTACTTAAGAAATGAAGTATAACAATTCTTCCTATTGCGCCTCAGAAAGTGAAACTGATGGGGATGCTGCTGACAACGGACCTGGGCCGACCGACGAGAAGAATTCTGAAATTATAGGTACTTTTCAAGCCAAACCCACAACTACCACTGGTGAGTGTAATAATTGACGGGCTACTCTGCCGCTACTATGTGTCACAGCGGGAACGTGGTATCATTTAAAAAAGGCCATGTGAAGCCCTGTCAGCTTTCAGTGCTCATTAACAATGAAACTAGAGAGCTGCACTGCAGTAGTAGTTTAAGGCATCATACAGCGCTAAGATAGAGGTAGTCATTGCAAAACAATTCTGGAATAGAAGGAAAAATGAGGAAAAAACTGGTTTTAGCATGGAGTGATTTGATCGAATCTTTCGGTGATTTTACATATGCATACCTGCTAGATCAGGTGTGCCTTTTTTGTAATGCTACTCTTGAAATAACCAATGAATTTGAAGGCTAGTCCGTGTTAGTACATTCATGCGACGGAAATGGTTGGGGGGGTTGCAGGCTCAAAAGAAAGCCTAGGGACTGTAATAATGTGTCGATGCGAGCTAGTTAGTACTTCATCATGGGAACAGGTTAAGCCAAGCGCCAAGCTCAACAGGAGGAAAGAAAACAGGCAGGAAAGGGGCGCACTAACAACTGAGCTTTATTCGTTCCGAAAGCGATTATAAAGGCATGACAAACACCATGTGATACTAGTTGCACCACGTGTGAAAACGATTACAGCGGCCGCGCTCGCCTAACTAATCATCCAGATAATCCACCTCGCTCGAAAGAAGGCTGACTGAATGCTTGCTGACACATCGGTCCCCCATCTTTTTTATGACGTAGGCCTCGAACACTCCCCGTTCTTATTTTTTGGGATATGACTGCAGCACTCGGGTCCTAACGAACGCTGGTTCGCAGCCCCTTGAGCCATATTACTTCCTGTTCCCGTCTTCAGCGTGGCCGCATGTTCACGCAACCGGTCGTTGAGGCAGCGCCCCGTCTGTCCTACGTATACACCGCCGCACTTCAAGGGGATCTGATACACTACGTTTTTTGAACACCACACAAACCCAGTAACATGCTTCTTGCTGCCGACTGCAGGCATAGGTCCGCATCGGTTAACTATGCGGCACACAGTTCCGAGTTTGTTGGGAGCTCTGAAGACCACGCGCACACCGGCACGCTCCGCATTTTTCTTTACGCGATGCGGTATCCCATGTATGTATTGGATGATGGCAATCCTCTGCCTTTGCTTCTGTCCGATGTTCGACTGGCTGACTCCTTTGTGCTACTCATTTGAAAGCTTTCCCGCCAAGCCGCAAAGAATCGACGCAGGGAAGCCCGCCTGGAACAGTCTCCCGACCTGCGAGACAAAACTCGCCTGTATCTGGTGCTGGCAGGACCTTTCAAGGGCGTTCCTCAAGGCAGCGACCGCTATGCCCCGGTTGGCCAACTTGGAGTGACCAGAGGTGAATGGAAGCAAGGCTTTCTTGGAGCGAGTGGAGTACACCCAGCAAGCGTGGTCCTTCAAGAACGTCAGCTCCAGGTCGAGGAACCTGAGGCGACGCGCAAGTGGCAGCTCCATGGTCAGTGTGAAGCAGTCAAGCACCCCTTCGAAAACTGCCAGAACCCGTCTAGCAGAGTCTTCGTCCGATGTGCCGGCTGACGACTTAAAAAGCGCAAGGTAGTCGTCCATGAACCGGAAAACGCGCACAACACCAAGGCCGCCAAGTTCGTGTTCCAAGCGCCGGTCAAAACGAGCCATCAACATGTCACTGAGCGCCGGGGCTAGGCAAGAGCCAATGGAGACTCCTTGCTTCTGCTGGTAGTAGGCTCCTTCGAACTCCACAATTGAAGACTGGAGATAAGACCCCAGGAGTTCAAGGAAGCCGTCGACGCACACACCGCAGTCGTTCTGAAAGCGGAAAGACCCATACTTGTCGATCCCCTCGCTAACCACTTCCAAAAGTAATTCCTGGAGCAGGGAGTGGTACAGATCCTTGACGTCGAGAGAAACGCCACTCACATTTGTGGAAATCATGCCACCAAGGAATTCCGATACTTCAGCCGGGCTCGTGTACTACTACCTTGTGCTTTTCAAGTTGTCAGCCGGCACGCCGGATGAAGACTCTGCTGGACGGGTTCTGGCAGTTTTCGAAGGGGCGCTTGAAGGCCTCACAGTGACCATGGAGCTGCCAATTAAGAGTCACCTGAGGTTCCTCGACCTGGAGCTGACGTTCTTGAAGGACCACGTTTGCTGGGTATTCTCCATCCGCTCCAAGAAAGCCTTTCTTCCATTCACCTCTGGTCACTCCAAGTTTGTCAACCTGGGCATAGCGGTCGCTGCCTTGAGGAACGCCCTTGAAAGGTCCTGCCAGCACCAGATACAGGAGAGTTTTGTCTTGCAGGTCGGGAGACTGTTCCAGGCGGGCTTCCCTGCATCGATGCTTTGCGGCTTGAAGGGAAAGCTTTTAAATGAGCAGCACGAAGGAGCCAGCGAGTCGGACATCGTACAGAAGCAAAGGCAGAAGGTTGCCGTCATCCCATACATACATGGGATATGGCATCGCGTAAAGAAAAATGCGGAGCGTGCCGGTGTGCGCGTGGGCTTAAGCGCTCCCAACAAACTCGGAAATATGTGCCGCATAGTTGATCGATGCGGACCTAGGCCGCCTGTCTGCAGCAAGAAGCATGCCACTGCGTTTGTGGAGTGTTCAAAAAGCGTAATGTATCAGATCCCCTTGAAGTGCGGTCGTGTATACGTAGGACAGATGGGGCGCTGCCTCAACGACCGGTTGCGTGAACATGCGGCGACGCTGAAGACGGGAACAGGAAGCAATCTGGCTCTTCACTGTAAGACTGACTGCAAGCCAAGGGGCGGCGAACCAGCGTTCGAGAGGACCCTAGTGCTGCATTCATATCGCAAAACAGAAGAACAGGAAGTGTTGGAGGCCTACGCCATAAAAAAGATGGGGGACCGATGTGTCAGCAAGCATTCAGTTGACATTGTTTTGAGCGAGGTGGATTATCTGGATGATTAGTTAGGCAAGTGCGGCAGCTGTAATCGTTTTCACACGGGGTGCAACTAGCATCACATGGTGTTTTTCGTGCCTTTATAATCGCTTTCGGAACGAATAAAGCTCAGTTGTTAGTGCGCCCCTTTCCTATCAGTTTTCCTTCTTCCAGTTGTGCCCGGCGCTTAACCTGTTCCCATGACTTGGGACTGTGTTTTGCAATTCAACTAGCCCTGAAATATACATGACCACATCCTTAGCCTTAGCCATAAAACTTGGCTCTTACTACAGGACCCATTGCGACAACCATAAAGGTACACATTCCTTGTCCACACATAGCGAGCGTATGCTCAAACCCAATTCTTCCACTCTGCACTCTGTTAGCTCATACGAAGAGGGGATTCAGCCCTCTCGGCGCATCAAGAATACATTCACAGCACTCTGGAGCTTGGTCAGTGCGGCCACCATGGCTCGCACTATTAGCATCCACCCTGCCCTTCTATTTCCCGTGCCGCTTTGGGACATCATCTCTTAATAAAATTTGCTTCCTTCCTTCCTTCCCCCCTGCACGCTGATCGCATTACCTCCCAGCCACAACCGATTACGATCATCGCCATTCTTCACTTCAATTATAATATTCATCTACATGTAGCCTCTCAAGGGGGGAAGGACAGGTTTCATCTCAGGCACGCCTTGCAGCGGCATCTTAGGAGCTTCGCTCAGGAGGGCGCGTTCCTCAGTTCTCTTTCGGCATGTGCACGGTCCCAACTGACACTTACGCCTGTATGCTACCCTGGCTGTTTCGTCATGGGAAATGCGCAGCCAGCAGCGGGATCCGCAGATTCTTGCTGACATTCGCGGTGACAATGTAGAGGACTGACCTGACACCTGCAATCGCATCAGCTTGTTTCACAGGTCATGCTACCAATTCAAGCTGAATTACGATCTATTCTACTTTACGAAGCTGGCCAGAACACGGCTTTTGAATCATGAGGAGGGCAAAATACCTGATCCCAAAATGCCGCGCATTTGCAGCAGATTTATGGCGCCCCTTCCAAGCAATCCGTAGCGGCTAAATGAGAACTTGCCGAGCAAAATCAACATGAAGGGGAATATTACACATGCTACGCTTTAGATGTTCTGGCCTTTTGCTGAAGCAGTAACAGGAAAATGACAGAGTGCGACCGCATTTGGGATATTTTAAAGAGCATTTCCGCTTTGGCTTTCAATGAACTCACCGCTGATAACCTCAGAAGCATAAGTGGTGTCGTGAGCACTTGCCAGCGCACAGATAATCACTCGCTTCGCCTCCGCCATTCTGCGAATTATCGGCATGACAGGCCCCTTAGGACAACAAACATCCATCGGACGTCCGTCACACATCGGGTGTCGGACACTTGGACGTCCATCAGACATCCTGTGAAGCGGGCCGAGGTACTACGGTCTTCTGTTGGATGTTATGGTGCAAAGAAGTTGCTCATTCTAGGATTGTCCAAGAAATGCCCGAGACGGACTTTCAGACATCCGACGGATGTTGTAAATCGGAAATTCTTGGACAGAAAATTTCAGGTGACTTCCAGAAGATAAAAGAAATCGGATTTTGGATGCCCTCCGTACATGCGGCGGTTAGAGTAACCTCTACTTTGCTTAAACGTAAGTGCTTTTTTATAACGTGCCTTGAAGCACTACACCAGCTTTAAGAATAGTTGAAACTTAAGTCCCTTCTGCGGCTAGTTTTGGCCCTGCCCTAACTACGAATGCTTTCCCCACATAGCGTGGGAACAGGCAACTCCATGTCCAATGCATAGTGTTTGGCAAGAGCGCGATCAGTGATGTTTACATTAGCATATAACAGTGAAAGTATCAAGGTTGTTATTGTAACCACTTATCAGAAACAGCCAGGCATTCACTGCCGGCTGTTATGTCAACGTAAATATGAATAAGGTGCCAGTCACAAGCTTTGTGAACCGGATGCTTTAACGTATTGCCACGGAGCAAACTAGCGGACGACGAACGATGTAGTTCTGAGGGATTGGTCCACAAGCAAGAACAATGCGTCCAGCGACGGTTGTTGGTAGAGGAAGACGACGAGGTCTCTTGTGGGTCGTTCTGATGTTAGCGGCAGCCCAGCCTTTCTTCCTGTAAACAGTGTAAATACTTCAAATACATTCTTCTCTTCCGCGTCCTCGCCTCGTAACATCTTGTGGTGGAGGTGCTGGCCTTCTGCGAAGACGGAGCTGCGTAGCGGACGCCACGTCCGGCACACTTCCTCTCGCAAAGAGCACTCCGAGACAACCCTCACCATGACTCCGCCTAGCCAGGCCGCTACAGGCCAGACCATCATCCTTACCCATCCGCGCGAACCCGGTAAATTCAGCGGCACGGATGAAGTCGACGTAGAAGACTGGATCCTTATGTACGAGCGTGTCAGTAGCCACAACCGCTGGGACCCCACATTCATGCTCGCCAACCTGGACCTCTACCTTAAAGGTGCGGCCAAAGATTGGTTTGACACAAACGAAGCCCGCCTCACCAGTTGGGACGCTTGTAAAGAAGAGCTGAAGGCTCTGTTCGGACGGTCCGAGAGTCGGCAGCTGGAAGCCAAAAATGACCTTGCCTCCCGCGTGCAAAGCCTCACTGAATCGTACGTTACTTACATTCAGAGCGTGCTATCCCTTTGCTACAAAGTTGACCGTCAGATGTCGGAGGAAGAAAAAGTGGGCCACGTGTTAAAAGGCATAGCCGACGATGCTTTTAACCTTCTAGTTTTCAAGAACTGCGACAAAGTTGACAGCCTTATCGCCGAATGTCGTCGCTTTGAGCTGGCGAAAAGCCGCCGAATCGCTCAAAAATTCACCCGGCTCCCTAACACGGCTGCGACCTCTTCCTGCGAAGATAACCTCCAGCCGCCAGCAGGACAGCGCACTTCCACAGGGATGCCACCAACTCCAGATAATATCACAAGAATTGTACGTCGCGAGATTGAGGCCATTGCCCCAACTTGCTTTCCCCACGACGCCCAGACCTCCTCCGCTGTGCCTGTACCTCTCATACAGGCAGTTGTGCGCGAAGAGCTGCTGAACCTTGGAGTGCAACCAATTTGCTCCGTGAGTCACCCATGCGCTCGTTATCGTTCACCCATCAGCCCTTCTCGGTGCGACCATATGCCGCCACGTTTCCAGAGCCGCCTTGCTGATGAATGGCGGACTCCTGACGACCGGCCGATCTGCTTCAACTGCAGACGGGTAGGCCACGTGGCTCGATACTGCCGGAGCCGTCCATTTCCGCCCCGCCAGAACAACTTCTACCAGTACCCTGACGACCCTCCTCGACGCTTCTACTCCCGCCGTCAGACGCCAGCGAACACCGCTGATTCCGACGACAACCGCTGGTCTGGTCGTTCCCCATCGCCGCAGCGTCGCCAGTCCCGTTCTCCTCGTCGCTTTTCCTCGCCGACCCCGCCGACCAGCTACTCGAGACCCTCCCAGGAAAACTAGAGGATGCAGCGCCCGGAGGTGACGCTGCATTTTCCGACCGACCTGAAAATCCTCTGATAACACTGCGAGCCGAAAAGAACTTGTTGGACGTGAAAGTTGATGGTGTCGATGTGAGTGCGCTCATTGACACCGGGGCGCAAGTATCGGTCATGAGTGCGAAGCTTCGGTGTCGTCTGCGAAAAGTTTTGACCCCAGCCACTTCGTGTCTCCGGGTCGCTGACGGAGGTACCCCAGCGGTCGCCGGTATGTGCACCGCGCGCGTCACCATCGCTGGCCATGACACAACAGTCCTGTTCGCCGTTTTAGACCACTGCACCCATGACCTTATTCTAGGCCAAGATTTTTTGTCGGATCATTCAGCGCTCATAGATTGTTCTCTCGGCCTCGTCCACCTCGACCTTCCTCTGCCACCAGTCACTATCGAAGAACCCTTGCCGCGTCTGTGCTGTCTCGAAGATGTTCGTTTACCGCCTCAAGCATTCACATATGTCCCGCTGTTCATCTCTTCCCCTGTACCGGACGGGGATTACGTCGTATCGCCAACCACACCCGTTGCACTGGAGCGCAGAGTGAAGCTACCACACACCGTTGTCAGAATCAAGCAAAGCAGACCATCTCTTCCGTTTCTCAATTTCAGCTTTTCCGTGCAATCGCTGCCCAAAGGAATCACTCTTGGTCATCTGTCCCCTTTAGGAGAGTACAACCTTTCTGTTTTAACGGCCGATCCCCAAAAACATCCCGCCGATGACTTTTCTTGTGCCCCTTCCCCAACCGAACCATACTCAACGATGTTGGCTCCCCGATCTCCTCCCTGCACAGTCCGTTAAGCTCCGCCGACTACTAGCATCCTATTGGGACATTTTCGATCTCAAAGACCGCCCTTTAGGTAAAACTTCGTCGGTGAAGCAGTATTATTATGAACGTTGACACAACATCCCGCAGTGTATGCATGGTCCTTATTGAAAACTGAGACGATGAGAACCATAAAGCTTGCCCCGGTACTTTGGTACTATAACATCCCTGCTTCCACCCTTGCTACCAAAAATATATATGCAGTATGAAGTTGCCTGTCCACACACTACGTAGTGCAGGCATTTAAAATCACGGTTGTGCTAGAACAATCCACAGAAGGGACTTTTCTATCAAGTATTCTTAAAGCTAGGGTAGTGCTTCAGGACATATTATCAAAAAGCACTGATGTTTACAGCAAAAAACAGGTTGTAAAGAGGCTAAAAATCTGGAACCTACACAATTAGGTTTTATGAATCTTTACCGAGTATGCTTGCACTACTTTTATACCAACTGCTAAAGAAAGAAGTTGAAGCAACAGACGATAAAAAACAATGGTAAAGACCAAACAGGTTGCATAAAAAGGAAAAGTATTGAACACCAAAGCAGGGTGCTTAAAACAAAAATATTGAATAAAATTGATGTAGCATATAGCAGATTACAAGTTGGGAAGTATGTCACAAGACAGCTGAAACGCGGTGTCAAACCTTAAAAATTTCTTATTTAACGCTTCTTAACCTTCAATATAAGCACAACCTTTCATGTGCCCATCCCGGTTCATGCCAGGAATATCTTGGCGGAAAGCCTTCCCGAATTTTTTCCCCAGCATCTACAAACCCAAAAGAAACAATTGAACACTTATTTTTGAAGGCACCCAACAGAAAGAGCCAAATACATGAAAAAGCAAACTTTATCGCCTATTTTTTTCTTTATATGGTTACTTTATTAACCACAAAAACACTTTTAGCCTGCTTTGAAACTGTTTTGGTTGAATCGAACGTGGAGGGGAATATAGCGGCACGTAGAACCTGGCAATGATGTTTGAAATGATGTTTGATGTTTTAGGGAACCAATGATGATTGAAATGACTTTTACTGCACGATTAGTGAAATTTTTTACAAGACATTGGGGAATCTTTACTGTTGTGCTTTGCTTTTACGTCATCACTTCAAGGCAAACACTATTTTTGACTTTGTTCAAAACCTGTTCAAAATCAAAGGATGGCTGATACTGGTAAGATTTGCAGTGCTTCGCTAGAATTCTTTAATCTCATTACCTAACAATATGCACCGTATTGCCTACTAGCATAAGTAGGGTACGTGCAGGGTATCCGACAGAACAGCTGTGACACATTGGCTACGCTGGACACTGTAAAAGAACTGGGTCAGCCCATCAGTAAGGAATCGTATAAGGAGGACACTACGCTGAGCCCTGGTAATCAAAGAATGCTCCTAAAGCTATCCTGAATGACATTTAATTTTGAGAATTTAAGGCACCAAAGCAACTCATGGGCTATCAAGGGTGACATAGTGGTGGGTTCTGTCTTCATCCTGACATTTAGATATCTTAATGTGCGCTGAAATCTCAGCACATCGGCGTTCTTGCTTTCTGCCTCCACTAAGAAAAAGTACTTCGGCTTTGCGGCACAATTACGTAGTAAGTGCCGCTTTCACTCAGGCAAGATTGATTGATTGTAGGGTTTTACTCTCCGACGCAACGGTGATGAGGCGCGCCGTTGTGGAGGGCTCGTTGTTAATTTTGACTGCCTGGGGATTTTTAACTTCCGCCGAATTCTCGTAGACACGGGCATTTTTGCAAAAAGCTCGCACCATTAGTTGAGTAAGCCCAAATACTCGAGAGTTGAAACAGGTTTCAGTGCAAAGTGACTAAACAGCGCCATATTAGAAACATGGAGAATGCAAAAAACTTCGTAAAAACACTCTCTAGAGAATGACCTTGATGAAAAACTTGTCACTTTGTACATCAATGCCTGGATAGTAAATCGCACATGCTGTATATATCCTGCACGCTGCATCGGCATGGATAGCAAATCTTGAATCTAAAGCTGCTGCTTTAGATGAATAGTCAGAAATCCAGCCGCCGCCTTCCGCGTCTTGTCGAATTGCATTCTTTGCTGCTTCGCCTTTGTGTAACCTTAAATAGGAGGCCAAAATTTAAAGGACCCATTTATTCGATGCCCTCCACGCTATATGTGAGCACACCAAGAACAAAACATGTACCCTGTTAGGAATTCCTCTGGGTCTTCTTTCTCATAGGTAGCAATAAACCTTGGATGTACTGCATCAATGAGAATGCCAAGCATATGCATGCAAATGTAACAGTACGTCTTTTAAATAAATGCCTGTTTGCCGGTGTTTGTAATGGTTCTCAAGCTCCGCAGTGGGTCCGCATAATAAATCTGACGAGGCTCAAAACGCCGCCCTGTGCAGCTGATGATATGCTTAAATTACTGCAACATTTACACTGAGCACGTACTTTAAAGCAACACAGTAATTTCAGCAAGGTGGTGTATTACAGTACAAACGCAAAAGCACAGACGCAATAAAAGACACACAAGCTCTATGCATTATTGTTACTTTCATGTAACTAAAATGTATTGTAATACAAAAAAAAACAATCTAAGTAGTTTGACAATGGCTGCCTGAGACATCTACTTCTAACAAAACTTGTGGGGGGGCTAGTTGGTTCGTGATTCGTAAATATATTTAGCGTGAAACCGAAAGATGGTAGACGATAAAAGATTCAGTGTAAGAGCTAACTTTCAACTGAACCTTATTCACCACCGGAGCCGGTAAAAATAGAAACAACTGGAGCATGCGCAGCATGCGCCATAGTAGGCTACCACAAGTACGCATGTGTGTCAATCAGCTGAAACGCTACAAAAAAGATTTTCCTAACTAAAAACAACCACGGACGTATCACGGATACAATTGTCGCCGTTTTCATCGATGTGAAATGCTTCCAAGAGTTCGCGTGCTGTGGCATCTCTGCTCCTACCCAGAATCTTAATCTCCCCCAGAAGTGGCACACACTTGCAGGTATCGCAATAGGGGGGGGGGAATCCGCATTTCCTTTATTTTTTATCGACAATTTATGTTCCTGGTCTTGGTCTTTGATACATCGGCCGGTGTGACCAACATAGACTTTCTCGCATTTCAGTGAAATTTGGTGTACACGACGCCTGTTGCAAAGTCCAGAAATGGCCTAGCATGCTTCTTGTCGCATCCTTGCTTTTTGCATCCATTGGAAGAATTGCGCGCGCAAAGTTGACTTATCCTGCGGGGCGCCGAGAGCAGGTTCGGAATACAATGCCTGTTGGCCACCTTCTTGAGGTGATGGGCCACTTTGTGGAAGTATGGCACCACTTAGGGTTTTTCTGTTTTTCGCGCAGGGTCGGGCTCTCTTCTAGAGGTGCCTCCTTCAACCATCTTGAGGAATGCCTGAGCGACTGAGTTCAAAACCATGCACGGAATCCGGCTGAAAGCAGCCTTTCAGTTTGATTATCAAAGCTTGCCTGCATAGCGTGGGGGCATGACTTAGAGAGAGCTGATTCTGGGCACGAGTGAGCCATTGCTGTTTTCAGCATCTTAGAGTGCGCACAGTCAAAAGGGCGGAGTTCTTTCTTTGCCCATGGAGAATTACGCCAGCAGACATGCTTAGTACCTAATTGGATGTTAATACCAAAAAACTGTGAACTAGTTCTGTAAAGGAATCTCGTGCGTAAAAACTAAACCCTTCCCATGGCACCAAAAAGCGGATAAAATAAATTCAACAGATTCTGAGTGCGTCAGAGTGCTATGTTTGTTTTAAACCGCTGAAAAATTGTCCACATATCTATAAACGTTCAAGACTAACCGGTCGTCTATTTCGTTGTGTAAGGCACAGTCAACTGCGGCTAAACATATAATACAGAGTACACGGGCCAAACAGGAACCCAAACAAATTTCTTGTCTTTCAGAAACATATCATCGCCATATGAGATAAAAGTCCACTTTAAATTAAACTGAAGCAACAAAATGAAGTGGTTCACTGAGACACCAGCCACGTCCTGAATTCTAATGGCGCCATTTGCATCAATGCACTCTCTAACTGATTCGAACAAAACGTTATGGGGCTCAGAATAAAACAGGTTCAACATCTACGGAAAAAGCGTACGTAATAGGTGCTCCGCTCTGCAATAACCGGTCCCCTCATTTGAAATCTTGGTAGCAAAAGAATGAGAGAATTCCAGACAATGCAGGTGCCTCGACAGGTATTGGCTGACGACGCGTAGCCATGAACCCTTGTCACTGGCGATCTAGCGGAACGAGAATTTTAGTTTATGCGTTTTGACAGAAAAGCACACATCAAGAGCATGGTACTTACAATCATTAATGTCCTTGGCGAACTTCAAGCGCATGCCACTTACAATCATTGAGTGGGCATAGAAGTTCAGCAAAGATGCACATGCATCTGACACTGTTTTGTTATATCGTGCAGATTTTGACCGTCATTGCCACATGGAGCAGCCCTTTACCCGAATCCGCTTCTGTGCAACCGGCAACCTTCCTCGGCATGCGCCTCAACAGGCCTCCAGTTTGCCAGCCTGCTGGATTGACCTTTCCAAAATGCCTGTCAGTGCTCGTCCCCCCACAGCTATCCAAATCGACGGTTGCATGGCCGACGGCTATATAAACAACGGGTTCGTCGGACGTCCCTTCAGTGGACATGGAAGTTCAGCAAAGATGCACACGCATCTGACACCGTTTTGTGATATCGTGCAGATTTTAACCGTCATTGTCACATGGAGCAGCCCATTAACCGGAGCCGCGTCTGCGCAGCCTGCAACGTTCCTCGGCATGCGCCTCAACAAGCCCTTGCAATCACTTGATCTTCCAGTTTGCAAGCCTGCCGGATTGATAAAAAAACAAGCCATGTTTGTTTGCTGATTCTTCGTGCCCAGAAGTTTTACTTATGTTCATGTGTGAGTGTGTTGATGTTGTTAAGCTTTTAGTTATGTCCGGTGATGTTGATGAAAATCCGGGCCCCCCAAAAGAAGATCCGGGGAAGCAGTACGAGTTTATTTCGTTGATTAAGGGCATACATGCTATGATATACAGTAAACATAAAAAATAATAATGGAATCCATTATGAAGTAAAGGGCGCAAGTATCCCTTGAACAAAAAGTCCCTTAATTGAACAACAGATTGTGTGCCGTTGAGGAATGTGTCCGGGTCTCAGACAGGAAGCCGAGTCATCAACAGGTACCTGGGGTACTTGGGGTTAATTATTGTTTGTACGAGTTCGTGGATTGTTCGTGCAGGAAAAAATTGGCTGTTTTATGGCATAGAAGACTACACCTCAAAAACGTGGCGAAATGCGAAGAAAAAGTTTGCGTGGTCCTTAACGACTCTCTGAATCTGAACTTGGGAAGTAGCGATGACGGTATATCCCGTGCACACAGGCTAGGCAGATTCGTAGCCGGCAAATCTCGACCCGTTATTTTAAAATGTGCGTCCTTCAAGCTCCGAGAAACCATACTGCAGTCTAGAAGCGGGCATAGTGAGTGTGATGTTTCAATCAGTGATAATTTTTTCCAAGCAAAAAGGAGTGTGTGCAGAAAGCTTTTCGACTTGGGCAAAGCCAGCGGCGATAAGTATACCGTTAAGTACAACAAGCTTCATAACAACAACAAAAAATGCTTTGTGTACTCGCTGCAGTAACAGACAGTGTTTATGAACTATACACACATTCGCAAAACCCTTTAGGAGATTCGTCCTCCACTACCCTAGCCGAAGAAGCTACATCTTTGTCCTAACAAAATGCACCCTTCTGACCCTCGCCGTAGCTATTCTTTTTTATATTCTAACGTACGATTTGTTGCTAACCAAGGACACGCATTATCTTCACTGCTTGATGACTGCCCCACTGATGTCGTAGTCTTAACGGGAACTTGGCTTTTCCCTAATATTGCAAGTGGAGAGCTGTTTTACTGGGAAAATAATTATATAGTTTACAAATGCGATAGCGAAGAATCGCCAGGAGGCGATGTCCTAATAGCGTTAGTTAATTGTATAGTTTCCAGTCTAGTAGTAGTAGAATGACCTTTAGAAATTGTTCGTGCTGCCGTTCACGGAAATTATCAAAGTATAGTAATTTGGGACTGTTACCATGCTCAAAGTGCGCAACTCATGTTTTTGAGCAATTGCATGATGTTAAATGACATTGTTTTAAAGGCACCCGCATACACCTGTATTTCTCCTGGGTGACTTCAAGTACCCCAAAATAAACGGGTCACTACCTTGTTCAGCGCCATGCACAAGTTCAGCCTACAGTTTATCTTTCGTTGAATCGCGCGAAGACTTTAACTTTACCAAACTCATTACAGAGCCGACCAGAACGGGCCCTACTTCCCCCAATGTTCCCGATGTACTTCTTACAACATCACCCGACCTCGTGCATTCAATTTCGTATATCCCCGGGCTATGTGACCATTGTTTTGTGCGCTTGAATCTAACAAGCTCTTTAGGGCGCCGGGCAAACAATTATAAAACAAGAGAATATTCGCTAGGTGATTAGGACTCGATTAACAGATGATTTGACTCATATTTTGAGATCTTTCTCGTCGCTTTTTTGATCGCAGTGTCGAAAAAAATTGGAGTTTGTTCAGAAAAAAGGTTGATTATTTAATCCCGACATACATCCCCAGATACGTTATCAAGGGTCGCCAACGCGTCCCTTGGTTCTCAACTGATTTAAAATGATTGCGGAATAAAAAGAACGGCTGTTTCGTCAAGCAAGGCAGACTAACTCGCCCGCACGTTGACCCGTGTATCAAGCCGCCCTTTCTTATTATAAAACACCTATCAAAGAAGCCAAGCGAGTTTTTCTTATAACACCCTTCCCTCACTTCTTGCAACTAACCTTTCAAAAGTTTGGCAAACTGTTAAACCTAGTTTAAAGAAAAACATTGCGCTCAAAAATTCAGACGGCCAGCCGGTTCGCTATGAAGGCTGTTGCATTGTTTAATTGATTTTTTCGCTACTTCCCTTTCTAATTGTTCCATTTGTCTATTGCCACGAATGCCTAGTCGGGATTTTTTACCGACGTGTCCAGTGACCATTGCCGCCGCCGGAGTGCAAAATTCAATTCAGCATCTTAAGTTGTCCTCTCGTTGTGGCATGGATTGAATTAACCCAAAGTTCTGATAATAAATACTGAAGTGTATTCACCAATTTATTTTCCCTAATTTTTCGGTATCTATTCAGTGTTGTACTTTGCCGCTTGACTGGAAAGGGGGTAAGGTGCTCCCGTAGCGCAAGTAAGGTAACGCACAGTCTCCTCTAAATTACAGGCTAATTTTTCTAACCAGTGTCCCTGGTAAACTATTAGAACATGTAATTTACTCAAATCATGTCTCATGTCTGGAATTTAACTTTTTGTTCACTCCCTGCCAGCACTGATTCCGGAAACGTTACTCATGTGAAAAGAAGCTTCTATATTTTACCAATGACATACCATCAGCTGTACATCACGACTCACTTTTATTTGACTTTCGAAAAGCTTTCTACACAGTACCTCACCAATCACTTCTGTAAATTCGAACGTTAAACATCGATTTAAACAAACCTAGATGAATTGAATGCTTCTTGAATACTCGCACTCAGTTTGTAACATCTAATAAGATCGACGCACCTCTTTCTAAAGTAACATCTGGTGTGCCACAAGGTTCAATTCTATGCCCTTTACTTTTCCAGATATATATTATAATGACCTCGCCGGCAGTATCAACTCCTCTATAGGGCTATTTTCCGATCATTGCGTCCTTTACCGCGAAATAACGAACGAATAAGATAACACACCCCTACAGGCTGACCTCGAGACTGTCTCAACCTGGTGGAATAAATGGCTCAAGATTCAACTCCAACAAATCTAAATGCCTGACAATACCCATTGCGAGCTATTTGTTGATTGATTGTAGGGTGTCGCGCTCCAACGCAATGCAGGCGATTTGGTGCGCCGTAGTACAGGGCTCCGGAATAATTCTGACCATTTGGGGATCTTTACCGTACGCCGAAATCTTCTACAAACGGCGTTTCATGCTCTTTGCCTCTATCACAACAGCGCCCGCGGCGGCCCGGAATCGAGCTCGCGACCTCATGATCTGCAGCGCAACGGCTTAGCAACTGAGCCACCGCGGAGGGTGGCGATCTATTTCAGCCACTTGTACCAAAACCATTACACAGTGCCCCTCCTGCATGCTTCTTTATAAGGTACCTCGGTGTTTACGTTACCAATAACCTATATTGGAACACACACGTCGCCTGCATCTGTAATTATACTAATCGCACGCTGGGCTACTTGCGCCGCAACTGCTCTCATGATCCGCTGTCCCTCAAAATGTTATTAAACCGGTCACTATTTCTCCCGAAATTTGAGTAGGCTTCGGCAAAATGGGATCCCCAGCAGCACACACTAATCACTACGCTAGAATTCCCTTAGAACAGTTTAGGTCGTTTTATTTGTTTTAGTTACAACCGTACTGCCATCGTATCCCAAATAAAATCTAACCTTGACCTGAGCAAAATTGCGCAACTTCATCTTTTGCATAGGATATTCTTTCACAACTCATCAAAGAGGTGCGACCCTACTTCAGAACCGTCATACCACTCATCGCGCATTGATAATAAGCATAAGGTTGCCATTCCTTTCGGCCATACGAAATTTCTTTCAGCTGTCTTTTTACACAGAACCTGTGCGGAATAAAGCCACCTACCTTCTTGCATCATAACCATTCAAAACCCTTCATTGTTTAAAAATGGCATTACTCAACAGTTTTTGTACCGATTCTGCACTGTTTGTTTTCTGTTTTGTTTTGTTTGCTTGTTCGCTTTTGCATGTCTGTTCTTTTTGTAGTTTTTTTCTGTTTCTGTTCTATTTGCGTCTTCTTTTTTTCTCGTTTTTTCTTGTCTTTTATTGTCTTTCTTTCCTTTGCGTGCTTTAAAATACTGTTACCCAACCCCTCTGTAACGCCCTATTGGCCTTGAGGGTATTGCAATAAATAAGTAAATAAATAATGTTCTTGGCCAACTTAGTCAATTCAAGGTCCTTGCACATTGCAGCGGCTTTGCTCTTTCCTTTTGTAGCGCTTGCCTTCGCAGGAACGAAATTCATGCCTATCGCTTGGCCCCCCTCCTCGAGGAGCATTGTTTTCCCGCATGGCCACAAAATCACCTCCTTTGTCGGCTTGTAGCAGTCGCTGCTTCTTGCGTTTGAAGAGTGATATCACTCTGGCCCTAGAATTCCTAGAGTGGAAGTGCCCGCACGGTTCACTGTTTTTGAAAAGACGTCCACACCCTCCAGCAGGCACCTATCTCTATCTTCCTGTGACACCTCCCTTGCGACGCGGCGATCTACGGCAAAAAGCTTGTGCACTGGCCTACACGGTTGTTCGCTGAATTTCGGCCCTTTCTGCAAGACTCTCACCACGTTGTGGGGTACAGCCGCGTCTCCCAGCACCGACAAGCTGCTCGGCTCCTTGTTCTTGCTCTTCCTTGTAGAGCCTAATGCTTAGTTAAGGCAATGAATTCACCAGACTTCAGTCATTTTGGTGGCGTAGTGTAGGCCGACCGTAATGTAATTGCTGAGAGCCAGGAGGCTTCAAATACATAACCCAAAACCTGTTACCGGTCTTTGAATGGACAAACTTGCCGCCGTACTTCCAAATTCAAATGATTGCAGATCCGTTTGAGGAGGCCGGTTCAAGTAAGGGAGAAATGCTGGAAACGTGGGAATGTCTATGTTGGCAAGACCGCCCGATGTATCAGTGACCGAGCACGGGAATATAAATTATGTATACACCGCATTGCGATGTCTGCAAGTGTGAGCCACTTCTGGGGGCGATTCGGGGTAGGAGCAGAGATGCGACAGCACGGCAACTGTTGGAAGCATTTTATATGAAGCAAAATGGCGATAATTGTGTCAGTGATATGGTGCTGGTCCTTTTTAACTCCGAGAAATCTTTTTTCGAGCATTTCGGTTGATTGACACATATGCATACTTGCGAAACCCTACTGCGGCGTATTTTGTGCATGGCATGCTCCAGTTTTTATATTTACGGTCTCCTGCGGTGATTAAAGTTTAGTTGAAAGTTAGAGCTTGTCCTGTCTCCTTTCTTGTGTACCGTCTTTGGTTTTTGCGATAAACATATTTAAGAAACATCCACTTCTCTTCTTACTCAAGTGGTAGGCTTCTGAAACATCGCGGATCGTGTACTGACTTTGCTCTAGCGGGAATAATTGTTCTCTCAGCGTTACGTTAAACACCAACCGGTTTGATGGATGCGTGAGGCGCCACAAGGCAGAGTTATTATTTTGGTAAGCCATGTTTGCAACGCATGAAACAAAATGTTCTTCAATGGTAATGCGCAATCGACCTTGCTAATCTAAAGGCGTCTTCTCGTTATGTTTCTGCAAAGCTGGACAATTCATGTCAAAACTCGAATCCGTAAGACAAACACAAGAATGCCGTTTTATTTTTACTCAGTTTTAAATATTCCAGCATCCCTTCCTGGCCCTATCTAAAGCCACCAAACATAGCTCCCACCAAACCCTAATCACATACCTCCTCGATTGTGATTTCGGCCACTCAAAATGCAATAAAAATGTTTAGGCCTTCTTCCGGTTTCACCCCGCTTTAATGGGTTCATGCTTTGAAATATAGTGGCAAAATGTTCACTAATTAGTAGATTGAGAATGTCCAATTTTCCGCATCATGTGCTCCACCAGAAAATACAAAAACTAAAAGGGTCAAGAACGTCGCATGGGCTTAGGGGGGCATTGCGCCTTGATGTAAATGGGAAATTTGCCGCGCCTGTTAAAATCAGCCCCATCTCGCCGGCTGTACCGAACCGCCACACGATGACGTCTTGAGATGGGCAATGGGCATGTGGTATCACTCATCATATACATTTAGTTTCATGCGCTGCAATCACGGTTTAGTGATTAGCCTTGTTACGTGACACCCGTCCGTAAGGCAAGCAGGCCGTTGGGTCAACAGGAGGCTGAGAGAAAAAGCTACACTCAAGCACAAGCGGGCATTCACACGTAGCAGAACACTGCAAAACATTCAAAAGCTATCCTGTTCTCTTCAATAGAGTGTATACAATACAGAACGCAAATACAGAACGCAAATAGTAAGAATAATGCTAATGAGCATTTGGTGTAAGCTCAAAAGACCAGTTCACTTTGGAAAAAATGTGCACTCCACAAAATAAGTCTTTGCGGGCACTGTCACTGCTCTACGTAAACGTTAATCTTTAGCAAATAATTTTAAAATATTTTTGTCTCTGTATCCAAGAAGAATAAAAATGGAGCTAAAAATTTTGGCACAGCAAAACCACAACATACCTGTATTCACATGGAATGCGGCAGGAATGCAAGCCGAGATGCTGCATTGGCCCTTGTTCGGACACCACGACACAGCAGTGCCTTTTTAAAGTAGAAACTTTCCATTATTCAGCTGAACGACATGCAAACCTGCTTTATAGTTACACTGTGAAACTGAAAAAAAGAGTTTAAATATGCGCAGAATGTGTTTCCTGAAACTATACAACAGGTGACTAAAAGAGCTAAGGCAAATTATTTAGCACGGCAAGTGGCAGCAGAGGAGTGCTGGTAACAAGACAAGGTACGACGAAAAAAGTACGACTCAGACAGCGAAGTACAGACTATGAATTATTACGGAAGAAGGCCTTAACGCCACTGACATTCGCAACTGGAGCGGCAAAAGCGACGCGATTTCTGTCTGTCTAGTCATTCGGCATCGCTCTTTCGCATTGTTCATGTCCCCTTGTCGGTTGGCATTTCCCAATTTTGGTCCCAGCGACGACAGAAATCAGCGCCGCGTTTGTTGGTGCTGTCGCAATTGGGAACGCGCCCTTATGCGTAATACATGTAAAAAGTCGCTGCTGGCACCTGGTGAAGCGAGGTAACTTCGCGCTTCGAAAGCCAGATTATTAAGGCTAAATGTCACATATTTCAATATTTTTAAACCCCAGCTAGCCCATTTCCAAGCTTGGCAGAGCCAGTGGGGTACATTTCGGTACAAGGCAAGGAAACACTATTGTTATGTGTACTGGAGAACAAAATCCAAGGCTGAACTTAAAAAAAGTAAAATTTCATACATCAGTTGCCCTCAGAAAAGCTGTTCTATGCCCGCTGAATGTCCTACAATAAAAAGATACGCTTTTTACTACGCTCTTTAAAGGCGTATATCAGCGAATTTTTATGTATACGAGCGCATAAAGCAAGCACGGCAACTATATTAGTACACTCACCTCGGCGAAATTTATATACTTCGCCACGCCTGCTGGCAAGAGTACCTCGGCCGAAACAGTATGGCCCGAACCTCGCAGGTGCCGTAAAATCACCCCTTACCTAAAACTCACCGGACGGCTTCTTCCACGTTTCGCCACTCTCTCCCTACATTTCACTTCAACACGAATTCACAACGCACGTTGGTAACTATCTCGCAGCGTAAAACGTGTTACGATCCTTTACGAAACCTTGATTAAACACACATGTAAGGAAGGCCTCAATGCGAAGGCGGGTGTCATCAACGACTTTCTCTTTAAACGAGACTACTTGCATGTACCGCTGATAGCCTCAAGAAAGCGGTACAAACCATTTCTCGCGCCCATGTTTGCGAAAAAAAATGATTCTCTGTGTGCATTTATTCACGTTGTAAATCAAAATGCGCCAAGCGAGTAATGCCTATTTTCGGCACAACGCACAGCGTTTGCCCGGCTTACCTCAACGGAAAATTCAAGACTATTTGTCCCCCCTCCCCACAACCCAGCACTCCAAAAAAATGTCTTACCTTTTGTTGAGAACGCAAAGCAGCAGCGTTCCTTCGTTTAAGAGAGGTCGTAGTTCGTATGCGCTTTACGACTCGTAGACAAAAGCTGGAAGCGAATTGCTATGGCGCCATGGCATGAGATGGCGTGACCAGTCTTGGCTTCGCCCTGAAAAAAAAAACGAAAAAAACTTTTGTTCCAAGAAACTCTTTACTCTAATTAGCAGCAAATCAAACATTGTATCTCAAACCAAGTGCTTTATAAAACTGGACGAGATCTGTTTTCTTTCGTTTTCAATTCCAACATCAAGCTGACTCGGTCAGGGCGCAACGAGTGTTTGGTGCGCGTGCCAGGAAGGCGCAACGGTTGCGGCAAGGACATTTGCTTTCTGATTTCAGGAATTGTTTGACTACCGCTGCAGGTAGCAAAAATATAAGTAATATAATCAACACGAGCCCAATTACGATGAGTCAGAAACATGGACGAGCGATATTGCTTCAACCATACAGAGGTACATCGGCCGTCCAGCGAATTTTGTTGATATAACCGTATAAAGGTCCATGCACAAATGTAGCTCATACGTGCGTCGGATCAAATCGAGCGGACGTTTCCATTTTCAAGAAAATTGAATCCAAAGTACATCCGCCGGATGTCGAGGGTGGGGCTGGGACGTTCGGCTGTAAAACGGACGTCCCACGGAAATCTGTGGTCTAATGGGGCTTATGTTGACTGCGCGAAAGAATACGGACAATGATACGAGAAGAAATGTATGAATGTATCTCCTAATGTGCCCCTTTATCGATTGTATGTATCCCATATATATCCTTCATTCGATTGGGCCGCGTATCTGTATGGGGTTTGTTAACTTTGTATAGATTTTAATTTATTTCGGGTAGTAACAAATCAACTCTTGGTCAACATTTGTTCGACATAGTTATTACCTCTGCTCCTGATACAGTACGACAAGACCTAATACTACAAGGAATCCGTGACCATAAAGTATTACAAATACCACTTTATATACCACTCAATAATACCAGCCTCACTTCCAGGAAAATAAGAGATTACAATAGACGTAACTACAAAGGTATGAACTCCGATCTGGAAAAGTTTTTCATTATAAATTTATGCTTCTTTCTATCAAGGATTTGTTGACGCATACTGGGTTTTTGTCACAGAAAAAATATCTTCCCTGATTGATAAGTATGTCCCTTTGATTACTATATCTAATTGCAAGACCAGCCAATGGTGTAACAGATAACTTCATAGTTATAGAAATAAAAAGAAGAGCTTATACCAGAAAGGCAAGCGTAATCCGACTGCTTGGGATGAATAAAAATATTTCTTAAAACCTGCTGCATCGGTTGCTAAAGATAAGTATTTCAAACATGATTTACCCTCACCGCTTCAGTCAGGGCCAAAAAATTTTGGTAAACAATTTCCCCGGAACTCAACTGGCATTTCCCTGCACGGAGCTTACAACGCGCGTCTTGGAGACCACGAGTGCCCGGTAGCTTTACCGAATTTTTTAATCAATATTTACTAAGGAAAACCACTCCACAGAACCTTTGTTCCTGATCCCGACTACCCTTACATGGAACCTATTAACATCAGCGCTGAAGGTATTTCTCGGCTAATAACTGACCTGAAATTATCTACATCTCGAAGTAATTGTGCAGATCCTACGGCACACAGCAGAAATGCAAGTCATTTTCATGGCTAATTTTCGTTTCTTAACAACACCTTTTCGTTTCTATCGACGGGCGGTGTTTTCGGTTTTGATGCCGCCGTGACGGCAACAGCAGCACTGCCCCTTTGGGTAACCACAAAGGACTAATAGGACGAATAATAACGCGAACGCTTTCTAGCGGAACCGATGGCGTTATGCAAAAAACTTGGCGCAACTTGCACTGGTGGTGCAAGGGTAGAGAAACAGCACAGCTGCCGGCCCAACTAGCTAATTCTTGATTCAGCTATGTTTATGCGTGGTTATGCTTGGAGAATCGCCCTTCCTGGTCTGGTCTTCCTTTGATACCCGGTCAAGGATTCCGCATAGTGTCGTCGCTAGCACCCCAAAGGAGCAGTAAACACACGATCATTAAAGTATGTGGAATGCACGCGAGATCGTAAATCTGGATCTTGCCCAACTTGCTGACGTTTCGCCGCCGCTTCACCGGCGAGATATTGGGGATTGGAACTAAGTTGCCGCATATGTTCTCCAGTAGCGGCCTGGCGGGTATTGAGCCGAGCTTCCACTTCGGGGGCTAAGCCCTTTTTCTGTCACCCCACCTGTCCCTTCGTCGTAGAACCAGGTAGCAGCGCTCAAGTTGACACTGCCGCAGATGTTCCCTTCGCACTACACACTATACACAACCTGTCCTTCACTTCGAGTTGTTGATCAATTCGCTTTCGCGCTACTAACGACTAGCCTCCTGGTTAGCTCAGTTGGTAGAGCTACTGCTCCGGTTAAGCAGTGGTCCCGGGTTCGAATCCTGGACCAGGACGAATTTTTCTTCAACTGCGAAGTTTCTGAGAAAGCTGTATAGCTTTCCTTTGTAGCCGTATGGCTGCATTTAGGTGGATGTCAAACTTTCCTTCACAGAAACTTACTCCACCTTGGGGATTTCCCCTAAATCTGGTCGATTAAAACCTGTCCTTCACTTCGAGTTGTTGATCAATTCGCTTTCGCGCTACTAACGACTAGCCTCCTGGTTAGCTGAGTTGGTAGAGCGACTGCTCCGGTTTAGCAGTGGTCCCGGGTTCGAATCCTGGACCAGGACGAATTTTTCTTCAACAGCGTAGTTTCTGAGAAAGCTGTATAGCTTTCCTTTGTAGCCGTATGGCTGCATTTAGGTGGATGTCAAACTTTCCTTCACACGAGAAGCGAAGAGTGGAATGTCCCTGGTCGCACCCTCGGCAGTGATCACTTTATTATCAAGACGGCTTTTACGCACAGGACCAAAATGTAATATAATAGCCATCCGATTACACTAGTCGATTTGCTTGAAACAGAAATGCAGATGATGTTCCGCTATCACACATAGTCACGTGGACGCAACAAATCCTGATGACAATAAAAACACCACAAAAGAGTTTCATCAATACATATTATCCGCAACATTCATATTATCCGCAACAATACATATTATCCGCAAATCATTCAGAAGCGCTGGCACCGGAAAACACAACGGAAAGCTTAAGTTGCACATGGCCTCATTTGAAAATGATATAGCTGCACACGCCATCGAGCTCGCGTGAAATCTATTGCGGCAAGCCACAGTGTCAGCGGCAGCAGCGTGACGTAGGCCAACGAGCGCGCTTACCCTGTGGAGGGCCCTCCTGCACCTGGCATCCGTAGATAAGACCCCACAGTGTTCGGAATAAATCCCACTATGCTACGTGGTCTGCTCCTCTCCTTCAACGCCTCCGTAGCAACCGCTCCACATTTGGTGACCGGGACGTGATCTCCTTCCCAACGAAGTAATACAGCCATGTCCAGCAACGACCAAGACCAGGGAGCACCGCAAGCAGCCGGCAACAAGATCGCAGCCGTGACCGTAGTGGGAGCCAACCCGGCAGTCTGGTTCCATTACCCCGAGTCACATCTGGCGCTGTATGGCTTCACTTTCCATGAACGCAAGTTGCCCTACGTCCTGAGAGCTCTACGCGCGGCTGCTGTGGAAGAGGTGGCGGACATTCTCGCCTCCTTCATACGCAGCCCTCCTGCAACGGCTTGGAACCAGCTCAAAGCAGTGCCTCTACAACGTACAGTGGCATCTGAGTGCACGTGCATACAGCAGCTACTTTTCACTGAAGAGCTCGGCGACCACAGACCGAGCTAACTCCTGCGGCCCATGAGCAGACTCCTCGGCTCACGTGCCGAAGCCATGGACGTCGCATTGCTGTGTGAGCTCTTTCTGCAGCACCTGCCTGCGAAAGGGCAAATGGTCTTCAAAACCGCGTCATTAATGGGTCTCCCTTCGCTCCTTCCCTGGCTGGCAAGGTTATGCAAGTAGACAGCACACCTTCACCTGTTGCTGCTTTGACCGCGAGGCCAACATCAACAGCCCCTCACATGACGCTAGCTCCTTCCGAAAAAAGTGCATCTGCGGCGCCTGCCAACGTTGATCACCTGTGCGAACGACTCGAGCAAGTCGACGTCGAGGTGACGAGTCGTAACGGATTTCATTCCATTTCATTCATTTCCACCTTAAAAGCCCGAGGGCACAACATAAGGGGGGCTCTTCGCCGAGCTAAACAGCTTATGAACAAACAAGAAGGAAGGCAAAAATAATTACAAGATTACAGAGGTAAAACACAATGCGGCGGACGGAGCAGTTTAATCACAAAATCACATAGAGTTTAATCACATAGAGTTTAATCACAAAAATACCGGTAGCGTAGCAATTTGAGCTTAGCTTTTCACGAATTTTTTTTCGATTACTACCTGAGTCTATATAATCCGGCAATGTATTCCACATTGCTATAGCATGAAGAAAGAAGGTATTCCTTCTTTCTTTGATGACGTTCATTGATGACGTATGGCAGTTGATTCGGGCAATGGGATGCCCTATAGGGGATGCCCCTCGACGCCCCCCGGGCAATGGGATTCCCCCCGACGCCCTATAGACCAATACCGGACCCCAAGGAAGACCGACATGTGGCGAACGCCCGATAATAGCGCGCTGTGCTAGCACTGCGGAGAGGCTGACCACATCTACCGTCGTTGTCCCTACAAGAGTCTCGGTTTGCGAGGGTTCTCCGTCGACGCCCCACGCCCCCGATACGGCCAGCGCCCTGCTGAAATCGAAGAATACCTCTCCAACACCAACCGGGGACCAGCCCGCTTCAACCGTTCACCGCCGCCCTACCCGTATCAATCACCGAACCGCCGTAGCAATGCTGACTTGGCCCACGGAAGGTCCCCCAGCCCACGCGGGGGAAACTAAAAGCAGCAACTTCGGGAGGTAAAGTTGCACAACGGCAACGGCGGAAAAATGAAAACCCTCCAACGACGCAGCGACTCGCTGAAGACCATGATTCATGGCATGGCCCGACCCCGACGACCCAATCTAACCCTGATGTGATTCCCGACCACGACGACAGCGAAACGGCGCGACGCATACCCGACATGACCGAACCTGCGGCTGAGAATACGACGAAGACGACGACGGATAGTGCCCGACCGTCAACACCTACAAGCAGAGATACGACGCCACGACGAACCCGGAACTCTAGGAAGGCGGCCTCCGACGTTGACCTGTCCATCGACGGCTTTGAAGTAGTCGCCCTCATAGACACGGGAGCCGACTACTCAGTCATGAGCGGACCATTTGCGTATAAGCTGAAGAAAGTTACGACCAGATGGGACGCTCCGCACATTCGCACAGCAGGAGGCCACCTTTTGACGGCAAGTGGAACGTGCACATCGCGCGTCACCATAGACGGCCCAACGTACCATGCCGCGTTCATCACTTTGCCTAACTGCTCCCGCGACGTAATTCTTGGAATTGACTTTTTGACGGACAACGGTCCAATAATTGATATAGAGACCAAGTCTATACCTTTTTCCTCCGATCACTCCATGACGCCGGAACCCAACCCCGAACACCGTGGTGCTTTAAGGATCGCCGATGATCATATCACACTGCCACCCCGCGCACGCTTGATGACCACCGTCTACTATGAAGATGCTGTTTCTGACGTCGACACTATCGTAGAGAATGACCAAAGGTTGCTCCTCGACCGCGGTGTCTCTGTTACAAGAGGCATTGCGCGCTTTACGCAACGCCAATCCCAAGTTTTGGTCACTAATTTCAGCGAGGAATACCAGCATTTAAACAGGGGCGCTGCAATTGCGTTCCTCGAAGAAACGCAAGAAGCAAGTGACGTGATCGCGGTTGCCGACTTTGAACGCGCACCGGAAGATACCTTCAAGCTTCCGAATCCTTTTGACGTGAATCCGGCGTTACCGCAAGAAGAACGGAAGAAATTATTGGATTTGCTGCATCGCTACAGAGAGTGTTTTTCGTCGAACTCAAAACTACGTCAGACACCTCTAGCGAAGCACCGAATAATAACCGAATGTAGAGCCCAACCTACCCGACAGTCACCGTATCACGTCTCTTCACACGAGCGGGAAGCCATCCGGACTCAAGTCGACGACATGCTCAGCGACGACATTATACAGCCATCGAAAAGCCCCTGGGATGCGCCTGCCGTACTCGTGAAGAAAAAAGACGGCACAATAAGGTTTTGCGTTCACTACCGGCGACTGAACAAAATCACCAAAAAGGATGTGTACCCCCTCCCCCGAATCGACGACGCCCTCGACCACCTCTGCCACGTGAAGTACTTCTCATCGATGGATCTGAAGACCGGCTAGTGGCAAATTGAAGTGGACGAGAGACCGAGAGGAGACTGCATTTATAACCCCGGACGGCCAATACGAGTTCAAGGTGATACCGTTCGGATTGTGCACGGCGCCAGCAACGTTTCAACGAGTCATGGACACGCTGCGAGTAGGCCTGAAGTGGCACACCTGCCTCGTATACATTGACGATGTTGTCGTATTCTCGCGGACTTTCGATGAACACCTTGCCAGGTTGCACTCTCTACTCGAGGCCATCCGTACGTCGGGGTTAATGGTGAAGCCTGAAAGTGCCGCATCGGGTACGACGAACGCAAGTTTTTGGGCCATGTCATCAATGCCGCGGGAGCCCTGCTTGATCCGGCCAAAACGTCCGCCATAGCGTACTTCCCAAAACCGAAAGATAAGAAAGGCGTGCGGAGATTTCTCGGGCTATGCGCATACTACAGGCGCTTCGTCTCAAACTTCGCCCGCATTGCAGAGCCACTCACCCGCTTGACCAAAGAAGCACCCCTTTCTGCTGGGAAAATGCCCGAGAAACAGCCATCTGCGAGCACCAACAATGCCTGCAAAGCGCGCCTGTGCTCGCGCATTTCGACGAAAACGCTGGAACGGAAATGCACACGGACGCCACTCTATAGGCTTGGGTGCCACCCTCGTACAAAAGCAAAGCGGGTGCGAGAAAGTAATCGCCTATGCCAGCCGTTATCTGTCCCAGGAAGAAAAAAACTACTCAGCCTCTGAGAAAGTGTGCCTCGCGATGATATGGGCCATTTCAAAATTTCGCGCATACGTGTATGGAAGACCATTCAAGGTTGTGACATACCACCATGCGCTGGTTTGGCTCGCCAATACCCCTCTGGCCGTCTTGGTAGGTGGAGCTTGCGCCTGCAAGAATTCGACGTTACAGTAGTCTATAAATCCGGGAGGAAACACTCCGACGCCGACTGCCTGTCCCGTGCCCCCGTCGACCGACTACCACAAGACTCCGATGAAGACAGCGCGTTCTTCTGAGTCGTGACTGAGAGCGACCTGGCCGCCCAGCAGCGTGCCTACCCCGATCTACGCGCCATGATTGACTACCTCCAAGGATACAACGTCGCCGTGCCCAGTGCCTTCAAACGCAACTTACCTGCATTCAGCCTGAAAAACTGCGTGCTCGTGAAGAAGAATTTGAGCACGGGAACGAGACCGAATTATGTTCTTGTCATCCCGGCAGATCTTTGTGACGGAATTCTGGAAGCATGCCATGACGATCCATCTTCCGGACATCTCGGCACAGCTCGCACAATTGGGAAAATCAATATGAAGTACTACTGGCCCCGCCTTGCATCCTACGTCACCCACTACGTCAGGAGCTGCCGTGACTACCAGCGACGAAAACCGCCACCGACGAGACACGCCGGACTTCTCCAGCCGATCGGCGTGCCATCTAGGCGCTTCCAACAGATTGGAATGGACCTTCTGGGCCCGTTCTCTACATCCCGAGCCGAGAACAAGTGGATTGTTGTAGCGACTGACTACATGACGCGGTAAGCAGAGACCGTCGCTCTTCCAAGGGGGACTTCACAAGAAGTCGCAAAGTCCTTCATAAGCCAAGTTGTGCTGGGACATGAAGCCCCGGAAGTCTTAATCACCGACCGCGCAATGGCCTTTACTGTGGAGCTGACCCGGGGGATATCACGCTACAGCAACACCGATCACCGAAGAACGACGGCGTACCACCCCCAAACGAACGGACTAAAGGAACGCCTGAACAACACTATCGCGGATATGCTGTCAATGTACGTCGACGCTGAACATAAGACTTGGGACGAAGTGCTACCGTATCTCACCTTGGGGTACAACACGGCTATCCAGAAAACTACTCAGATGACGCCGTTCGAGCTTGTCTACGGAATATGGCCGACTACGATGCTCGACGCCGTGCTTCCGCACGTAGAAGACGACAACCTCAGCGCCGATGTCTAAGGATACCTTCAGGGTGCGGAGGTGGCCCGCCAGCTGGCTGGTGTTCGTACAACGGACCAGCAGCTGGTGGATGCCGGGCGTTACAACCTCCGACGCCGAGACGCCGAGTACCACCCTGGAGTCGTGTGTGGGTTTAGACTCCCATCCGTCGACGCGCACTAAGTGAGAAGCTTCTGCGAGGGTATTTCTGCCCCTACCAGATTCTACGACGTGTCGGCCAACTTACCTACGAGGTGATCCCCGATGGCGATTCCGGAACATCACGACGACGCACGCGGCTCCATGTCGTCCACGTGGATCGCTTAAAACCTTACTATGCAAGATGACGGACATTTTTGTTGTTCGTTCGGACTGTCTTTTATTTTAGCATCGGGTCGGTGCACTCTTAGAGGGGGTGTAATGCCGCGAACCTTGTATGGGTTTGTTTATTTATTGTTAGTTTTTACTGCCGGGCCACGCCCGGCTGTGTTATTTGCGTTCCAAACGAAGCGAGTCTTACATTCTTTACTTTTATGCCGGACGGGCTGTCACATTCAGATAAGCAGACTGTTTCGCCCTAACGTCACTAGCCCAGAATAATCTTCCGTGATCTACAATGTTCTGAATACGAATCGATGGTTCCAGAAACACTTGCGCCGAAAGATAAAAGCCCGCAGAGCAGACGCCGCGGCATTCGATTCGACGACACTCGCCTGTGCAAGTCACTTTGTTGACCACCGCTTCGCCGCCTCTGTATTCTTTTGAGTTGTTACGGGAGCACAATTTCACTACAATAAACTTGTTTCTCCTTCAAGACAACTGCGTCGTCCTTGGCTTTAGTTACTTGATAAAGGTTTGAAATACCCTCCGTGGTCATCTGAAGTGCCGGCATCGTGTTTGTGATAGGAATTAGTGGGAAGAAGTTGATAGAAGCGCTAGTAGGCGAAAGCACGGAACAAAATAATCATTAAGGGCATCAGCGCACTGTTCAGTAGTCATAGGCATATCGTCGGGGCCCATACGTTCTATGAGGCTATTTTGTTACTCATTGCTAAGTATAGGCCAGTATAAGTACGGTTAGACTGGAGAATTGTGAGCAATTGGAGAAAAAAAAATTACCTTTTGCGGCACTTAACTGTTGAATATATTGTTTCAAACATAACTGGTATCGTTTCCAAGCTTCCGGGCTGTTCATTGGCTCTTTTGCAGAAACGTTTTTTTTTTCTATTAAGGAGTGATTTTAGCTGCGTAATAAACCATGGGTGGTTGGAATCAAATTTGACAAGGATGTTAGGTATATATTTATTTTTCAGGCTTAACATGTCATTCTTGTATATCTCGCAATTAGTATTAACTGAATGGTTTACGTACGAATTCCTAAAGTCCCGAATGAAATAATTTAGTTCCCTGTCAAATGCTTCAAAAGTTCCTCTTTTGTAATCGGATATAAACTTTTTCGAGGGTGACCTTTTGATTACTGGTAGTGAAACAGAAATATGAATGAAATTATGGCCGAATATTGCTGGAAGGATAGTTACACCTTTTACGTCGTCGGGATTTGATGCTAACAGCAGATAAAGTGTATTATCGCTCCTTGTAGGGCACGTAATGATTTGATGGCGGTTGAAGTCCAGCGCTAAATTGAAGAACTGTTTGGCTCCACTAGGTCGTGAACTACTAAGTGTAGTCAACAAGGGTCGTCAAATGTTCGGAAAAAGAGTCACCGTAGAGGGAGACGGCAGCATTGCGAAACTTATCTTTAACCGAATTAAGTGATGATCGGAGACTGGCACAGAAATTTGGAGGGTGATTGGGTGGGCGGTAACCGATACCAATGACTAAGTTCACTGTTGCTGTAGACAAGAAACCATGTTAGTTCGAGGTCATCGTCGTGAAATATAAGAGAAGATGACAGTGTGTTTTTGATGCCGATGAGTACGCCTCGTCCTCGACTGCTGTTGAGGACGAGGCGTAGAATTAACAATTATAGAATTATAGAATTATAGAATTAACACTTCGAACCCACATGAAGCTTATCAAGCTGCAATTTAAAGGCACATTTTTAAATGCGAATGCATTTCTTAGTCGAGCCATGTCAGGCGCCGTGCAGCGTCCACGCGCCCGCAGGTGTTCTCTCCGCCCTCACCCCCTCTCCCATAGCAACAGCTGCGAGCGCGCGCGCTCCTCCTCTCCCCTAGCAACCGGAGCAGGTGGTGCGGGCGGATCAGCGGCGAGTGAGTGGAGAGGAGGAGCGGGCTCGGGCGTGCGAGGGCGCTCGCATCGCGGGAGCTCGTCGGAGCTCCCGCGTGTGTGGGAGAGTGTAGGCGAGGGTAGGCGCGGTGCTTCGGTGCTTCTCCTCTCGACGCTCAACCCACTTTCCCACGCCCGCATGCTTCTAAAAGACCCTTTGACTGTGCACTTTATCGACCACAAGGCAGTGATCGTGGCCGTCAAGTACAACGACAACACACACAGGTGTTAAATAAATGGTTACGCTACAAATCACCGTCTCCTCATTAATTATAAATTCCGCGCACTCTCGCGCAAAAGAAATGCATTCGCATTTCCTCACGATTGCCTTCGGGGAGGTGGGGTGAATTTTTTTTGTCTAGGATGAACTGCAACAAATTGGAACGTACGAAACGTGTGACCAATGCGAAATCTTCCCGTATGGCGTACTGTGTGTCTTTCAGATTCCGGCCACATGCAAAGATGCTTTCTTTTGTTGTGTAGTTGACCACTTTGATTATAATTCGGCGATTCTTGCTATCCTGAAATTTTCCAAGTCGATGAGCTCGTTCTATGTCCGTCAAATATAGTTCAAGATTTATGTGAGTTGTGCAAAATTCAAGTATTTCTTTTTCTGACTCTTTCCACGTAACTTAATCGGTCATTGAGTCTTAAAAAATTAGGTTATTTCGACGCATGCGATTGTTCGCATCCATGTGTGCGGCTTTAAGAACTTCTAGTTCTTGTTTTATCTCACATGCTTCTTCCATTTCAGCCCTGACAGTTGGTTCCAATTGTGTTAGTTTAAGTAGATTAATTTGGTTACTCAGTGATGAAATGACTTTGTGGGCGGGCTGAGCTGCTTTTATGTGAGCCAGTTTTGTGCGGAAATCAGTTTGAGCTTCTTCATGGCGTTTAATGTAGGTGACTAGACCAGTGATGTCAGATTCAGGAGGACCAGGGTTTAAGTAAACATCCCTCCAAAGCAATAAAAGCAACTCCGACAACATTGGCATGCATTCGCATTAGTGAGCACAAGAAGCATACCATGGCATTTGAAATCGTATGGGCACGACACCGCAACAAGGCAGCGATTGCTAGTTCGATATTCCTTATTACCGTGAAGGTAACAAACCCGGAATAATAGAGGGTCGCTCAGCGTGTTGCGGCGGACGATTTCGTGCCCGGAGATTCCTGGTTGCGTTTCCAGTACATGTACTCGGCGGTCCGGTCCCGTAACAGGTGACATTGAAAATGGTTGGGGTTGCCAGGTGAAGAACAATTTTTGAGACAGAAGTGGAAGTGCTGTCTTGCTCGCGGTAATCAGCTGGTTATCGGGTAGCAGTGTGAAGAATTCAAGGGTATTATGATCCGCGGTGAATGATAACCGTCCATCGAAGGCGCGTGTATTTCCGATGAGCCAGTACGAGAATGCCTGGAATGATAAAAGGGCGTTCAGTTTGTTGCGGAGGACGATGTCGTGCCGCCATGTGGCCGCCCGTCACGCCGACGTGACCGTTCGTCTTCCCAACTCCGTGATGCCGTTGATGGACGCAGCTTATCGTCATACCCCTATATATAGTTCTACCACCACCGTTTCGGTGCAGATGCTCGCCACTGGCTCTTGCCATGGTCATGGACGGGAAAAAGGCCCGACAAACCGCCAGTTGCTACGAGCGATTCTGGCCCATTGAAGAATGTCGCCAACTTACATCGTCGACCACACAACCGAACAAAAGTTCCTCATCGATGCGGGAGCGCAGTCGGCGTCTCGCTAGCTCCACACCACAACCGCACCTCCAGAGCAGTCTTCTACCTCCAGGCAGTGAACGGCACTCACATTGCCGTGTTCACGCAGCGATTCCTGACTTTGAACCTGGGTCTTCGCAGAACTTCTCGGTGGATTTTCGCAGCCGT
Organism: Haemaphysalis longicornis; assembly: GCF_048455015.1. Lineage (NCBI taxonomy): Eukaryota > Metazoa > Arthropoda > Arachnida > Ixodida > Ixodidae > Haemaphysalis > Haemaphysalis longicornis. The sequence continues at coordinate 36,979,657 of NW_027526295.1, forward strand.
GGACGTTCGCTCTTCTATCTTTCGTGCTGAATGTCTCACAAAACACGGCCTCGTTGTCTACATCAACTGATGGCGACTTCTTGACGCGTCAACCCTCAGCTCAGTTCAAGGCGTCCTAACGACAGCATCTGCTGATGTAGCGCCCTGCTGCGCTACAAAAGCTGAATAACGGTTTGCGCCCTGCTTAAGGAGTTCCCCAACGTCATGTCACCACCCGAGTGGACTCATCCCGTCACCCGTGACGTCTGTCATCTAGGGGACAACCGGTTTTCGTCGTCCGCGACGTCGCACTCCTGAAAGACTCAAGGTCGCCCTTTCAGAGTTCGATCACTTGCAGGAACTTGGCATCGTTCGGCCCTCCTTCAGCCGCTACGCATCCCCTTGCACATGGTACCAAAGAAGAACGGTGACTGGCGATCTTGTGGCGACTACCGGTAATTAAACCTCTCCACCATTCCGGATCAGTACCCTCTTCCCAATATACAATATTCCACCGCCAGTCTGCCGGATGACACCATATTTTCAAAACTTGACCTTGTACGAGCGTGCAACGAGATCACCGTCGCTAAGGAGGACCTACACAAGACGCCCATCACAACACCTCTCGGCCTCTTAGAGTTCCTCCGAATGCTTTGGGCCTCAGGAACGCTGCCCAAACATTTCAGTATTTCCTAGATACAGTGACGCATGGACTGCCCTTAGTCTATGCATACGTGGACGATCTGTTGGTATCAAGTACGTTCTAGAGGAGCATCTTCATTATCTCCGCATTTTCCCCGAACGCTTAGCAGCCAACAGCGTTATCATCAATGCTACGAAAAGCGAGTTCGGGGATCCCGCCCTCGACATTCTGGGACGTGGACTGGTGGCCACAGGCACTCGGCCCCTCTCCAACAAGTTTCACGCCATTCTCGACTTCCTAACAACAACGTCGGTCACCAAGCTTCTCCAGTTCCTGGGTCTTCTAAACTTCTATTGCTGTTTTATGAAGAACTGCGTCACTCGGCGTGAGCCTCTTCACGACCTACATTCTGGGAAGCGCTCTACCACCGAATTGGACTGGAACTCAGTTCTGAGGCAGCCTTTCGCGCCATCAGACGTGTGCTGGCCGAACGCGCTCTGCTTGGTCACCAAAATCCACGACGTCCAGTGGCATGGATGACGCAAGCCTCAAGTTCTGCTGTGACCGCTGTCCTCAAACAGCAAGTAAATTGCGAGTGGCAGCCCTTGGCCTTCTTCTCAAAATGCTTAACCCCAATGCAAACCCCCTAAAGTGTCTTCTGGTGTGATGTTTGGCAACGTACCTGGCTGTGCGTCTTTTCCGACATATTCTAGGCGGTCGCCAGTTCACCATCTTCACTGACCACAAACCCTTGCGTATGCGATCAGCCGGCCCGACACCCATTACACGCCACGAGAAGTGCGTCAGCTTGCCTACCTGTCCAAATATACGACGGATATCAAGGATGTCAGTGGCGTCGACAACACCCCAACAAATGTACTAAGTCGTGTGGACGCCATTGCCCCTACTTCGCCGCTTTTAATTGCACCCGACCACCGCCGAATGCCTGCTGAGAGTGTAGACGACACGGAGCTGCTCCGACTTCGCACATCGCCCACTGCGCTCCAGCTCAACGACATGAAAGTTGACGGACAGCAGATCCTTTGATACTTGTCGACCAGAAAGCCAAGACCGGTCGTGCCCAAAACCAGCCGTTGCGACCTCTTGGAAGCCCTACACAACATGGCCCATCCTGAGATTCGTGCCACCCAGAAGCTCATCGAGGCTCGTTGTGTGTGGCCTCGCACGAACGCCAATTTTTGTGACTGCGTCCGCACCTGTGCACCATGCCCACGCGAAGGTTCACCGGTAGCCAGTTCCAGCAGCAAAGACACTCCTACGACCTTATGAGCACTTCGCCGTCCCTCACATTGACCTCGTCTCTCCATTGCACCCATGCCAAGGCTACCGCTACCTACTGAAGTGTGTGGACCGATTCACACGCTGGTCTGAAGCCACACCGCTACCCGACATCTCCGCGACCACGGAAGCGTCCGCATTCCTGTCGACGTAGGTACCGCGCTTTTGAAGCGCATCATTCATTGTAACTGACCACGGAAGCCAGTTCGGGTCTACCTTGTTCGCAGAGCTCCTTCACCTGCTCGGCACAACATGTTTGCGTACTGCATGGTATAGGCCACAAACAAATGGGCTCGTCGAGCTCGTCCACCAGCAACTTAAGGCGGCGCTCACAGCACACGACTGCCCAACACAGTGGGTTCAGCGCTTGCCCTTCACACTTCTGGGCATACGCACCGCCTTCAAGATTGACCTCAGGTGTTCTCCGGCTGAACTCCTTTATGGCCCCTAGTTTCGACTACCAGCCGACCTGTTCGAGCTACCACCTCAGGCACCTTCCGCCGGTGACTACGCGCAATCTCTGCGATTAATTCTGACTGACCTTCGACCGCAGCCTATACGTGAGCGAAAACACCCAACAGCTCATGTGCTTCCGGACCTTGAACAGGCAACACAAGTGTCTGTGCGGTACGTACCAGTGCGCCGAGCTTTGCAACGACACTACGTTGGCCCTTTCCCTGTGATCGAGCGACACTAGTCGGCGTACGCCATTGAAATCAATGCTCTGACGCCACCATAGCTCTAGTGCGCCTGAAGCCGGCATACGTTACCGCCACCGGCATAAACCGTACGAGTCTTCCAACCGTGGCTGCACACCACCATGCACACAGCTGGAAGAGTCCTGTAGCGGCAAGTCACCGTCTCAGCGGCAGCAGCGTGACGTTGGACAACGAGTGCACTCACCCGCCCGTGGGCTCGCCCGCCCCTGGCATCAGTAGATGGAAACACCACAGCGTTCGGAATAAATGCCGATTTGCTACGTGGTCTAGTCCACCCCTTCAGCGCCTCCGTCGCATGCGCTCTTCAAATCAATTCGGACCCATGCAACCAGCTTCAACAAAATGTAGAGATGGCGAATGCATGGCACCTTCTCAAAGACCTTTTCCCTCCTAACATCAATCAGACAGAGCAGAGAAACCGTTTAACACGACACCGTACAATATTACCCCGGATCAGATACCAAATTCCTTCACAAAATTCGCGCGCTTCAATATTCACCCGCGAGTTCCAGCTCTAAGGTGCCGAACAACACAGGCTTTCCAAATGATGAAGAGGACCAAGACATCTTGGAAGCAGAGCTCGGGCCGGCCATCGTAAACATTTACACCAATGCAGCTAGTCTACCGGACGCCATAACTACAATAAAGTTATCCGCAATCTGGATGACAATTCGATTGTATCCCTATCGCGTTATATGAAGGAGCGCTCGAGATCAGGCACCCAACCTCGGTCGTGCAAAAACGCTAAAGTGATTATAATTCCCAAGCCCAACAAACCTCTCTCACTTGAACATCTACGTCTCATCTGCGTCGCGTACACCTTGTCTAGCTAATTGCTGGAGCCCATCATCAACACCCCACTAACGAACAATGTCATCGACTCCGAGCAATTCCCCCATACAATGATAGGACTCTGATCCGGTCTACCTACTCAGGACGTGATGCTCTGACTCCACCATAACGTCATACGACCTTCTACTGGCAGCTTAGAATGCTCCGTAGTGCTGGCACTGGATCTGACGAAGGCCATCGGCAACGTCGGCCACGAGGTCAATCTCGAAGGCCTACGATCGGTCAATCCCGGCGCACGCACCTATAAATATAATGGACTGAAGATCTCCCCAACAGGATGGCTGTTCTACACGCGGGTGACCTTGTGAGCACCATCATCTTGGTTGGAGGAGGTAGCACTTCTCATGAAGCCGTTTGTCATCCACGTCTGTGCAATCTTGCCATCTGTAGAATCCAGAGGACACTGCGCAATATCCCAGGTGTCTATGATATCCTCTACGCGAATGACATCTATGCGTGGGCCAAAAAAATAGCCATGGCCAAATGGAGGAAATCCGGGAGATTGGCATCGACGTCATCACTGCGGAAGCTGGCAGAGGGGGGCTTTCTTGCTCTCCATGCATATACGAGCTTCTTGTATTCCCGTCACCGGCGCACAGACCCGCCTCCCTCGGGAACCGAACATCAAGCTCTAGATAGATAACAAACCGATCTCAAAGGTGCGGATTATTCTAATCTCAGGACTAAGAATCCAAAGCAGTAAAAAAGTAATAGCTTCATAAACATAGTGAGTCGGGCTGCGGACCAGACGGAACGCCCTACTTGTCCGCAGTGTCACGTTCCGCTATATTGGTCGTACCGAAAGTGACAAAGATCACAATCTGGGAGCCTTTGTATTGAGCCGACTTGGTTTTCAACCTCCCTTATCTTCACCTAGCTAAATCAGACCTCGCGAAACTAGACGCGCTAATTAGCGAACCTCTAATTTAGCACTTGGAGTTGTTCCTTCCACTGCTCGACTCCACAAGGTGAGTCTTCACAATATAGCTCAAGAGCCCGACTGGGCCGAACTCCTACGGGAGGGCATATCCTTCAGACGTGGGGCATTGGTCGACAATGAAACTTCGCGCAAATACATCCCATCCCCGCGTCAGTCCACTGCCAACTGTTAATGATATTGTTACCACACGACACGCGCCCACACAACCACAGCGCTAGGTGAAAAGAACAACAAGCACACCTCAAGATGTACTACAACAACCTCCGAATTGTGTCTGAAGACGCTGCAGAATACAGATTCCACGACGCATGCATCCTTGCCTCCGCAAACTACCACAAACAAAACTTTTTATTTCCACCGCCATTTGATCGGCCCGCCCAGAGACGGCGGAAGAGGCGGCCATAGCTCCGAATCTCTTCCCAACTTCCAGCATGCTCATTTGTGTTTTTAAAACTAAATTTCAGAATTTCGCTACCCGCGGCATCTCACAGCCGGCACTGAAACGTTTGACGGGAAGCTTTGCGCACCCCTAAAACAAGCAGTTCGTCTGAACTGGACGCGCGTTCATTCGGGTCTGGAAGGGAACGAGGCGGCCCATGAACAAGTCCGAGGACTGACGATCAGGGCTGGGCCCACCCTCTTCCCTACCATGGGCCGCGATCCACGCGGGACCACCTCTTGTTTCGCTATATAACTCGTGGGTGTCGCAGAGGTAAAGTAGGTTAATTACCTTCCCCAGGTAATGCCAAAACTGGCGACGAGAGAAACCAATCAGCCCTTGTCTTCTCGTTTTGCCCAGCAAGCAAGCTTTCTCCCACCCCGCGACTGCGTGCTGTACCGCGCCAACCGCAGCGGGAAAAAACGGCAAAAAAAGGATATTAGCTGGAAAAAAATTATAGTCAAGACAAGCGGCATAACAATGCTACGAATTAGTATATATTTCTCTGAATTTCCGCAGAATTTTTTATTGTGTGTTGCTGTAATCGCAATTCCCTTCGGACCTGTTCGTATGACGAGGCTTGCCATTGAGACCTGGTCCATTTCTAGAGCAGAGACTCGGTATCTCAAGGCTGGTCGTTCGCTGTGTTTAGCGGAATCCTTGTACAGCCCACTATGCACGTTAGAAAATTGATGTGGTGAAGGGCGTGAGCCTGCAGGTCGCGTCTTCTTTAAATAAATGCAAAGTAATTCAAAATGGCAAAATTGCGCTGCTGAGCATGAGTTCGCGGGTTTGATTCCCGGCCGTGGCGGCCGCTTTTCTGGTAGAGGCGAAAAGCAAAAACACCCGTGTGTACGAGATTTTGGCGCACGTGAGGGATCCCCAGGTGGTCGAAATTAATCAGGAGCCCTCCACTACGGCGCGCCTCATCGGGTGCGTTGCGTCGGCGCGTTAAACCCTACAAATCAATCAATCAATCAATCAATCAATCAATCAATCAATCAATCAATCAATCAATCAATCAATCAATCAATCAATCAATCAATCAATCAATCAATCAATCAATCAATCAATCAATTAATCAATCAATCAATCAATCAATCAATCAATCAATCAATCAATCAATCAATCAATCAATCAATCAATCAACCAACCAATCAATCAATCAATCAATCAATATGGTAAAAACTGTGGCCTGAACGGAGGTTAAGCTCACGTTCCTTCTTTGCTCATGACATTTGCTATTCAGCAGTTTTTCAGTCGTTTCCAATCTTTGTTCAAGGTAGATGAATTTTTTAGAATTACAATGTTCTTCATGTCTGACCGGCTGCTTTTTACATACGCGAATACTGTTAAGATTTCAAGTACCCTCATTGAATACCGTTGGTGCCGCATAAATGTGATGAATGACCCGAAAAAGACAAAGTGGTGTTACACAGTGTCTCCGGGGCTGTGTGTTTAATGCAAGGAAAGACTGAAAGAAGTTTTCAAATGCATGATGCGCTGCGCAATTTGCTGTAGTGGCCTTTTCTTTTGTTGATATTATAACCACTTTGTGGAATAGGCCCGTACAGAGTGACATTTATTTCGAATGTTTCCAGAACAGGGCCGCTATTCCAGAAGGCCCGAGTTCCGCCTAATCCCGAGTTTGGAGCTACTTGGTTTATGAAAGTAGTGATAGTGAAGCATTCGATACAACTCTACCAAAACCAGCGCAATCGCGCGCAGCACGCCTGTCTATCCGCGCACCGTACTGGGGCTGCTTAATTAAGTTAAGAAAGCACGGCGTGTGCTATCATCTGCATGCAGCGTCATCTGAAAGCGAGCTTGAATACTCACTCCCTGTCAAAAACTAGATAACCCCACTACTACTTTCACTTCCCCGGACATGTTGTTGGTCACGCCCGGATCGGGGCGCTCCGTTTTTGTCCGTGTTCTGTTCTTCCACTAAATTATGTTTGCTATGTGGCTTCAGGGTACCCCCGGTGTAGCTTCGCGCAAGCACAAACCGAGTAAGCAAATGAGCTTACTGTAGCGAACGGAAGGCGCCCTGCTCCCGACCGTCGAATTTGGCTTTTGTTTACGGCTTGGTTGAGTGTTCACGGCGGGTGGTCATCACTAATCGTCCCTATTGAGTGTGTTAGGAATGTGTTTGATCATTGGCGCGTCCGTTTTAGACGTTTACGTTGTGTCGTTTGTTATCGACTGTGTTTTCACGGTGTGTGAAGAAGGCCCAAGTGGGAAATTCTTGTCGTCTTGGCCGCTGCTATCGGCTCGGACAAGGCTGACCGCCATTTGTGACCGATACCCCCGCTACTGTAGCCCCGTTGGCTGTCGGTTGCCTGGGGACTCCATTTTTGCTTGGTGTGAAGTTCTTGTCGCTGCCAGGGGGCATGAGATGAGAACTTCGGGGTTAGGACACTACGCCCACACAAAGTGGATGCCATGGGAGGGGTGAGCGAGGCGCAGGGGAGGGGGGGGGTCTTCGGTTGCTACGCCGCGCCCACGAAAGGGCTGGGTCTGTTTGACTGACATTAGAACTCGGAGGAAACTCGGGAATTGTTTTGCACGGTCGAGTTAAACTTGGGACGCCCGTGTAGCCCGCTGCTGCAGCGTGGTTTATGCTTATGGTCACCGTAGCAAGCATACTTCTACCACGACAGGAGAAATTTCGAGCTCGTTTTTCTGTGCTTTGGTTCTGCAGTCATCGGGCGACAGAATCCCGTTTGCGACTACTTCGATGCCGGTTTCGCTCGATGACCGTTCAGGAGCAAGTGTTGTGTGCTCGACGGTTTTATGCGATGGGCGGCTTACACGGAAGCGTTGGTGGCAACCGCACCATCGACCACCACCAGTCGACAGTCAGCTGGTGTGTGCGCAATATGGTGGCCGGAGACGCGTTTCCCTGACCTCGCCTTCCTTTTAGGTGGTTCGCCGGACATGGCTTCCGCAGGTTCTACCGCTCGTCTATCTATCTGCAGGTGGAGCGGGCGCTTCAGTTATCGTCAGCTCGGAAAACAGTTTCAAACGAAGCGTTGCATGACCGTGCGTTTCGTTTATCGTCAGCGCGGCAGATAGTTTTCCTTGAGGCGTTGCGTTACTGGCAGGATAGCTTAAACGTATATATGTATACAATAAACGGCGCGTGTCTCTGGTCAGGGGCGATCTCTGCAAATTTCCACGCCTTTTGTTCAGCGTCAAGGTCGTATGGCAGGAAGCAGGGTGTGGAAAGGGAATAAAGGGGAGAATTTTGAATTAAAGTAACCACGTGGCGCCAGAGGGAGGGTAACTAAGGGTGGGAAGGGCGCGAAGAAAGAGAAGGGCCATGGGCTGCAAGGAATCCTGCATGGGCCAGTAACTTGGCCTGGAGTTTCAATGAATGAAAGGATACGAGAAAGGGAGCGAGAGGACTGAACTCTATAAAAAACGACTCTTGAAAGCTTCGTTCTAAAAGAGCGGAGAATAGCGCAAGTGAATAAAGCGAACAAATCGGAATAGTTGTGGTTGCTATTCCTTCCTTCGTAGCACATGGCTTCTTGTGGGATTAGCCCGAAATTGGCAGCTTTGATAAGCTAATCTGCCCGGTTCGCGAAATTCATAACAGAGTGAATTTGGAAACTAAAAGTTGTAGATTAGTGCGTGGACGGGACGCCTGAACGTGATGTCACGGATTAGGTTAGGTGCATATCACCCTCGCAAAACCCCGATTCTAGGCAGGCTTCGGCGTGTTCTAGTCTGCTTACAAACTGGAAGACGTAAAGACATAGAAACGCAAGCTAGAAAAAAATGTACAAGTGCAAAGTATCAGTAAGAAAAGTTGGTAATACGTAATACGTCTCGTTACGTAAAAGCAAGTAAGCAGGCTTGAGTGCCCTGAGGAATTTGCGTGTCGAAAAGTGGAGGGTTTCGACAACGTAATGCGAGCAGCAACTCTTTTGAATGTGGCGCGCTTCCAACACCCGCTTTCATTTTTTGCCAGTTGACCGTTGCCACGTGATTGCATTGTCTGCCACCGACGGCAGAAACGACTTCATGGGAAGGAAATTTCAAACAAAAAGCTGATATGAACGCCTGGAATAAAAACAAACTTTGTAGTGAAATACAGAATAATCAAGCAAAGTTACACTAAAATAAAGTAGTTGGATTTGCTTGCCCCTAGTAGCCACCAGTGCAGCAGTGGAACGAGAGTACGCACTGAAAGATGTGCCACGCCATAGTCACGTATCCTTAGAGCGCGCTGCCCTGGACCGATTACGTCCCCTCAATAATCAGCAAAAAGCATGAATCGCCTTTTTAAACCGTTTAGCCCCGCCTCGAAATGTTACCATGAGCTTATAATTATCACCCCAGCTCCGCCTTGCCTGAGTTTCACTCAGACTCGGGCCTTGTGGAATAGCTCCCTAGGTGCACAATCTTTATAGTTTTATTTGGCGCGGGTACCACCGCTAGTGTTATATATTTATTGTATATTCTGGTGATATCTGCTAATAAGGAAATATGAGAGTATCAAATCACCGTTCCGTTTTCTTTAAAACTCGTGGCGGCAGAAAATAAGAATTGGGAATGTAGCTCTATTTCTTTGCTGCGAATAATATTGCAACAAAATCAGTGTTGAGCGCAGAAAACCCAATGGAGGGACTTGCAAATTTTCTACTTGAAAAATTGAATTCGAGAAGGGCTTGGACGGTTGCACAAAAACACCCATAAACTCTTATTATCTCCTGTCATTTATTCGCTCTGTTTAATGTATTAGCTTCAGCCCTGAATAACTTCTACGTTCGCACCTGTATCCGCCCCATTCGTTTACGAACCATTATGTACGGTGAGTGAATTTGACTTATTCGATTCTTTTTAAGTGACGACAATGACCCCACGGCGACGAATAACAAAAACGAGAGATATATACTGCGTGGTGGGAGAGAGGCTTGTGACAGATGTCGTCATCACTTCCGGATCGTGCGACTACGTGATCTACCCTGACTTGGCTCTGATTGAAGAGAACTTCCAGGCTGTTCACGGGCATATGTCCTGGAAAGTGTTTGACAAGGTGAGTATCCGCCAGGGCACCTCGCTACGCCGAAACAGAAGTGCTGTAGTGCAGGAGTATTGGGTGTATCTGAATACAGCCTGTAAACACCCCACAGTGGACATCACTAATGATTTATTGCCCCCGAAAACACCTGTTTATGCATCTGCAGGTCACCGCCAAATAAAGCAGAGCGCCGAACAGTCTATTGTCGGGCGAGTTGGTAGTTTGTTTTAAAAATCAAAGCCGTTCCACTCAATGTGAAAGCTGTCGGGAGTGCAGAGCAGTGATTCGCCATAATGGGCTGTAGCGCCGTTACCCGCTCACTTCTACCACCCAAAGCAATGTAAATTTCCCCCCTTCGGGGTGCTCGCGCGCCCCCTGCCTGAAACTGCGCCAGCAAGACTTCTGTTCTGTCTGTGCTTGCTTTTCTTCCTGCACGTGCAGGCGTTGCATTGCGACTTTTTTTTAACACGAAAGTGTTTTATGCTGGGGTCCACCAATATCTCGCTGACGTCATATCCGTCACGGAAATGACATCGTCAGAAAAACTTCGACAGACGTGGCTGCCCTGGGATTAGATACACGGTTCGAGTCGAGGCGTAACTAGAGGTACGAAACAGGATCCCAACTGTGCTTTAAAAAATCGCGTAAATAGGACTACCAAGGCGCCTTATATACTTCCCTTAGGACGGGGCTGCCTTCTAGGAGAGGCAAAGCGAAGTATTGCACGATGACTCTATTGAGCGCCTGCAGTTGGCGTCTGGGTGCCAGTGCCGTGTACGGGGGACGGGCAGCGCAAGCAGCGGCGGCGCGTGTAAGGCAACGGCGCCGAGTTCCGAACGTCGCGCTTCTCACACGGTCCGCTTTTCCGTTCGCTGCAGCGCACCGTGTGTTCACAAAAGATTCTCGGACAACCCTTTTGGTTTCGTTTGCACGGACGGTTTCGGAGCGCCTGTGGTTTCAGTCGGATTTACGCAATGCTCCGGCGCATGCAATTGAGTGTGTAACGTTGATGCTTATCATGGTGCCATACCGACGAAATATCAATAGCGATGTGGAAACTTCATATCGATGCACAATCGACCTCAACCACTCTTGTGAAGGCACAATTCACTTTCGGGCTTTGCCGGTTCGTAAGGAAGAGGGATCAACCACATTTGTTTTCGCCTAAAAAACCGATCCAGCGATCGTTCCTAACTAAATTAACAACCTCTCTGACGCTAGCTAGGCATATTTTCCCTGAAATTAACCCACAGTTTTCTTTGCGCTAAATAGCGGGGAGATGTACGACAAGCACCGGCGGTTCGCGAGTTTTGAGCGCTTGACTATATAAACCGCTTGGCTTTCGAAGTCTCTGGGAACGCCTTGCTGCATTACTTGGGTCCAGCGATCGAGCTACGACGACGAGCCCCGAAGGGGCTCTGCGCTTAAAATAGCTACACTCTGAACAGAAAGAAGGAGACATAGATTTCCTTTCCAACTCGTACTGTACATCGGGTATGACCTAACGTGGTATCGGTGTAGACCGTGTCAATCGCGTGAACGCGTGTTGCTGTGTTGGTGTGCTATATGTGTCTGGTTCAACGCTCTACGTTCTATCTATCTGCATTATATGTCTGTTCTTTTTCGTTGTCGTTGTTTTATCGTTATTTTTCACCGGCCTTAACATGAAGAGTGCGTATAAAAGATGCAAGGTTTCTTCTACTACATTACGTTGGAAGTCCGTGCTCGTCCGGTCGTCTTTTTGTGTCATTGTTTCTGTTCTCGCTGTACGGAATGAAAAAACAGATTGCCGAAACTCTAGATTGAGAATCGTGTAAGTTATACTCTTATGCCGTTGTATTTATTATAAGCGCTAAAACCATGACGAGAGAAGGGAGCAGGAGCTGTGTTTTTGCCCTTATCTCTTTAGCCGTTCTTCTATACAACCAGATACTTTAACTGTGGCCTAAATATTAGACACACACGCAACGCTGCACGGAGTTTTTCAAGAGCCACATAAGCAGTTTCATTCGAAGTACGAGGACTATACGACCTTTTAACACGCTGCTACAACGAACGCAAAGTACCTCCAATTATCTTTATAGTCAATGCTCGTAATTACGCAAAACCCTAGGTGAGAAAATAATTTTGTTTCTAAAACAAGGTGACTTGCCCGGGAATATGAGTGCCCTAAGGACTTACTATAAATAAGTGCATGAGGCAGTATGTATCCCTGTGGAGCGTTTTACGGAGACTTTTACACTACACAAAGTTATCTTCCACTGTATGCGCAAAAGGTATAGTGGGAAGACGATTTTTCAGGGGCAATACAGGAACCTCGATATGAACTTATTGAAGGTCCAGCAAGATTTAAGCAGTCATTTTCGGCAAGCTGCGGAAATGAGACAAATCAAATATTGGTGAGTTTGACGACACGTCAAGCTTGTTACAATTTCCGCGTAACTCAACGGCGGAACGCCTCAAAAAGCAGTGTTGAGCGCTAGATTGAATCTGGCACAGGGCATATTGGCTATGATGATTGAACCAGCCTGCTTTTGTAAAAGAATAAAAAGCGACCGCAGGCGGAAAGTGCCGAAACATGCCGGCTAGCCTGTGAGAATTCGGCTCCAGTGCTTAGTATGAAACTTCAAATTCAGAATTTTGTTTTTATTTACACGAACAGTTTTGTTCCTCTTAGCAGTTTGCCCGCGCCGAATCGTTAAGCAATGATGTCCGCCTATATGAAAAGCCATGTGGCGGTGTAACCACTCCAGTGGAACTTAGAGCCGTCGTGAAACCGCTACCTTACCCGAGACCACGGAGCAAGAATAAAATAGGAGGGGAAACTGAACATCCTGGGACTGCCTGATAACGTCACAAGCACTTGGCGAACGTCAAGATTCCGGCCTCTGGCGGCAAGCGAAGGAAGTGCGCAGTCGTCGCCACGGCCGGCGCCGCCGCCTTGTGTTCGCGCTCGCCCAGTCGAACGCGGCCGTGGCATCGCGTCGGTATTTCGCCGGGCCGCGGAAACATTCCGTGGCCGAAGCGAGAGTCTGTGCGCTCTTCTGCGCTTGTGTTGGCTGAAAAGCCCGCCCTAGCAATAATTTTCAGTCAAATTTAAAACGGCCGGTGCGAGCAAATAAAACGGACATATTCTATTAATGCGTACGCAATCTTGCGCGAGAATCAATCCAAAAATACAAACCTGTAAACCCCAAGAAATGTAAAACCTGTAAACGCACGGCCCTATCTCGCATGCAATGCGCTCGAAGCGAGTTGAGTGCACCGGCCAATTTATTGGTTATGCGACAGTGCACTGAAAAGGGCCAGCATCACCGACGTTGCGGGACGATGACGCGCGCACACGCGCACGCGTATTACGTCCGAGATAAATGCGCGTTTCGTCTCCGCGTGGCGCAGCACCTCGAGCGCATAGCGATTCACGCCTTGTGGCGAATGCTGCAAAAAAAATTCCCCCGCATTTCCCCGAGGGGGAGAATGTGAAAGTGCGAATGCACGGTTGTCGGCCCGCTTGCGGCGCTTGCGCTCGGCCCCCGCAGCCCACCGCCTCGCCGCCTTCTCTTCCATCTCTTCCATCGGGTTTGTAGTATCACGTGTACACCACGCAGTTATCAAGCCGCTATAACGCCGCTGAGTCGCCAACGCACGCCGCTGACGACGTAGTTTGAATGCGTTAAAGATATAAGGCGCGTTACTCACACTGATATCAGCGTGGCTTCCATGGCTTAGTCGGTAGCGCGTCGCGCTGCGGCCGCAAAGTCCTCGGATCGAAACCTGGCGCCGGATGCTGTTTCTTTTTTAAATGTAGAGGAGCACTGCGGACGCCGCCGACGCCGCCGCCGGCGGTGGATGGTTTGGGGTCGCTTATAAAGAGCATTCGCTCTTAAAACCACGGCCGGGCTGGAGGAGCGGCGGGCGCGCACTGCGCGTTCGCCGCTCCTCCAGTCCGGCCGTGAAAATACACTATTGCTTTTTATACATTCAACCAGGTGCCGCTGTCAAATTGTTCGCCGCCGCAGCTTCGGAGCTCCGTAGGTCGCCGTAGTTATCATTGTGACATTATCTGGTCGCTCGGTTGCGCCGGCCGCAATGGCCGTTTCCTTTCCTATATATTCTTGCTCCGTGCCCGAGACTCAATGCTACCTACCTTGATATTACCTATTCTACAACATCCTTGTTTAAAGACGATATCCTTTTTGGTCTGATCGTATGTCTGTTTGTCTGTCCGTCGGTGACTCGATTCAGCCACCCGGCCAACTGAGTCGATTCGTGCATTACGCAGCGTGCTGTACTTGTTCGCTCCCCTAGCGCCCACGACAACACTGGAAACAGCGTATCGCCACGCGTCGGCCGTAGTCGCGCCGCTCGCGCTCTCGGAGAGTCGAATGGCCACGATCGTATAGGGCACCGCACAGCTAGCTGCCCTACTTGTTCGCGCCGCGACCGGCCACGACAACGGAGAATCGTGTCGCAGCGAATGGTCTCGCTTATTGCGCACTCCTAGAGCTGGCCTGGTGACGAGCTTGTACTGCACCGCCCTGCCGCCGTACTCGTTCCCGCACCCGATGCACCGAGCAGCCGCGCCTAGAACATATCATCTCTCGTAGGTGGTACTGGCGTCTCCCGCGCTCGTAGAGTCGCCCGAGAGCCGGCTGCGGCTGTCGCAACCACATATTCAGCCGTTGTGCAACTGCCGTACGCGATCGCCGACGGCTTATCGCCTCGCGTCGACCGGCGGGCGGCCCCGGCCCTCTTCGAGTTTGTTATTTTTGTCTTGGCAACCCCCGAGGGAAATTCAAGTGGATCGGTCGTGATGCCCGAAGAGATGACCTTTGAAAAATTGACTCGCTGGCTCGTTGGCCGACGGCACGTAGCCGACGATGGTCTACTCCAAGCTAAAGCAAGATATACAATGTGTACACTTTATTTAAACTACAAATTTAACATCTCAACGCTCATGATCGCATAACAGAGGCCGTGCAAGGCACGCTTCGAGCGGGGCTCGCCGCGCTCTCCTCTATCTGCTCTCAATCCTCCGTAATACATGCAACTCCTCAGTTTTACCAACATAACCTTACACACAAAAGGGACATCACAGTTTGAGAGGGAGGATGGCTCATTGATTAAACCACACTAGGCCGCTGATTGGCCACCACGATAAACAAAGCTAGGTAGGTGCAAAATACCCACGTGACCCACCTCTCTCACTCTCATACAATAACCCGGACGTATTCAGCAAATCACGAGTATAGGGCAAATAAAAACAACCAACGAAAAGCAAGCCTTTCGCCGGCCGTCGGTTGTCGGGTTGCTTGTCTTAACGTATTGTACATACCGTGCCCCATATGATTGTGCCCCGCGCCGCAAAATTCCTTTACTTTGTGAGCCCGTTGCGCGCACAACAAAACCTGGTCACCTACCGATTGACGCATCCCAGCCACCGAGTCGCCAGGGCCAGACGTGGAGAGAGTGGAAACCTCGCCCAGTAGCTTGGAGCTGTGTAACCGCGGTAGACAGGGCGTCTAGTGACCCCTTCATACTTTTGACCCCTTGACTGACTTTCAGCTCCCGTGCGCTTCGGGCTTCCTGATGGGAATAATCGGGGTAGTTAAGATGTCAAGTGTGCCCCGCCGCCGCTCTTCCAAACGAGTGAAAGAAAATCTTCTTCAAATGCTTGCTTCGCATTTTTGAAACTTTGGAGTCACCGACGTGTTTGTTTGCTTACTCCCTGGGCCCGCTCGTCGGGTGAACACAATAGCGCGGCGAACAAAACGAAGCCTCCTTGGTCTCACCTCAGGCCCCTCGCTCCTAAGTCATCTTGGCTGGCGCGAAAACAAACACGATAACGGGAAACACGCTATACCCAATGTGCCATACGTAGTTGCCGGGCGGTATTACTTAGGTGAAATACGTGAATTAGCAACTACCCACCAAGAATGTCGTCCGTACACTAGCTGTAAGTGCAACATCAACCTGTGCTGTGGGTTCCAAAAACCCAACGTAGAACCACCTAGAAAAGCACTCGTAACCATTGCTACTATTTTTTTCCCAGCATGCAACAGTCCCCGCCGCACTGTAGCTTCAACACTACGAAGGAAAAAAGCGTAAAGTCCTAATTGTCCAAAAAACACACTTCTAACAAAGAAAGACAAATACAACAAACTCCTCAGTATCTTCACGAAAGAAGGTGTGCCTTTCGCAAACTCAACCACTAAACGACAACGCTAAGCCACACAGGGCACAAACTTCAAACTGTACCAGAGGAGACTTATTACGCAAAACAAAACATTAACCAACACCCATGTAGCCTCCAAAACGGTGAAATCTTTCAACAGCTTTACTGAAGAAAGCGACCTCTCTTTATACCCAGCACGCATGTGCGAGCACTCAAAAGCAAACAGTGCAATAACCTGAACCACAATACCGCCACAAACGCATGCAAAATATTTATTTATCTCTAAGGAGAGAGACACACAGACGAATCAAAAGGCCCAAAATGCGCTAAATCACTAGCACTTAGTAAAAAAAACGTTCATCTTTCTTTCGCATTCGCGCGCAGGAACTTTCTCTAAGAATGCACAGCAGGAACTCAAAAGTTTTCCACCCGGCTAGGGTGCATTCAAAGTTCGCTTCGGTGCCCGGATCAAGCATTCAAAGGCACTGTGTCACGCACAAACACCGCACATGTTCCCCTGTATCCTACGCCTCTACGCGAGCACCGCTGTCCGAATGAGCGTAGCAGCACCCAAATTTGGCGCCTATCCCAACGGGGATGGTTTAAGCCGGGGTGAGTGACATGGTAGAGGTGGGCATTTACTATACACCAAAGAGACAAAGTTCACAGCTCAGGAGACTTGGGACTGCCCAGCATTCCCTCCAAGCGGAAACTCGCCATTATTCGAGCACCAAGACGAAGTGAGCAACTCTAGGCCGGAAGGGCCGCTTCCCTTTGCCATTAGCGAACGTAGCGCAGGCTTTTCTACGCGCGTCTGCACACAGTAGCGCTGAACGTCTGGTGTAGCCAGATGTACCGCCTTGACGCACTCTTAACTCCGTCCCTTGGTCACTCGGCGGATCAGCCACGGGAAAACAAGCACTTTGCGAGACCCCCAAGGTGTCGTCGGCTCCTATGATACGGACGAAGGCGCCTTATCATGAACCGCATGCTCTGCAGGGCCATCGCTTCTTTGGTCGCCGGACTTACCTGTGCCAGACACAAATTCGAGCTTTCTCGCTGGGAGGGCACTGCTAACCGATGCGGCGCACTCGGCATTCGGGGTGTGTGGTTCGGACTCAACCCGCCGATAGGTATTAACAAACCGCCCCTCGGGGCGCCTTTCTCTCTCTCTCCTTCTCTGTCCAACTTTTTCTCACCTATCTTCTTGTATTCCCCCTCTTCCCTTCCCCCGAAATGGGTTGTATGCAGGTTAACTACCAAAGCAGTTCAAAATATCCCCAGGCCACTTCTTTTCTACTTTCTATATCAATAAAGCACTCACTCACTCACTCACTCACTCACTCACTCACTCACTCACTCACTCACTCACTCACTCACTCACTCACTCACTCACTCACTCACTCACTCACTCACTCACTCACTCACTCACTCACTCACTCACTCACTCACTCACTCACTCACTCACTCACTCACTCACTCATTCGGGGCGCCTATCTCTGGTTCTGGCTCTACAACACGAGCTGCGGACACGCCCTCAACACCTGGCTCCCACAACTGCGGCTAGTGATCGCATGCGCTCTCTAGTGGTGCGTAGCCTGCCGGCGATCCACACTCATTTGGGGCAGGCGTTTCTGCATAGGGAGCAACCTCGAAAAGACACAACGCGTGCTCGCAAATCACTAGCGCCGAAATAACCGCAAGATTGTCCTGCTCCGCCTCCCTCGCAAGCCGCTGATTTAAATCCCGTGTCGCCTGCGCAATCTTCCGCTGGAGCTGCTCGGTCCCCGCAACGGTTCAGCCTTTTGCTTTTCTATTTCCTCGGGCGACAGGACCCCCGCCACTGTGAAAGCTTTACGCCAACCCAACTCAGCAAAAACTACCCTGAGTTAGCGTACCGTGGCTTCTACGTAATATCCTCGGACAGCAGTGGTCGCGCGATGGAGAAGGGTAAAGGGGACTCACTCTGGACAGCAGTGGTCGTGCGATGGAGAAGGGTAAAGGGGACTCACTCTGCCGGCACTGTCCGCACGAGGTTCGGGGGGAGCCTGCTGCCGCACTCTCGACTCTTGGTTTGTAGCCGTGCTCCCGAAGCCCCGCACTAAACCGTATAGCCCTGTTCGAGGATGCGCTCACAGGCGGTCCTCGTTTTCGCCTCGCCGACGACTACCGTTCATTTGGGCGACCGAACGACTGCCGTCGCTGGATATGGGTGCCGTCTCAAATAATGCAGCTCCCTCACGGTGTGGAGCCTCTGCTTCCTAGACGCTCTCACCAAGATGTCGCCCCTGCCTCCGAACTTCGGCTCGGATTCGAACGCCTGCCGTCGCTGACGCCGGGTGCTGCCCTAGAGAATGCTGCTCTCCCCCGTTATTGAGGTCGCCCTCACGAGGTCGCCCCCACATCAGAAAATGGGTTAGTGAATGTATCAGCTGAATCATGACTTGTCCTGCACGCAAAGGCATTTCTTTATTTGTAGCGGTCGTCGCGATAAGGTTTTCCAGTGTTAAGAAGGGTGCGTTGTCAACAGTGGAGTGTTGTTGTCGTGTTATATGTCATTGCCTGGTGTGGGCACGTGGCTTAGGGGAGGAGGATTCTGTGTATGTATAAGTAGTTACGCCTTCTCCAATAAATCCAGCTGTAAGTCAGCGCTTGTCCTGTTCACTTCTTTCTTAATTCTGTCCCTGCTAGTTCGCCCTGTACCCCAAGATGCAAGTACACCAACTCGCCCAACTCGCCACCTTGCTCACCACTCCAGCCGGGAGCTTCTTCTCCCCGGGGTCTCTCACCAACATATAGCCCCAGCCTCCCAACTTCAGCTCGATCTCTCGAACGCCTGCTGTCGCTGACACTGGGTGCTGCCGTAGAAAATGCAGCTCCCTCCAATTCTCGTTCGAGGTCGTCAGCAATAACACAGGTTCGAAAACTGGTCACGGCACCAGTAAATTCAGGTAGATCGGTCGCCGATGCTCCAAGAGATAATCGCCTAAACGATGACTCACTGGCTTGTTGGCCGACGGCACGTACCCGACGACGTTCTACTCCAAGCAAAAACAATAGGTACAATATGTACACTTGGTTTACACTACGTATTTACAACTGCCAAGGTTCATGATCGCATAACAGAGGTTGCGCAAGGCCCGCTTCGAGCGGGGCTCGCTGCACTCTCCTCTCAATCCCCGCAAAACTTCAAGCTCCTCGGTTTTACCAACAAAACCCCGCACACAAAAGGGGTGTCTCAAGATGAGAGGGAGGATGGCTCATTGGGTAAACCACACTAGGCATCTGATTGGCCACCGCCACCAACAACGTTAGGTGGGTACAATGTAGCCAAGTGATCAACCTCTTACACTCTTATACAGAAACCCGGACGCATTCAAAAAATCACGAATATAAGACAAATACAAACAACCAACAAAAAGCAAACCTTTCGCCGGCCGTCGGTTGTCGGGCGGCTTGTCTTAAAGTATCGTACATACCGTGCCCCCTATGATTGTGCCCCGCGCGGCAAAATTCCTTTACTTTGTGAGCCCGTTGCGTGCACAACAAAGCCTGGTCCCCTACCCATTGACGTATCCCAGCCACCTAGTCGCCAGGGCCAGACGTGGAGCGAATTGAAACCTCGCAGTTAGCTTCTTGAGATGTTCTTTTCCTCGGGGCTTCTCCTCCAAGCAGCAGCAGCGCTGAAGATCTGACCCCGGGTATCTCCAACCGACAAACTCAGCTTCCGATGCAAAAACTATACATTTATTTACAGCCCGGCGGGCGGCTCGGAAACAGTGCTCGGGCGGAGCGCAAAGACGACGACCCGCCAGCTGCGGCGTCCCGATGTCGTCTCCTTGTCTTCATCTTCCCTCCACCCTGACGCTGGGGGCTAGGGAAGAGGGAAAAGCGAGTCCTTCGTGGGGGTCCAACCCCATGTGGTGGCCATTAGCGCATCCGGTGGTAGCAGGCGCGACCTTCATCGGAATGCACGGCGTTTCAAAGCGGCGCGCGACACGTGCGTTTCATTTGTGCGCTGCTCGTCCCACGGCCCGCGCCACTTCGTGCGTCGAAGCGCCCGACACCTTCACCACCACTGTGAAACATAACTTCAGGAATGTTTCACACACGAAACACACACGCCACACACACTTTTGGCACGTGCACCATCGTGTTCCTTCAGTTGACGACACAACAATAGCACGGCCAGTGCCCCTTGACCCTGGCTGCAGATCACCATGACAAAATAGGCACAATCCTGATCTAGCTCATTCAGAGCGAGCGGCCTTTAGATGGTGGTATGCACCGGCCGTCGTCGTCTGAAAACCCCCTTGCCATGCGGCGCACCCCGTCGCACAACAGTAACAGGGCCCCCTCTCCTCCCCGCTTTCTCGCTCGTGAAGGGACCGCTGCTGCCTCGTCGGCCTGCGTTGCAGCCACGCTGCACTGCGGTGAAGCTGGCTGACGCTTCCTCCCCTTTTTGTCCGAACACCCCAGTTCAGCCAATCCTGAGCTCGGAGCGCCGTGCTCCACTACGCACCGCTGGTCAGCGTAAGCAGCAAAGGGCTGCTTAGCGGCCACATCAACGCTCACATTGGCTGTCCCCTCAGCTACGGCTACAGTCCTACCTGCAACGGCCTGCGGCTGCATTACATAAGCAGCCGTACCCTTATTTGCAGTTTCCTCTGTCAGTTCGCTCGAGTTTCCCATGGCAATCACATTTCCGCGACATGACATCTGGGTATCTCGAGAAACACGAGATGCAGTGTGCGTGACACCAACTGCATCCTCGTGCGATTCCCGTTCTGCTGCATTCTGCAAAGCAACGGGCCGCTCGCCCACGCTCCCAGAATGTTCTCCGTCTCCGCACGGTGCGACGACGGGCTCACACTCGACTGAAGCCAGCCCCTTCACAACGGCAGATTTACGAACTTCACAGTTCTTCCGCTCCTTCCTGTGCGAACCCTCGTGTTCAGCCGCTAATACACCACCGTGCGCGCACGAAGCGCCGTTCTCTATCACACACCGTTGTGTGACGCAAGGAGTAGAGAAGGGCTCATCGGCCACATGAACACTAACATGCGACGCAGCGGAGCCTTTCTCTCTTGCCATCAGCTTCATCACGGGCATGCGCACACTCTCATTCACCTCTGACTGCCTGTCATTTCCAAATGCAGCCTCGCGCGTAACACCTTCCTTCACCTCCATCTTCATTTCGGTATAGCTTTCTACGCGGGATGCTTCACTATCCTGCTCCCCGGTTGCAGGAAATCTAAGCGCCCACGAAGTAACGCGCGCTACTATCCTCTCTTCGCCTGTCCCGAATGACTCAGATCGTGCCGGATCCGGCGAAACAGGAGGACTACGCGCGCCCAGTGAATGGGTTCCACCCCTCACATCTTTCGGCGTACCGGAACACCCCAGTCCACTGTCTCCCTCAGCGCTGAACATTACTCGTTGAGCAATCGGAGAGGCAGAAACATTGTTAGCTCTCTTAAAGCGTTCACTCTTGGAACGTTCCGCTGCTAACTCTGCCTCAGCGATTCTCAATTTCGCCAGCAAAAGCGCCTTCTGCTCAGCGAACGACATGACTGACCTAATCCGGACACTTGCTTCCTCGTCAGCACTCACACTCAGCTCCATCTCCCCATGCCTAGCTAACCACCCCCCATTATCTCAGGGCTGCTCATGAAGCACCCCCTACATGTCATGGTGAGCCACGCACCCAGGATCAAGAGAGGCACTGACCTGCATGGCTCGGTGCCTGCAGAGATGCCGAACCGGTGCAGACGGGGTATCCATTATACGCGGCTCCTTCCGTCGAGGTGTCCGCCAAACAATGGCCCGCTGACTTCTCGCCTGCCGACAGCTCGCTGCTCCTGCCGCTTCACGTTCAGTGGGCTGCTGATGCCTCCACTGACCGCTGGTCAAGCTGCTTCTCCGCCGCTCAGCAGGCCGCAGAGATTCCCTCGGTCACCGTTGAGAAGTCCGCTGAGCGCCGATAGAGCCGCTTCTCCACCTGGCTGGCGAGCTCGCTGCTCCCGCCGATCTCGTTCAGCAGACCGCGATTTCTCCGCGATCTCCGTCCGTCGAGGAGCCCGTCTCGCCCGCCGGCCGGCTGAGTCGTCGCTGTTGAAGATCCTGTCGACTGCGCCAGTTAGCTTCTTGAGATGTTCTTTTCCCCGGGGCTTCTCCTCCAAGCAGCAGCAGCGCTGAAGATCTGACCCCGGGTATCTCCAACCGACAAACTCAGCTTCCGATGCAAAAACTATACATTTATTTACAGCCCGGCGGGCGGCTCGGAAACAGTGCTCGGGCGGACCGCAAAGACGACGACCCGCCAGCTGCGGCGTCCCGATGTCGTCTCCTTGTCTTCATCTTCCCTCCACCCTGACGCTGGGGGCTAGGGAAGAGGGAAAAGCGAGTCCTTCGTGGGGGTCCAACCCCATGTGGTGGCCATTAGCGCATCCGGTGGTAGCAGGCGCGACTTTCATCGGAATGCACGGCGTTTCAAAGCGGCGCGCGACACGTGCGTTTCATTTGTGCGCTGCTCGTCCCACGGCCCGCGCCACTTCGTGCGTCGAAGCGCCCGACACTCGCCTAGTAGCTTTGAGCTGTGTAACCCTGGTAGACAGGACGTCTAGTGACCCCTTCATACTTTTGACCCCTTGACTCACTTCAGCTCCCGTCCGCTTCGGCCTTTCTCAGAGCAGTAATCGCGTCCGTTAACATGTCAATGGTCCCCCGCCGCCGGTTATCCAAACGAACAAAAGGAAATCCTCTTCAAATGCTTGCATCGCTTTTAACTACTTTGCGGTTTTCTACAGTTGCTCTCTAAGCCCGCTCGTCGGGTGAACACAATAGCGCGGCCAAGAAAACGAAGCCTCGGCAGTCTCTTCTCACTCCCCTTGCGCCAAAGGCATCTCGGCTAGCGCGAAAACAAACACAATACAGGTAAACATGCGATACCCAATGTGCGATACCTAGTTGTCGGGGGCTATTAATTAAGTGATGTACGCGGAGTTAACACAAGGGCCTCTTTATGTTCTCGCGTTTTGGAAACGCATGAAAGCAAATGTTTATGCAAGAGGTGGGTATTACAGGCGCGCACATTAGATACACGTAATTTCATTTCTCTTTCCAAGTTTACTCCGCCTTATATGGTGAACGCTGTGTGTTATTAGTGTTTGCACTGGTAATGTTCGGTACCCTCTCCCCGTCTAGTTTGCATAGAAATTTTAGAAATTTCCCCATGGGTCGCCCCCCTCACCGTAAACGAAACTTTCTACGTACGTGCCTAACCCTACTGGAGTGGTTCTTCACAGTGTACTATTTCCAATACTCTGCCATCCCGTCGGCGATCCCAAGAAAAACAAACAAAATTGCCACATGAAAAATCTGAGGCTGTGCACAATCAATGTTTTGACACCCTCATGTCGCTATAGGTGCCTCTTTGTATCTGTGCAGAATGACATCATTTACGTTTAACGATAAACTGCATGCCCTACGCGAAAAGTAACCAGCTCGTTTTGAACTTGCTGGCTGTGGCAGCGAAGAAGAGCAGCAGGTTTTTCTCATACTTAAATAGTTTTTAAAGAGCTCAGATGCTTTTTGGGTATTCTGTAATGTTTTCTGTAACGAAATGCAGAGTTTCCTATAGAACGGTTTGCTCTATTTCAGGCTCGGAATAGCTCAAAATTTATTGCAGGCGCAAGTTTTCTCCTAACCCATGCCGATAACCCTAACAGCACAGTGGCAAGAATCCCGCAGTATAACGAGAAGATCGACCAATTGGTTACATCTGGGTTCCACGCACTGGGATTTCTTGACGTCCCCATCAACGACAAATTCAAAGTGGATATACTGAAACCTGCTTTTGAGGTAAGGAACGATGCTTGTAAAAAATAACTAGTAGTTTTATTTTCTTCAAAAGCAAATTGTTATGTACCGAATAATGATGCATCAAAGGTGTGTATAGTTTACAACGCACTCGAAATCACGAATTTACAGTCACTGGGAAGAGTATCGCGATTGAACAGAAGAAAACTAGGAAACCTGATAATATAGCAGACAAAAAAAATATAAAGTGACCTGACGAGTTTACCCGTAGATATTCAAAAACGGTATTTGCACACTTATTATTGTGGACAAAGCAGCTATAGAAACAGGGATTATATAGTGAAAGCGAGTAGCAAAAATTCGCTGTACGTGACAGAATTCGGTGAAGAATTGAACAATGGATAATCGTAAAGTGTTAGTTCAGGCCTTCCACCTGGCGCTTGGAAATTACCAGGAAGACAAATCTGGCTTCAGCACCCGTACCACATCTCTTCGTTGCACTGTCGCCCAAGCACCAAACAAACAACAAACCCAAGTAACTACTAACCGAGGAATATTAAATCAAGGTTTTAACTCAAGTCCACCCCTACAATAGCATCAATCATAGTACCAAAAGGACCTGCTGTGCATAACCGCGTCCCCGGAAGGAGTCCCACCGCGTCCTACTCCGTATTGTCCAAAGGACACGCTCTTCCTCATTAGCTGTTACGCAGCGTACTTGAATATGGAGACTTCTTCCGTGCGGAAGTAGCACCTTGCGGCATCACAGCGTTGTCCAATTGGCACAGTGGCGTACCTCGGCGCTTGTGTAATGCTTGTGTAGTAAGCTTCCTTAAAGCCTCCAGCATAACTGATCCCCGCAACTATGCTGCATGGGCAGAGGTAAAGCAACCACCCAGCTGTGTGTGCGGCTGATAGTGCGATTCCGCCCCGCGGGACTACGGCGTGCCGTACTTTTGTGTTACGGTTTACGCTTTGGCAGATGCCGATTCCTTAATACCTGCATTACCACCCTGTGACGGCGCAGAGCACACGTCGGGGAAAAAGAGATCGGCCAAGGCCGCAGACTCGACTAAACGCTTCCACAGTCAGGCAAGAACTGTTTAGTTCTCGCTCCAAGCATACGAGGGGCGAGCACCCCGCGGCCGCAAGCATGGCGTCTGGTGTCGGAGCGTCGGCGTGAGAACGAGAGGAGGGAGAGAGCCACTATCGCGCGTAAATGCGCCGAAAATCACGCACGTTACATAAACACGGTGAGCCACGCCACATTCTGGGTTTCTGAAAAATGTCGTAAAGACATTTATGTTGAACGCTGCCGTGCCGGGTGTAGGCAGGAAACACTCAGTTTTGAGAGTCACAGCATGGCTGCGAAAACTCCGCAGTGGGCGACAAGTATTGCTTCAACTTTTCCACGTGAACTATTTCGCGGCAAGCACCGTCCATGCGTTCAATCTCAGAGTTAATTGGAGAAAGATGAGACACAATCCGATGAGGACATGTGAACTTCCGCTGACCTTTGATGCCGACGGGAGGGGCCTTTAGGAGCACCACCTGGTCTTTTTAAGTCCTTGCGGCCCTTGTCGAAGTAGGACTTCTGGCGTATTTGCGCCAGTTTGATGTTTTTTGATGCCAATGTTCGAGCTTCGTTCATTCGGTCACGTACTAGCGCGCCGTAATCTGATTATTCCCGGAGCCCGGCAAGTTCGTTGCGATTGAAACTGGCGTCGAGACGCAAACACTGGATCTCTGCCGTACCCCAGAAGAAAGGGTGTCTCCCTAATGGTGTCTTAGTAGCCAGTGTTGTAACAAAACACAACGTATTGCAATATATCAGCCCATTTTCGCATTTAGCGGTCAACATGCAGATCATGCTGAAGAAGGTTAGCTAGGATAATTGAAAAGTTGTGCTTGGTATTTTTAAGGAATTTGGAAATAATAACATCAACGCCAGCTGAAGAATATATTTTAAGTGAGTCAATAATCTTAATTATTCCATTTGGGTCAATTTGCAGAGGGTACATCGCTTCATAGGCCCGACCATTAAAGTTGGGTAAAAAAGAGGTAGAAATGGAGGAGAAAGCATATGAAAATACTTTCTTCAGCGCAAAAGCACATTCATTATCGAGCATTGTTTCACCGTTTGCGTCAGTTAGCGCAATTCGAGAATCTTCTGTAGGGTTAACGACGCGCCAAAATTTCCTGGGTTATTGTGCAAAAAGCTAGGCATCGTATTTGTCAAGAAATATTGCTTTGCAGTTTTGACAGCTGTGATATATTCATTGACTGCTGAGCGGTACAAGGACCATCTATAAATACTGTGAGATGTCTTGGCCAGACGGTACAGCCGCTTCTTTCGGTTTGATAAGCGACTAATATTTGGGTTATACCAGGGAGCGTTAGGATTACACGATATTTCCCGAGTAGGTATGAAGCGCTCGGTTAATTCAATTATCTTGTTCTTAAGTAACGCCCAGTTGCATTCTGGTGATCGTTCATTGAATCCATATAAGTAATCAACTATAAATAAGTGCATTTCACTACTTATTTCCGCAAAATTGGCGGAAATAAATAGTAAACTGCATTCCTCAGAACTGTATCCTCAGAAGACGGCAAAGTAGTGCAGTGGAATATATTCTCTGCTTCGGCAGCGCAGATATCTAACTCTGTGATGTCGGAGACGACTTCAGCCAATCATGCCAGGTCATGCCAGGAGGCAAGATAACAGGTTGCACAGAACAGTTCAAGAGGACATAGAATATTCGTTCCGTTAAGCTTATTACCGATGGCTTGAGATGGACGGAGTATTGCTCAAACAGCAAGCGCGTTCCACCAACCTCCATCTGTACCTCTTCTTCCAACTGGGGTGAGCTAGAAAACGTGACCTTTACAACCTTTCGCGACGTTTCTGGAATGTGGGTCTGCTTTACGAGGCTAATCTTCGAAAGTCGCTGAGGCTTAGGCACCTGAAAGGTGTTCGTACAGCAGCCACTAATTGCTTTCGATTTCATCAGAAAGTCATTCCCAAGGAGAAGTAGTGCGCTTTCGAGGTAAAGGAAAACCAAGAAGGTTTGGCGGAATGCTTGGCCGTCAGCAAGAATCGACGCATTCACTTCTCCTAAATTCAGCAGTGGCTGGCCGCTTGCCCCTTTTAAATGCAGGGAAGATGTCTTAATTTGTAGCTCAAGCTGCTCTGCCAAGAGAACGTTGATTAGGCTTCTCATTGCTCATGAGTCCAAAAGTGCTCAGATCGTTCATCTCTTATTGGAAACATCGATGTTTTTTCCGCCCTCGTCCGTGTGACATGCAACATGCTTGGCTAATGATGACCTCTCAAGGGCATCAGAGGTATCACATCGTCGTTTCTCTTCCTGGCACTGGTGAAACGCTCTTGCCATTCCAAAAACTTGCCATTCCAAAAAAAAGACGAATTGTCCAGATTTCTTTCAGTTGAGGCAAAGACGACGACATGTGCCTGCTGTGCGAAGGTGCTGCTTGTAGCGACATCCTGGCAGCGTTTTTCGACGTTCGAGGAGACGAAGTTGGGAGCGTGCTGCTTCCGCATCTGGCAGGTGGTTGTTTCCTTGGTGGACAAACAGGTGGGATTCGCTTTTTCGCTGGTGCAGCCTTCAGTGTACCGGCGGACTCCAAAGTCGCGGTGAGTGCTGGCGGTTTACCGGTAGTTGATGACACTTGATCGAAGTGCAGTAGCGAATCGAACAGGAGGTTCAGAGACTTGACAGCCTTGTCGAAGAAATGCTTCTTGGGTATCGGTGAAAGAGTGGCCAAGATCAACTTGCAATTCTCAGCTTCGACCTCGGGATAGCTGCACTGCTCGATGAGCTCCAATTTTCGGTGAGCGAAGTTCATGCACGAATCTCGAGAACGCTGGCTCGCGCCCTACATCTTCTGCTTAGTTTCAACTTCATTATCCAGGTGGTAGCGCTTGCGGAAAACTGCCTTCAGCTGATCATAAGTTGTGACGTCCGTTGTCTTCAGGTGGTGTCTCATCCTAATAAAATCTTTCGGTGGGAATTTCGAAACGATTAGGGGGATGGCTACGTCGTTGGCAAAGTTGAAGGTTTTGAACCAAAACTCTGTTTGGTAGAGCAACGCCCTGACGTCCTTTCCAAGCAGTGGAAGTCCGGCAGCCGGAGCGGAAGTGAGAGGCGCCTGCTCCTTACCTGCAGTTCCTGTAGTTTCAAATTTGACCGAATTTTCTGGCTGTTGTCACCCTCTCTTCTTTTCGGTTTTCACGGGACTGCCTGAGGCGCTTGTGTCGGAGTCCTCGTTGCCTGTCGCAGGTGGAGAATCGCCACACATCCTTACTTCAATCTAGTCGAGGCGGCACAACACTGGTGAAAGCATATGCGCGATCAGTTCTTGCGTAGCGTGCAGCTGCACTTCAATGTCAGTTGCTGGCGGCTGACGCACTGTAGAAGTCTGGGAGGATGGCGAGGCTGCTGTTTTCTGCTCCGTCAGTTGTCGCCGCATCTCTTCAGCTTCGTCCCTCAAACTTCTCACCTCTTCCACGGTGGCTTTGTACGTTTCCGTGTTGGCCGCGTCGTACATGGTTTCACAACTGTCGATGGATGGCTCTATTATGTCCATAAAACGTGGACGACGTCGACCTGTAGCAAGCGGTGACAGAAGAGGTGGTCCAACAGAGCGTAGACCCCAGATACGTTGAATAATTGCGTAAAATCCCTCACCTCACGTTCGGGTGCCAAATGTGACGGCGCAGAGAAGCCGTCGGGGGAAAAAATTTGCTTAGCTCGGCTATGCCGGGATACACGTAGCGTGAGCTAAGGTTCAGCTGGTTATTCTTAAGTTTCCTGGTTGTCTAGGATTAGCTGATTTTAATGCTTACCGCTGCTAAAACTATTTCCAACCCAATCAATCGAATGCAATCCAGTCCGGTCCAGTCCAGTCTAGTCCAGCCACCCTAGCACGGCTCTCCAGGTGCCGCGCGAAACAGCTGTCAAGCGGCTCCGGTGCCGCGTCAGACTAGGCTACTACGCTATCGAGGCGCACAGCTGGGCACGCGCCAGCGCCAGTGTGTCTGCTGCGGCTATGATGTCACTCCTCTGAAATGCACAGACCGGCGAATGTGCAAACACAATTATCTACACACCAGTACTTCAATTGGATTGGATTTAAAATCCAATCGAATCTTATACAATTCAACCTAATCCAATCCAATCCAATCTAATGCTACTCGCGCTTTCGCAGCCCGGACCTTCAAGGTCCACGCGAAACTGCTTAACCTCGGCCAGTGTAGCTTACGCTACAAAAGAGATCGGCCAGGCTCCGCGGCCGCAGGCATGGCGTCTGGATTCGGAGCGTCGGCGTGAGAACGAGGAGAGGGAGAGAGCCACAGTAGCGCGTAAATGCACCGAAAAGCCCGCACGTTACATAAATACAGTGCGCCTCACCACACCACTGTAACTCTTTTTCTGCGCTTAACTTACGTTATAATTTGCATATGCATGTGCGACCGGCACGGTCGCACATGCCGACGGCACGGTCGCACGGCCGACGAAAGTGCCGGGACGGTGACGGCGCTCTGCCACTCGCAGGTTCACGGATCGGTGTTCGTAGGAAGTGAAATTTGAAGTGAAAATTCTGGTTTAAACTAATACTCTAGGAGACAAGGACTTATCAACTACAGCCGATCAAAAAAGAAGAGTGACGCAACCGGCGATGATCGCGCTTTAAAAAGCCAGCGAGTCCGGAGGACCGCAGGCTAGCCCCGGTGCGCCAGTCTTTTGCGTACCTGCTCACTATGCGTGCACTTTCATTAAACAGTGCTTGTTTGCGTCGCCGTTACGAATACATGGTGCAGCGTTAGCTTGCTATTTTCTTGCGTGTCTCAGTGACAAAATGCAGTGAGCGTCAGAAGCGTGAAATCTGTTTTGGGATTCCAAAATTAGTGGCCGTAAAACAAACTGGTAGGACGAACTGAGAGGCCGCTCGCTTTCCTTGTTTGCTCTCACTTTACTTAATCAGGCTCTTGCATTATGTATCCCAGTTCGCACTTAATAGGGCAGAATAGGGGTCAGCAACGTTTTGCAATGTAATTCTTAGTAGCATGAGCCGACACGGCGGAGGGCTGGACGGCAAATCGACTGGGACGGAGAGTTGTGTTTGAATGCAAAAAGAAAAAAATTCAGCGATTTGCCAATAATATTTGACAATAGTCTGGCGAAGTCGGAAAATGGGGGACACTTCAACTAGAAGCGACCAATTGTGTGTTCTCGTCTCGTAGTCAAATTGCATAACAGGACAAAAGTGGCGCGTCGGCGTTCAAAGTGTTAGCGATGACCCCTGAGCTAGTAGATAACCAACAGAGTCAGTGATGATCGTATGTAAATGGGGGCCTTGCGCCGTATATGCGGCTGTGCTATGTTATGCAACTGTAGATGTACACATCTCTGCAGGCAGCGGGCGTGAGATCTGGTGCTTGTTTTGCATGCTCTAATTGCGCTTAATTTGTTTTTTGACGCTTTTGCCTCACCTAGTCCATGTACCCTGCCTTTTGTAAATCGTGCGGCGTAGAACGTTTCGCAAGATTCTTTTAGTTTGCGAAAATACAAAACAAAATTTTGCCTTGTCTTCAAGGCTGTGCCAGCTAGGCCAGCAGTGTCGGCTGCGCAATTCTTGCGTTCGCTTATATGCTCCCGCCAAAGCAACCTTTTGCAGTTACCTCAGGCTAGAGGATAAGCAGCGTTCCGTATTTATGCTACTGTGAACTTTCTTTTGTCGACCGTACGCAAGAAGAAAGAACGATAATTGTCGTCAGGATGTTAGACCACGCGACCTGGTGATACTGTCTCACGCCGCGTCGACCGCGACAGCTCGTTCAAAAGAAAGCCGATAAATCGGCTTGTTTTAGCAGTTATTATGTTTTTAGCCTCTGCAACTACTTTAAAGGGTATTTCATAGAGTATGCAGTGATTGAAACGCGCCACAAAGCGAATAAACTAAGTACAACCAAGTTTCACTCTGCGTAGTAATTGAAAACGCATAGAGTGCGGCGAGGGTCGTCTGCATTTGTACTACCCAGACAAGTCGGACACGAGGGCGCGCTGCATGGCGCCAAACTCTTGCGCATGAGCCCTATTGGCAGAATCTTTCTGCGACACCGACCTAACATCGCCTCCTGTCTTTTTAAATGCAAACACATCGGCTACTTCACAGTGGGAGTGATTGGAAGTCCTGTTTCGCCCATATGTCGTAAGGTGGCGCCCCGAGCTTAACCTTGATCACCCGACCGTAACTAAATTGTAGAGCGGTTTGTGCCTGGTTAGCCAGTCAATCGATGCTTGATATCGTCGGAGCAGCGCCGCTCAGGCCACCGATAGAACACTCAGCGCCGTGGCGGGGCACATTTTGCCCACCTTGTCCAACCGGTCACGCGACCAAGGCGCTGGTGAGCCAAGAAAATTGCGGGAGAGTGGCAGGAGCAGAAAGAAAGGGCTTAGTTGGCCGATCGAAGCTGATGCATTTGGCCTTGAAAAAAGACAGGAGCCGATGGACCTGCCCTCGCTTGTTTCGCGGCTGTCCTCTGGGAGCAGATGTTGCGCGACCCGGGGGCGTCAGGCCAAGTCCAGACCACCTCCCGGGTTCTGGTGGTCGCGGCGGCCCTCTGGGCCTCCTCCACCCCCAATACCTGATCACGATGGACGAAAAAACATCTTCCTTCCTTCCTTCCTTCGCGGATGTCAGCGATGACAAGGTGCTAAGCACATTCAACTTGCTGTTGACGCACCCGCCGGACGACGCTTCGCCGATACTATTACGTGAAAAAAATACCACGAATGTACACGTGCACTTACTGCGTGTAAAGGATTTTAAGATGGCTTAGTCGCTACCATGCTCTTGTCCTTGCAAGGGTCGTCAATAACAGGGCTAGGATGGAACAGCATGCTTGAGCCATGTAAGCTGTGCGGAATCTAGAGTTCACGTCTCTTTTGAGAAATGCCATTGAGCATGACTAGTGCTAGTGTGGAGGCAACACGGCAATGCTACTGCTGTCCGCATCCATTTCATTCAAGCCAAGCAGTATTTTCTCGTTGCAGGCACTTTAATTGTGCGCTAACAACAATTCTTCACTGTTATGAGCCGCCGGAACTTTCAACTCCAGAACCTAAACAGAAGGCGCAAAAAAATCCGGAGTCAAGTAATCATTGCTAAAGCGAAGACTCAAGTTAGGCCAATTTCGAAAATGACAAGTCTGCGTCACACAGTCAGCTGCATGGTGGTTGAACTACTGCAGTGCCAGAGCCTCCTGTAGTCTTTAGTATGAAGCTGTATGGCCCAACACAGGCCTACAGCCAGATAGTTCGACGGCCCGGCGAGGCCGCTCCGGCCGGTGGAGCGGCAGCGAGGAGGCCATCGCCATCTGGGGGTGTGACAAACCGAGCTTCGTCCTGCCAGTCCCCTGTTACAGCACGCGTGAAGAGCACAGAGGACAGGCGACCCAAGCGCGGCGTTAAACAAAAGCACAGCAAATGGAAGAAAAATGAACGTTTATGCGAACGCTAGGTGCATTCTTCCAGGAAGAAGCCAGTAGTCCAAACATGGGGTATGTTTAAAAAATGGCCGAATAACTTCGTTGGCCAACATAATACAGTATGAAACATCACGTGATGTTGTACTTTCATTGACACGCTTGCGTCCCGTTATATGTGGGAACATTACAAACGGAAAACAGCAAGGTGATAACAGCGCCTCCCTTTTTTTTTTACCTGGCAATAACACATCGAAGGCCAAGTGCGCACGTCGTAGTAACAAAAAAACCCGCAAAAGTTTAGGAACAGGAAGGCTAAAAGGAAACGCCACAAATGACGTGTGATCATTCATTGCCAGGTATTATGGGTTTCTTTCCTGTTGTTTCAAACCACGGGAGATTTGAAGCAAGGTTACTGAAGGCTATTTTGCGAGTAATAGGCACTGAATGTATTTTAACTGAGTTATCTGCGCTGTAAACCTATGGTGTAGACCGGATTTGCTCCTCTTTCTCTGTACACCGGAGTTTCGTGTTGGGATTTGTTAAAGAACCGACGCGAGGACCGCGGGACGTGAGCGATTCTTTTTAATGGCGGATGGAACTGTACATTGATAGTGATAGTAGGAGGCAGCTGCTAATGGCCACCTCTTCTTCCTTTCGGATTTTTCCAACATCCTCCCGGCCACGCGATAAATGGCGAAGGAGAATGGGCATGACGTGAAGGATTGCAGTTTTCAAAGGTCATCAAGCAAGCACTCGTCTTTCAACACAACACTTTCGTCTAAGGTCCCGTGATCAGTTCAATGTGCTCAAAATCCTTGTCATGAACGTCGTAGCCGCCCTGTGTTAGTCTAGTCTATACTTTCGTTTCCATCGATGCTTGGTGCGTTTGTGATACCTGCGCCTTGCAGAATCTGAGCAGGGTAATCGACTCGATTGCACCGCCGTCCGTCCTGGATGACGACCTTGCAGACTTCGTACAAACTTCATGCGGCATGGTCGTCGGGTTGACTGTCGGGTCCTAAGGAAATTCAAGTACCGGATGTATCTCTTCAGGTGTACACAGGTCCTTCGACATGTGGCTTTCCCTTGATTCCTTGCTTTTAGTCTCACATTGTACTGGATCACACGTTTCGGTTGAGCCTTATTTGTGCTACTTGTACCTGCCTGTCGTAGGGTTGTCCGGCTTCGCCATTTTCGCCGTCGATGTTTTGGCATCGGGGTTATAAAATCTTCACGTTTTGTTCTATTCAATAAAATCCCCTCCAAAGTCGTGTTTCCGTGATGGCAACATATAATTGAACGATCGACAGGTGCGCCTGTAACTACGTCAATCTGTCGATGTTTCTGCAGTGTTCTTTGGTTCACCTTCGGGGTTCCATGAAGTCGTTCGTTGTGCGGTGCACACTTCTTAATCTCTTCAAAATCCTGCGCAGAAGACTTCTTTTTTGGTACCTCCAATGTAGTGTCGTCGCTTCTATCCCTCTTTATATTCATTGGAGGTAATGACACAGGTTCATCGCTTGCAGCGTCAACTGTGCAAAAAGTTCTTGTAAGTTCATCTGAGCAAGCCTTAGGAGCCTCTGCCTGCACTTTGTCACTTGAGGCATTATGTTGTACTTTGAAAGTACCAGCTCGTTCGGTGACATGGGGCTCCTGACGATCGTCCTTCGGAGGTGCCGCCAAATCGCTGTTTTCGTTAGGACAGCCACTATTCTTTAGTGCTGACTCTTTCTTCTTTATGGTGCTGTCGTCTTGTTCGGAGGCTATTGCTACAGAGTCATTGCTAGGATATTTTTGTAATTCCGGGAACAATCGTTCCATTCTATATTTTGTCAGCAGGATTGAATCTTCGAATTCTATTGATGCTTCACATTCTTTCTCTAAATCACCCAATTCGACAAGCTCTTCAATTTCGCCGTCCAGTTTCTTCAGGATTTCATATTTTTCTAATAAACTTTTTTTCAGCAGAATTAGCTCACCGATTAATGATGTCTGGTCAGTAATGCGTGATTTTATGTCGTCGATCAGTGCTTTGATGTCCTGTCGGATTACGCTTCTTCTTTGGCAAAGGTTTTGCAGGTCCATTCTCGACGTCGTTAATGTCTAGGTAGTCGTCGAGAAGGATCACGCTCGGTGGAATGTCGAAGCCGTTGTCGTTGATGTCTAAGCCGTTGTTGTTGTTTTTCAGTGGTCTCCGCGAGACGTCCGTCAAGAATCGGTAAAATGGTTGAGGGCGTGGGATTCGGTACATGCACGTTTGGCTCGTCCTCAATTCGTTAAGTTTTCTTGTGGACGCTTGCGGTCAATGGTCAGCGGTGACAGTTCAGTCTCATCGTTGCGGTCACTCACGTCATCGTTGTGGGGCGGTGCGCACTCAGGTCTTCAACTGTGTTATCCTTTGATCCTGGTCACGACACCATTTTGTTAAAGAACCGAGGCGAGGACCGCGGGACGTGAGCGATTCTTTTTAATGGCGGATGGAACTGTACATTGATTGTGATAGTAGGAGGCAGCTGCTAATGGCCACCTCTTCTTCCTTTCGGATTTTTCCAACAGGATTCTCTATAAAAAGTTTGAGTGGAGACCTACGCAGTCGTCTGCCAGCACAACACATGAACGCGGCTTCTGCACGGTTCCGAGGGCTGTGGCCTTTGACTGTGTCCGTCACCCAAATCGGGACTTGCTTCCTGACTTGGAAGCCGTCGGTCACAGTGGCGTTGGTTCCGGTAGCTATAGAGTTTCTTACAATATACACTAGAGATGAATCTGGCACTAGCGTCTATTCGGCTCACATCAAGGACATCTGTGTCGTCATGGGCCGCCGTACATAATGCGCTCGCCTTAGTTTCATCATTGGCTTGGATTTACCCATTTCAGTGACCGCAAATTTAAACAATGTGCCACAAGAACGCGAAAACTAATGTGCAATTATCTAAGTGGAAAGTGAAGCAGGCTATTTTTAAACTAAGGAAAGAGGAAGAAAAACCTTTTTTTGCCGTAACGGCTGTGCCTGCAAGGTGGTAGTTACGAAAAATTTTATTATTTTTTTTGGGGTGGGGAAGGGAGGTTCTTCAGAGATAATAATTTTACTATTATTTCAAGTAATGAGTTTTTTGAAAAGTTTGGGAAGTTTTCAAGCGTGACTATGAAATGGTGACCCCACCGACCGTCAGCTACAGTTTAACAAAACTTGCCTCTGAGCGGGTTGGTTTATACTTGAAGGAAACAAAACGTGGCGTTAAGACGTGGACGATGGCAAGATAGTACGGATACTGGCGCCCGTATCTGTCGTGTCTTTTCTGCATCGAAGTGCGCTTTGTTCCTTTTTTTCGTCAGGTACAAATTTCGCGGGGGCATATTACCCGCTCAGTGATATGTCCTTCGATGGCGGCATGAACAACATCATGAATGAGCGCGCACTGCCTGCTGCTTCACTGAACGCGGCTGCCACAGCACGTGATGGATTTCGGCTTCCTCGTATCTCGTAGAAGTGTTTATGCATAGTGAAGAAAAAAAATCCGAAAAGCCGCTCAAGAATCCAACTGTCATGCCAAGCTCAAGCCAAAAGTGGGGGTCTTCCCATGGACCCCCACGACGACATGAATTATCAGGCGCAGTTTTCTCTCTAGTATACTTACTAAGAAACTCTTTGCTAGTAACGGCACGGCCACCACCTTATCTTCGAGTCACTGGCCACGGCGTCTTTTCGATTGCTTCGTTGCGGTTTTCCATAGCGCGGTAGCCTTCGAATTCTCTACCACGGTCGCCTACCTGTATATATTTGACGAGAACTGGTACAAAGATAGCCGGTCATTACCAGCAAGCTGACAGTGCCAGGTAAGGGGATTCAAATTTTACAATACGGGACTCGACAATGCCAGTGACCCGGCCTATTTTACATTTTCATTGAGGAAGGTTGGACTGACCATGACATTGCAGAACCCGTACTAGATAGATAACCGTTAAAATAAGTTGCGACATACTGATTACCGTTAGCGGCTAACTTGAATTCAGAGATCGCATGCCAACCAGCGATGTTTTTGTTATTCGAAAGGCGATTCTAGACTTCGTAAAACATTATCATTCTCAAGGTAAAGTGACATCTTCAACAGCGGCAGGGCATGCCGGGCATTTGATACTGTCTAGGTCAACTCTAAACCTTTCTTTAAAAAAATAAGAGCGTTGTAGGTGCTTTTGTGGTATGTTCTTGTTGCGCAACTTGAGATGCGCAGACGCTGCATTAATTCACAAATGAAGCTGGTTCTATCGTGTATTCAGGCCACCTTGAAAACACTGGGCCTATCGCTCGTCCGCAATGTTATATAGTGGAGTTTGTGCAGAATTTCTGGACTTTGGTACGAAGGAAACACGAGGCTGGTTTCTTCCAAAAACAGACCACACAATAAGTTAAGGACGTTTTTGTCTTGCCAGTATGGCGAGAGGAGCAGGGACACATTTGGTTTCTTACGCCAACAGGTTTGCACAGAATCATGTGTTTATACAAATGTGTTCAATATTTTGACAGTCTCTCACTTTATACAAAAACACTTACCTTTTTACAAGTCAAGTAAAAACGCCTTGGAGAATGCTGTGACATCTGATGTATTGAAGCCTTACATGGAATCGCTTCATGTCAGAGGGGGCGATGAAAGGGTGTCGCTTGTGGCTACTAATGCTCCAGAAACCTATTGGACCTTGAAATGTGGAAACCGCGAAACTTCAGCAGGCATATAAGAAAAGGCTCTCATCCCTACTGAAGTTCCTTGATTACCTTCACAGATAGCAATGAGGTCACATGCGTAGTCGTGAAATATTTATGCCGTTCAAATAACTGCCTGCGCTTCCTTGGCTACCTGAGAGTATTGCCAGGGTGCTTTTCTGGTTTCGACTAATGACGGCTGGCACTTAATGGTAACCCGTTTTTTGTTTCTAAACAAACACAGCTGTAAGCCCGATAGAGGGTGTACCAGCAAAAACAACTGTTGATGCCATTGCATTGATGTCCATGCACTCTTGAGAGCAACTGAGACCGTTGAACCAATGGAGTGGTTTTTCAATGACCCGTCCCAGGATCCGTTCGTTACTTTATGTTAATGACGCATTGGGCGCAGTTCACCTTAAATAAGGCCGAAGGCCACCTGGTTTAGTGGCCATTCCTAGCTTCCTTCCAATATGGCCAGAAAGTTTCGCACGCGCACATCTGAATAGCGCTTATGTTTACGACATCCGCCTGCCTGCCCTTTTCCATTTCTACAAGTTTCACGCCTGTAACACGCAACATTTGCCTTCGTTGAAGATACCTTTGCAATACTTGTACGCGACACAAATCCGGAAAGGGTTTATCACGTTGGGGGTTCTATCTAACCTGAGTAAAACAGCTCTGTTGATTCATGCATTTTTAAGTCCAAACAACATTTCTGACCTTCTTTTGTACATGTACACCAGAGTTAGCATAATCCAAAGAAAAGTACTGTAAAGCCATACGTACGGAATAGAGGCAGTGCTATTGCAACACAGGGGATGTGTGGCCAGACAAGGTGGTAAAATATTTCCCGTTCGTCACTGTTCGAGACGTCCCAGTTCTATCGGGTTAGTTATGCTATAATTATGCTAGGGGCTGAATGCCAGCAAGGGACTTGTAACTCAGTAACTACATAGTTTGAGAAAACACTGCCACAAAAAGTTGATTTAGGAAGAATGTGTGGCTGTCCAAAGATTTGAAAAGGGGGCCTTCATTTTTCCTGGACCAACCGGTAGACGGCAGCCTCTCCGGCTTGTTAGTATCTGTTACACATGGCGCCATTCCTCGCAGTATTTAAAATATTCTGATAAACATTTTGTGGTTTTCGTGAGACCCACTTGTAGTACTTGTGGCCTTTGGAAAAGGGCGACGTATCTACGGTGTAAACATAAAACTGAAAGGTACGAAAAGATTTGCCGTTACACCCTCGGGCAACTTGCATGTTGCTTTATCTTCTAGAAACAACTAATCTTTATACAAGCGCCGTGTGCCACTAATGAGAAAATGAATTTTTTACTGTCACAGGTGTTCGATACTGCCTTGGTCCCAATTACCCAGAAATCAAGAACTTTTATGGGCGTGCGCATGACCAATGAAGATCAGTTCGAGCCCTTTGCAGAAGAAATTAAAGACATGTTGTAAGTACTGCACGGATCGCGAGTGGTTTATACTACAGTGGCGCTAACAATATTGCTCTTGCTATAAACTGCTTCAGCTGAAATCCAGAGAAGAAAGAATGGAACTTAAAATTGCAGTTTTAAATGTCGACAATGTTGTAATATGGAAGGAATAGGGATACAAATGATAGCAGTGTTCATTGGAGCTGGGCTTGTATATTGGAAGACTTAGTGGAAGGACAAGTGGTTTAACATATGTGTTAGAGAGGAAACCTCAATTGAATGAGATGCTCTAGTAAGCCTGTCCTCGAGAGTTCACTGGGAATTTGCAGCGGGCGTTCCCTCCGCGCATGGTTTTTGAGTGTGCAGATCCCGTCATCGCCGAGTAGCAAAATGCTTTTAACGACGATAACATTCAAGCCATTTGCAGTTCCCATGTGAGCGCGCAGCTGCCTTGCGCTCTACGCCTCCCCCCATATTGGCGATCTGCGCCGTGAAATGCGCCGTACCCAAATCCTACCTTTGCACGCAGCCGCGTCAAACCCCTTGCCTAACTTGAGAAGCATCTACAGAGCATAATTGGGATTTGCATAAGTGACCATAGCTCACGCAGTTGGATTATTTTTTTAGGCGCCAGCCTCTCAAAGAACCAAACTGCTAACCAACGCGATAACATTTCAAGCTTATTACAGTTACTCGGTTATCGATCAGTTGCTTCGTGTATCTGCGTTACGCACTACGTTGGCGGCAGTGCCGCAGACGAATAAGGTATAGCAGTCAGCGCTCTCATGCAACGTGTCTACTTAAGGGAGCATCCATAGTGAACACCAGTCAAGTGTTGGCTATTGTATAATTTTGTTTTGGTATCTGATTAGCCCGTCGTTCTTTTTTCTTTTTGTTTGTGAAACGTTGTCATGCTTAGAACGCTTTCTGTGTTGCCAGTTTTACCTTGTTGCAGAGGTAAAGTCAGGGGACGTTTACGTCGCGGTTAGCCTCGGTACTAGTATTGCATACCTAACTGCCAAAATAAACATTAATTTAATGGTATGCACTTCTGCATAGATTTAGAGAGGAGGCATCAGCTTCCTCCCTTGTATTATTGTTTGCAGGCGCTGAGATATAACAGGGTAGAGCTGCCAGCCAACGGTAATAACACTGCACGCTGATTGCAGTTAACGGTTTACACATCAGCTATCTCGTGCCCTGCGCGCTCCATAATGTTGGTGATCACCGCCATGCTCTCCTGCGGAGTTTGAGCGGACCAACGAGCTAGTCAATGCCGATAACAAGTGGAGCTTATTATCATCATCGTCAGCGTATCCACGCCCACTACAGGGCCAATGCCACTCTCGTAGATCTTAAATTATACAGGTCCTACACTAACTTCAAACAGTTTATTCCCACAAACGCCTTGATCTCATGTGCCCATCTAACTTTCTGCAGCCTCCTGCCACGCTTTGCCTTCTCTGGACATCCACTCTGTCATCCTTAATGACCAAATGTTATCTTGCATTTGAATTACATGCCTTGCCCACACCAATTTTGTTTTCAATTTCTACTAATATGCCCTTAACACGTGTTTGTTCAGGGACGCCGTCCGCTCTCTTCTTGCCTCTGAACCCTTTCAGCCATGGCGGTGTCAATTGACACCATCAATTAAAAGTTCCTCTTGCAAATAGAAAACAAAATCAAAACTGCTACGTTTCTGCGGAAT
This sequence comes from Haemaphysalis longicornis, assembly GCF_048455015.1. Taxonomy (NCBI): domain Eukaryota; kingdom Metazoa; phylum Arthropoda; class Arachnida; order Ixodida; family Ixodidae; genus Haemaphysalis; species Haemaphysalis longicornis. The sequence goes on from NW_027526295.1 coordinate 37,019,920, forward strand.
TGTTTTTCAAACATACGCAACGCGATAAATATCACTGTTCCATTTGAGTGTAGCTGAATGCTACTAAGATGCAACTCCGGTGACGATGAAATTACCGTATAGAGGCTGGAAAAAATGACAGTTTTATTCGCAAGATTATAAATCTATAAGTACGTGCACTATGAGGCTCATTTTTTGTTTGTAGGTTCATGTGGTCATACGGTCTAGGAAAGTATGCAAAACTCATGTCTATAGTGCACCTAATGTTGTTAATTGTCCGATGTCCGTAATAATTGCCGCAATAATAAATCTGTCATTACCTGCACTCGCAGCTCTATTTTTTGTTTTTGGGCTTGGGGTATCCTAAAACTAGGAAAGCATGAAGGAAAACCTTCTTTTGCTTGGAATAAAATAATCAGGGATGAAAGGATTAACGTTAAACCCATCATCCTCTGTCTCGTTTCTTGCTAAATCGTCCTGAGCTCGAGTTGAACCCTTTAAGTGAGCCTCAAAGTTTCTGCCCCGTAATTCAGTACCGCTAACCTGCAGCATTTATACATTTTCTTATTCGGGGACGCCAGAGAACGCCGGAGAACGGCTGCTGAATACGCTCCACCCCATTCTTATCATTTTAATTATCTCTGCCTCATAGTTGGGATCCGGGGTCACGACATGGCCTAAGTAGATATATTCGCTTACCGTTTGCACTGCCTCACCACCTATCTCAAAACGCTGTGCTCTCCCGAGGTTTTTAAGCATTACTTAGTTTTCTGCATACTAATTTTCATGCCCGTGCTTTTATTTTGCTTCTCCTGTGCGGTAAGCATGTTTTGCACCTTACTCCCACCTCTACCCAATACAATGTTTTGAATGCCTCTTGTAAACATGCCGTGAGTAACATTGAAGGTATTGTGTCTGCTGTCTGACGCATTTCCTTATAGGTATTTTACTGCTCTTCTAATGGAGGAAGATGGTAGGTGTGGACCTTCTGTACATATCTTCTAGCATTCTTACCTGATGCTCGTCTGCATCCTGATTACGCAATGCCTGAATGAGTGCTTAGGTTCCGACCAAATCATATGCTTCTTCATAATCTATAAAACTGTATATATGGGTTGAGTATACTCCGCGCATTTTTCTATCACCTGTTTAATCGTGTGAATGTGGCCTATTGTGCCATAGCCCTTACAAAACCCAGCTTTTGCAGTAGGTTGACTGAAACCTAAGGTGTAGGAATTGTGTTATCGATTAACTTGGTAAATAAGTACCTTGTAGACGACTGACATTAGCTGATCGGCCTGTAATGTGTCAAGTCATTAATGTCACCTTCCTTATGGACTATGTTCGCGTTCTTCCATGATTCCGGTACACTTGTGGTCATTAAGCGTTGCGTATACAGGTTTCCAGTTTTTCTAGTACAATTAGGCTTATTATACAATAACGCCCTAATTGAACTATAATTAAAATAAAGTACAATTACACTGTCATAAACTTACGCTAAATAGGCTTACTATAGTAAACCATTTATCAATTAGCAAGCTCGTTCCTTGTGTTTGCCGCTGCATTGGCGATATGCGGCCCGATCCGGGTCGAAGAAGACTGCGGCGTCGTACACGCAATTCGAGCCTCTTGCCTTGATAAAAGAACATCTGCAAGAACTGTCAGGTTTTGCAGCATATATCTCAGCCCAACTTTATTTTGTATGCTCTGTAAGGCTGGGATCTCAGAGCACCAAGGTTCTTGTCGACGGCGATAACATTGCAAGGTAATTGCAGGTATTGGGCTATCCCTCAATCAGTGCTGTGATTTCCACCGTCGACAACCCAGGCATCGCGCGGAGAGGTCTAATTAACGCTGTTCTAATTAAAGAAGCACCTACGGTTAAGACTCGGGATTTGCAGTAGAGGTTTTAGCTCACAACGTTGTTTTCATGCTTGTGGCAGGTGGCATCTCCAAGGACCAACCTGCTAGTGAACGCTGATAACTTGCGAGCTAATTATAGTTACCGGGTTTTTCCCTCAGCTCTATCGTGCCACAAGCTTTTTATCGAGTTGGTGATCTGCGTCGTGATTGGCGCCGAAGACGACTCTGTCAGCGCACGAAGCAGCCTGATGCCGGTTGCCGATGTAAAGAAACATCTTGAGCGAACCACCGGGATTTGCGGCGAAGGCTAAGTTCAGGCTGTTGTTAGTTTTCGGGTGGGTTCGGGAACCCACGAGATCATGCTTGCTAGTCAACGCCGATAAGATTGCAAGCTCATTGCAGTTGCGGGGTTCATCACTGCCTAGCGCCCTGTGCGTTCCATCACGCTGGCAATGTGGACCATAATCTTCGCCGAGGACGACTGCGCCATCAAATGCCGCGGCCTGCTGCCCGTTGCCTACTTAAAGAAGATTCCACCGGGAACACCGAATATTTGTAGGACAGGAGTCAACTCATCTCTTTGCATTCATGTTCGTACGTGCCGGAATCTGAGAGAACCATGCTGCTAGTCAACACCGATAACATTGCAACCTCACTGCAGCTACCCGGTTATTCATCAGCTGCCTCGTGCCCGGTTCCTTGGACTGTGTTGGCTATCCTCCGTGTGATCTAAGCGCAAAAAACTCCGAAATCCTGTGGAGCGCCCTCATGCCCCTTTCCAACTTTTGTAGAAGCATCGATAGTGAGCATTGGGGATTTGTAGAAGACGTCAGCGCCCACCGTTCCCGCGACCAGCCCAACACTGGAATGTGCAGCCCAAATGAAACCCGGGCTGACCTGGAACACCTAATGTGGTTCTGCCCGCTGTACTCGGCTCCCAGAGCTCGGGCCATGGCCTCACTCCCGAGTGAGATAAGGTCGAACTCCCTTCAGAGCTGGGCTACAACACCCCCGTGTACAACTGCAGCGGTCGCCAACGACCTTTGGCGGTTGCTAAATCAGTTTATCGATGAGGCAGAAGCTCCTGCTACCGGTTCTCGGCAAGGACACTGCCAGAACTACAGCCCGTCACGACCGACACCAGTGATAAAACGACAAAAATTTACCTCTTTTTTTTTTCACGGCAGCCTTAGATTGGCATCAAAATGTGCACTAAACGTGTTCAACAGCAACAGCTCTGCTTCCGGTAAAGCGGAGTTGCTTGGCGCCGCTGCAGCGCTCCTACTTGCCACCGCCGACACCGGTTTCAGACTGTTATTCCCCTCGCCACCACCGATGCCTGTTTCATGAGCTGCGCAATCGCCTGATAACGGCGGTAACGCCTTTATGCGGCTTTACTAGAGAAACTTTCCCGCTTTGATCGCCCACTTGAACCCACAAATATTTTTAAGAGCGAATGCTCTTTATAAGCGACCCCAAACCATCCACCGCCGGCGGCGGCGGCGGCGGCGGCGGCGTCGGCGGCGTCCGCAGTGCTCCTCTACATTTAAAAAAGAAACAGCATCCGGCGCCAGGTTTCGATCCGAGGACTTTGCGGCCGCAGCGCGACGCGCTACCGACTAAGCCACGGAAGCCACGCTGATATCAGTGTGAGTAACGCGCCTTATATCTTTAACGCATTCAAACTACGTCGTCAGCGGCGTGCGTTGGCGACTCAGCGGCGTTATAGCGGCTTGATAACTGCGTGGTGTACACGTGATACTACAAACCCGATGGAAGAGATGGAAGAGAAGGCGGCGAGGCGGTGGGCTGCGGGGGCCGAGCGCAAGCGCCGCAAGCGGGCCGACAACCGTGCATTCGCACTTTCACATTCTCCCCCTCGGGGAAATGCGGGGGAATTTTTTCAGCAGGAAAGGCTTTCCGCGCGACACTTTAGCCTTTGTATTTTATACCTAAGCACGCGCTTATCATCGGTGGATCTTTGATGCGATATCTGAAAGGAGATGAAAGCAAGTGGGTGTGTGTGCACATCTATCTATTTAATTTATTATATATTTATTTATTTCACAATACTACAGGTCAATGTACTGGCCCAACCAGGATTTGGTACATCGAAACATAATTGTAAACAATAACAGAAAACAACACAAAAGAAACAAGAGTTGAGAAAAAAGGTGGCGCTCCGGTCACCAAGAAACCAATTAGAATGAAAGATGTCACAAGGCAAACAATCCCAATTCTCCACAGCTCTAGGGAAAAAAACTATCTTTAAAAGCATTTGGTCGGGCAAAAATTGGGGTTAGAGCATGTTCATGACCATGGCGAGTATTTCGGGCTGATAGCGGTTTAACACAGTCAGGGAGATCAATTTTTAGATGCGACACATCTCTTGCTCTGAGGCATGTCCCTCCTGCGTTGGCGTCGCCGGCGTCCCCACGCCACCTGCGCATGCGCGACTTTCCTCCGCTCTTCTTTCCGACACCTGTGCGAAACACTCTCACTCCGCCTCATTATCATAAACAACAGCTGCGTGCGCGCGCTTTGCTCGCGTCTGTCCGCTCCCGTCGTGAAAGTGCGCGCATGCGCGACTCTCCTCCGCTGTCTCCTCTCCTAAAGGCGCTGTGAATATAAAGCGGGTAGCGCGCTGCGGCGGTTCAGTCAGCGCTCGCTCTCGTTTGACTCCGCGTGACTTCGATTGATGACTTCGTGCTTGGCTTGATTCTTCCGATGAAGACGTGATGGAAGCGACGGTCCCTTCAGCGAGCGGATTGACGCAATCCAATACCAGCGTCACCCGAAACGCTCAAGGCAACGTTACGACCATAGAGAATCAACCAATGGAAACGCCAATTGAACCCCCCGATGTGTCGCATCACATCAGGGTTCCCCTCGCGGGAAGATGGGCGTAATTTTATATTTCCACACAAACAGTTGTAAAGAAAGGAAAGACGACTGAACTTTCTCCGTGCTTCTAAGGTAGAAATGTTGTTTAATTGCATTAGGATGATCGGTGAATCAAGCCTGCGATGTTTGCCAAAAATAAACCTAACTGCTTTTCTGTTATAATATTTTTCATCGACTGGTGACCCCAAATATTGGAAGCGTACTCATGCTTGGAACGAACACAGGCATTTTAGGCTAGAATTTTAGTGCGCGAGGGTGCAGATGCCAGATGTGTTTATAAACCATAGCTTACGTAATGCGGAAGTGGTACTGTCAGATATGTGGGTTGACCAAGGTAGCTTTTTTCTGAGGGTTACCCCCAATTACGTATACTTTTCTACATTATTAATGTTAGTGTCTCTTAGAGTATACTGGAATTGACTAGGACATAGTTTCCTGGTGATACGCAGTAGCACAGTTTTTTTTAGTGTTTAACTGCATGCCCCCGTTGTGACACCAGTTGTCGATAGCGTAAGTGCTTCTTGTAAATCCACATGATCACACCATGAGGAAATTGGATTAAAAATAACACAATCATCCGCGAACAAACGCACAGACACATTTTGCGGAATGACAGAAGCTAAATCTTTGACATAAATAAAACAAAAGTGGCCCCATTACACTTCCGTGTTGGACTCCAGAAGACACATGAAGAACAGTCGATGAAAAAGTATTAACCACTACAGACTGACGTCTATCTTTAAGATGAGCCTGAATCCACTGAACGTTTTTGTAGGTAATCCTAAACACTGTAATTTGTATAACAACTTCCCCTGTGGCACTTTATCAAAGGCTCTACAAAGATCTAAAACAGTACATCAGTTTTCCCAGAAACATCAAGCACGCGTGAACATTCATGTACAGTTGTAACTAACTGGGTGAGAGTAGATAACCCACTTCTGAAGCAATGCTGGGGCTTTGATAGCACAGTGTGTTCACTGAGAATTTCATAGACGTAATTAGAAATAACGTGCTCAAGAAGTTTGCAACAATCGTAGTAGAAATGAGACGGTTATTCTCAAATGATAAAGGGTCACCTTTTTTATGATTTGGTTTAACACGTGCTATATAACCCAATTAGCCGGTACTTCGCCTGTAGCAAGTGAAAGGTTAAAAAGACCAGTTAGGAATTCCGATGAGTACTCAGCGTAGGGGTTAAAAAAACATTTGGAATGCCATCAGGCCCCGCAGATTTTTTTGGATCAAATTTTAATAGAATGTGCAATACTCCTTTTTGCGTAACTAAGAGGTCATTGTCTCAGTCAACAAATGAATGCTCAAGTTCATAATCATCGGTTTGAGAAAAAACGATCTAGAAGTATGCATTAAAATGGTGAATAGTACGAGCGTCCGTTAGTATTACACCATTAGCCTTAATTTTGTTAATCCCGGTCTTAGATTCGCTTTAATACCGCCAAAGCTGTTGAGCGCTACTCTGAAGAAATTCTGTCAGCGTATTACTAACAAAATGTTTCTTGCTTGTGCCAAGCTTGTTTGTAGCTTGTCGTTCAGATCGTTGGGCTGGGGTGTGATTGGTACATGCTTCTTTCAGTCTTTAAATTTTACACTTCAAGTGGATTATTTCCCGGCTAATCTAAGGGTTTCCACGATGCTTGTACGTTTTTCGACAGGGTACAAAATTCTCAACACAATGACGTAGGGTTCCAACCAACAACTGCCAAGAGGTCTCAACATTGTGTAACAAGGATCCCATATGGGTTTCAAGGTAGTCAGTTATAGCTACATCGTTCGCCTTAGTTAATTCCTTTATAATAGTGGCAGGTTGAGTATTTTTAGCTAGATATCAAGCCTTATTTCAAGTAAAAGACATCAGTTTATGATCAGAAATGCCCGGTTCGATTGCAACATAGCCATCAGAAAAGATTTCACTTAAAAAAAGCAAATCCAAAATCGACCCACCGCTTGCTTGAGGTTGACCGAAAACATGATGTCAAGGACTGAGTCTCCAGAAGAAGAGCAGCCATAGCTCAAATAATCCCAAACATTTCATGGCAAATTAAAATCACCTGTTAATAACACGTTTTTCCCACATAAACCGAACAGTCGATCATATAATTTCTCCAAAAACATAACATCTGCATCGCTTGTGCGGTAAAGAGCGCAAAGAAAAAAGGTAACATGGTCAAGCGATATTTTCAAAAAAAGGCTTTTATGATCAGCAATTTGTTCTGCGAGACAGGTGTCCATGGTATTTTTTACAATAACCGCCACGGCGGCACCACGACAGCCTCTATACCGCCTAAAAACTGGATATCCAAGCGGTACAATTTCGTTATCACTCATCAGATCATGTAGCAAGGTCTGAGTAATGGCGCACATATGTAGGTCATATAAAAGAAGAAGATTTTAAAGCCTATCGGCTATGTTAGCTAGGCTCCTAGCATTAAAAGATATCAAGCGAACGTGGAACCTTGGGAATGACTACGCCTTAGCCGGGTTCTTTTTAACCTCTGAAAGTCATTTCCGAGAATTTGAAGAGACGTTCTAACTGTAAAGGTCGTCACCAACACGAAGCCTATCTTCAACAAAAAATACCTCATTACCGGCATCTTTTTCTGCCTTCGCTGACTGCCAAAGCAATTTACGTTTCCGACGCGTTTCTGCACAGTAGTGGTTTTCAAAACTAATCTTAGAGCTCTTAAATTTTGAAACGTTTTTTCGGATAGACCGTTTTTCTGTTTAGTCTTTGAAATGTAAAATTATCGGCCTGTATTTTTTATTGCGTCCAAGCCTGTGAATACGAGCGACAGAGGAGCAATTGACACCTAACGTATTCAAAAACAATTCATCAAAAACCATACGTCGCAGATCCGATTCAGTTTTATTCTGAGATTCAGCAATACTAAAAACAATCAAATTAGATCAGCGGGTGTAGTTTTCTAGTTCAATAAACTTCGCATTCTGGGTTTGAACGGCCTCTTGAATATTTTCAACGGTAGTGGTTTGTTTTGCATGGTGTTTGTTAACGTTAGCTTCAAGGGCATTTAGGCGCACACCAAAACTCTCGATCGTCTTTTCAGTACCTTCAAGAAGAGTTTTTAAGTCTCTGCCTTGATTTCCTTCTGTCAATCCAGGATTGCCTGAAACATTTGTTGAACATAAGGACCAGGATTTGTTTCCACGTCCCCACAAACAATTTTACACCAACAGTAGCACTCATACGCAATAAGAAAGCAGGTGCGTGGGCACGGCAGAATAACAAAAAATCTGTTGTCACTACGTATATAATATTCATATATAACCTGTACGATGAAGTAACGAAAGGCTGTGAGCAAACGTTTCCCAGCGCTTTCGCAACGGCCATGCTTCGACCGATGTCATGAGTGCAGTGCTGGCGGGAAATTTAAACATGGAAGTCTCGCGGCTCAGTGAGACCTGTCAGCTTTCCTCAATGGTCAACTGGTTTGCGTTTGGGTTGGTGCGTTAAATAGACAGTGAGATGCCTATGACACGGGACGGAAACGGACAGCTACATATTTGTACACAAGGAAAAACCTCGAGTCCTTTTAGGTTTTAGCTCGCTATAGACAGACGCGTGTCGTCCGCTCGGAGGAAGAATAGCGTGAATCGAAGGAGTGTTAGCCCGAAGAGACGCGGAAATGGGTTCGAAAACAACAGAAAAGGTTGTGGAAAAATGTATAGCGCAAGCGGACCAGGACAAGAAAGGAGACACCACGCAACCGTACTTTCAACTCTTAAGTTGAAGTGGCACTTGGTGATGTCTCTCCTCTCTTGCCCTTGTCCACATAAGCTATACATTTTTCTGCAATGCAACACCAACTCATCCAGGAATACTTAATCGTGAACAGAAGGCCGCTGTAGCCACCATTCAGTGCCAGTTCTAGCTCACCGAGTAGCTAGGAATCTCTACCGGATGAACAGCAACATAGACGTGACACAATATTTCTTGCTCAGCTTGAAGGGCTTTCAGAACGACAATTTTGGTGGTGCCTTTCACTTCTAAGCACGCGCTCATAACTGGTTGCCGGTTTATCAGGCAAGAGTTGGGAGTGGAAGGAAGGATGCCAGAGCATGCACTCGCAGATATAGCTTCCATGTCCTCCTGATAACCTGTCTGTTGTACTGGAGGTAGGTTTGAACGGGTACGTCCCCGGCCCCAATGCCAACTTTCCGATGTCTTCAGTGGTCGAAAGGATTCTATTGGTACGTTGCGCAGACAAAGAGGTGCTTAAGACGCTGGAGGGAAACAGACCGTTGCATGCTTGTCCGCTAAGATAAATATGGAGTCCTTCAAAGTTTATTGGGCTATGTGCTAATTGCTCGATCGCAAAAATTCAAACAAATATGTATTGCATCGTGCATTTCATGTACTACGTCCAGTTTCCCCGGTCATCCTGCTTCCCAGAGTGGAAGGGCACTAATATTTTGCGTCTGTTTTATGTCGCGAATGTGGTCATTTGCGCTGGAAAATGTGAACCGAATCTCGAATCTAAATAGTGGAGCGTTTCCTCGCACTTTTAAAAATGTCTGTCCTGCCATATCAGACGTTTCGGGTGGGCAGTTCAATGAAACTAAAAGGAATTCAAACAAACGTTACAGATACCGAAGGGCCGGACACTGTGGGATAGTTAAAATGCAATAGACAACCTCCGCCAGGATGTACCACTGTTTATTGAGGCAAAAAATCAGAAGATACCAATTTTGTAGTACACAACTTAAAAAACAGGTTCCTAAAAATCAACGCCACTCTTGAGCTATTGTGCAAGAACCACGAAAAAAATGTGGGGTTGCCAAACACCTTATCGCGAACCTTCTGTCTACAAATATTTGCATCCAGCTAAGGGGAAATGAAGCACGCGGAAAGCAAAGGACTGCGAAAACCCGTGCACATACGGCCAAGTGCGATAAAGTTTACTTCAAGAATAAAAGCAAATTTGTTACTAAACGCCTGCAAGCTAATCCAATTGATAATCTTTTGGTTTGAAGTGAGGAAGACTTTTCTCCACAAATGGAACTCTCTAGAAAAAAACTGCGACCTGTCACTCGTGTGACAGGTCGCACTCTACCTAAGACGAGAACTATAGCGTCATGCATGATGAATTGTTTTTTTGGAAACAAGCGCTATTCGTGTACCCGGCGCAAAATGAGGCGACATGTCATTCCCGACACAAAGAAGCAGCTGGTAGTCTAGGCGTGAAGGGCTAGCGGTTGCCCACATGAACAGGTTTATCTCACTACGAAATTACAAATGGTAGCATGCCATGTTTCTAGCATGCTCACAAAACGAGCTCTGTTATGGGCATATGTGAATTCAACTTAGGCAGGCATTGTTCTCTGCAAAGAAACATGACTTACTTGCCGACATACACGCCAACAAACCGTCACTTTTAAATTATTTGCAACATTTAGGAACGACAAAGGGGCCATATGCGGAGGTAGAGTCGTATTTGCTGTAACAAAAATTGGCATGCACGTATTGTCATTCTCCGATACTGCTTTAGAAATTTTTGTGCTGTGATCAGATCTAGCGTTCTGTGAATTATGCTGTCGGGGTGTGTTTCCGTTCACGTGATTCGCTTACTGAATGCGTTGATAGTTTAAATGACTCTTTGTGTTCTAGTCAGGACAAGTATGTAGAATCCCTTTACAAAAATATTTGTTGAGTTTTATACAAAATTTGTTGAATTGACCCAACATTGTTCAGTATCCAAAAAAATTCTGTTGCGATTCTGTTCAGGATTCATTGAGTTTTTCATAGAAAAGTGGCCACCATGGTTTTATTGGTTTACCGTTGAGTTTCTTACGTCGAATTCCTTTTGAGTTTCTATTGAGATTCAACTGAATTTTGTATAATATTATGTCGAGATTTTTACGAGTGTGCACTGTGCTTTTGTGGATTTTCCGTTGAGTGTCAGTTGAGAGTCAACTGAATGTCGTATTAATATTTTTGAGGTTCCCACGAAGCTGGCTGTGTTTTTGATGATGTTTAGTTGAGAGGTGTTTTGCTCCGTTCTGCTGCACTTAAGGCACTTGTTTATTTAAAAAGCCTACCGTTTGTAGACCGGGCTATCAATAGCCAAACACCAGACCTCAATTGAAGGCCCATTCTCTGTGTAGTGGCACAAAAATTGAAAGCAAAAGTCAGGAGTCAAAGCGAAGCGGGTCTTTGCAACTATACGCAGTTGGAATTTATCCACTCATTTATAGCATGCACCACTTCCTTCAATGAAACATCGTAACGACTGCGTCATGAACACACCACAGCAGCATTTCGCTACCCAAGACATATTCTCATGCAAATGTCAAGTGTAAAGGTGATGTCCCCCAGAACTGAGGCACCTGCATCATTAAGCACTTGTACATACCACACTTGTCAGTACAAACACTTTCAATTTATTATTTGACATAGCACAGCAGGCTGGAGATTGCTGACTTACCCATTCCGCATAAGCAGCTTTGCTACACTAACGTCCCCCGTCCCTCTCGGTCCGAAAAGTTCCAAGTGGCACCTAAAAAAATAGGCAACAATGACATGTAGCTATGCACAAATACTAGAGCAAAAAAATTGAAGTAGCTACTTGATAGTTATGGCTGTATCCAGTCCAACGCAAAAGATTTTAGAAAAACGGCCCAATCTCTGAGGCTAGTGTGCAATGTAGGCAATGATGGAAGGCTGTCCACCCTGGTTTACGGTTAATGTGCAACATTGAAGGGGTGCTTGTTGAACATTCTAGGAAGCTGAAGCCCACACAAATGGCACGGGCTAAACCATGAATGCTAATGGGCCAACAGAACGTATTAGAACGCCCTTACCCAGGCTTTCATCTGTGGTAGCGTGACCTTGTTTCCGTAAAATGGGCCTCATGAGCGCGTGCTCACCCGAGCACTACATGACAAAAAGAAGACAATGCCACGCAGAAGTGCAATCTCCTTTCAAAAAGCATGCGGGTTGACATCCGGGTATGTCGCTTCGGTGAAGTGATACACAGTATAAGCTGTTGCAACACCGAAACATAGGTTGCTGACAAAGTCAAAAAACCCGTTTGACGTTTTAGTACCCCTAGGGGTACCTTTACACAATGAGCATGTGCCGTGAAAAACGAAGCCATATATTGGCCATTAGGAAGTGCAATGAGTTCGCATAGATGCTGCAGGTAGTCGCCCGTTCTGTTGATAGGGTCGGGCATCGTATGAATGATGAGGGACTCTAGCAGCAATCGAGAAAAAAGATTGCCCTTGGTTTTCAGTACTTTCGCCTTGTCCCATCCGACCAAATATCCCGTACCGTAACAAACGCAGCGATGCTATTTTAGACCTTGTCCCAAATACCAAACCAGAAAAGACGACCGTTCATGTTTTTATAATGTCACTCACTAGAATGTTCTTCGCTGTAAATATACATTGTAAGGCAAGCCTTGACAGGCAAAAGAATCTCTAACCCTACCCACTAGAAAATTTTTGGATCCCACAAGACTTGCATGTTTTCAGTTGCATTTGTATACAGAATGCATTACCTAAATTAATGCTAACTGAGGCATCCAATACATTACCGAACTAGAGCATAAGCATGTTCCAAAAGTAGACATAATATCATCAGCTTAAAGCGCGTAGTCTACGTCACATGTTCAAAAGTAATAGGAAACAGTGTTGCGGAGTTGCCATTCCGGAACTGGAATCACTCCGGAATCATTCCTCCTTTTCTAGTTGCTGGAATGGAATGGGAATGGAATGAGAACAACACTTGTAGGAATGGAATGGGAATGGAATTAAGTGCCTCCTGCCCGGAATGGAATGGGAATGGAATGATGAATATTAGACGACGGTGTGACCACCGCTGGCACCTTCCCGCTACTTAATTAGTCTGTGGCGATGAATGCTTTGGTATATTCTAAAGGAAGAAAACGAAGCACCGGCGACGAAAACGAAAACACATACCCTGCATTTTGAGTAACCAAATCCGCGCAGTCTGCGGAAGCACGTGTAAAGTGAACTTCTAGCTGTGCAAGCACGTCCGGCCTGTGGCGACGTTAGGTCGGGTGTTCGTGCTATGGCAGGCTTATTGAGGCATATCTTTCCCTGTAGTGTTCGTGGCAGCGATGGCATACCGGCGTCTCAGTGGCAGGCGCCGTGTGCCCAGGCCAGTAGGCGGGGAATAACATCGAGAAGCAGGGGGTCGGGAATACGAACGGCGCGCATCCGAAGTCGCGGTGCTTCGCACCGCAAGCTGTTGCTGCGAAATCTTGGAGCTACCAATATAAAACGTTCGTGCAAGAAACATAAAACAACGAGTCTGCTTGGCGTTATCCGCCCACCCTCCGTGCCCGGCGCGCATTGAATAGCTTTGTAGCTTGTAAACCTACCTGGTAGGCATCTCCCGGGAATGCGGCGCCAACCTGTGGGCCCTCTGTCTGTCTGTTGAGTGGGGCCCCGGGGCCCCAGCAAATCAAAACCAAGGCAGCAAAAAGAAAATTGTGGGTGAGGGCCCTCTGTGCCCGGCACCCGCCATAGGCGTAACAAGCGACGTTCGGATGTGTTCCTGAGCTTTCTACCTCCACGCTTTGCTACGGTAGGGGGCAGCTGTGATATAAGATTACATTATATATTATATACGACAATTCAGTAGACACAGCTACCACTTGGCGTTTGTTTCTAAATGTTAGCGCCCTTGTTTGCGAACGTTTTGCCAGCTCACATTAGTGCGACACCGTGTTTTGATTCGACCCGAAAGTTCGGCCCTGTAATCCAATTAGGCCAATCTGGTTCGTGGTCTGGTTGCTGTGTTTCTGTGCACGTGGCCTTAGCGCCTGGATACAAACGTACTTGATTACTGACGCCGTAGTCGTTGGTTTGACAGCTGGAGCATCGCCACTATTGACGTACCAAGGCCTCGTTTCAAAATTTAGATAAGGTCCTCGTGCATATTGGTTGCGCATTCATGGAAACACACTGCCTGACCCTAATTTATTTTGCGATAGTTCCAGTCACGATATGGTTCTGTCACCTTTAAGGTAAGGGGGTCATAAATAATGTCCTGCATTGAACGGATTGGGCTGCCGTAGTGCCAGGGCAATAAACAAGCGAAATGGAGGTCAACGTGGAAGTAGTGGCGACTTCCCTACGGTGAATGCAATACTGTTAACGGTGGTCCGTGATGCTGCCCTCCCGTCTGTCACGTTTGTACGGTAGCATTAGTGCTCAATGCTGTAAATTTATTTGAAATCATTCAAGTAAGCATTTAGAATGCGTGTCCGTGTGATAAAGCTCCGCGCGACATGCCTGTGAGTTATACACAGCATACTAATTACACTGGTATGACAGTACGCAAAGCAGATTGCAAAATAGAACGTGACAAACTGTGCAACAACAACAAAAAAAGCCGGCATCAAAATAATATCTGCTTCATCTTGTGTCGCGCACAAGCAAACCATTCAATCATACTAACATGCAAATACCATAATAGGTATTCGCTATTAGGTAATGCTGCTACTTATTAGGCGAAAAGGGGGAGTGGGACACCGCCCCTTCTGAAAGCGAAAGCTTTCTGACTAGCACCGATAACGTTCTGTCAAGAAACATACATTTCCCCATAAACCGGTTGCGCGACCGAAAAGCTCTGATAACATCTCTGGACGCACGGCGCGTGCGTGAAACCGGGGACCGCAAGTGGTCTTTCTCTCTCTCTCTCTCTCTCTCTCTCTCTCTGTAACCGGACTTCCAATGTATGATAATGGTTACTTGAAAATCGCGGAAAAGGAACGGCTCTAAATAAGACAACACACGCGTCGATCATGAAGACGGAGTACAACAGTATATATCTTTTTCTCATAAACCACGTATCGATATACATCTAGGTCGTTGTCAGATGCGTTTACTTAGTGATCGAAAAATTGTAGCATGGGTTCGTTCCTAGGTTGCGATTTGGGTCCTTGAGCGCTTGAAAATCGGTTGGACGCACTTCCAGTAAACGTTGGACGCACTTTTAGCTTTCACACTGCTCTCTACTTTCGTTAGGAAGAGGTGGTAATTTTTCCATTAAAAGGGTGGTTCTGCACGAGATATCAGATAGCCAAGCTGCTACCACCTCCCAAATCGGTGGCAAGTGACACATTTTGCATACTTTTGCAGTTTTCAACACGCATTTCATGTCGTGTTCCTCGATAACTCGATAGAGCACCCGAGGCACTTATTACGTTGAGGAATTAAAGGAATGGAATCGCCCGTTCATTCCAGGAGTTGGAATGGGCTAAATTCTGTCATTCCGAGGAATTGAAAGGAATGGAATCGCGACAAGTTCTAATTCATCGGAATGGAATTGGAATTAAATGGGGATGCCCAATCCCCGCAACACTGATAGGAAAACGCCCCACACAAATCCAGGTTTTCAACCTCGGATGCTGATCGGGAACGCCATTGCGAAGCCTCAAAAAGCTGCCAATCTTTATGTGAACTTTCTAAATACAACTTCTACAACAGGACATGAGCAGCGCGTAAAAATTAACACAACAAATGTCTGGAACAATAATCCTAAACATACTTCACAAGCTAACATGAAAATGTTCAACTACGCCAGAATAGTATTACAAACCGATGTGGGAGCGAACTGACCTCTTCCAGATCAGAATTCTTAGTAGAAAGCCCTATACCCTCTGCACTCTTATCCAAAACGAACTAATGGGTCATGGGCATTAGTCTTTTTGGGGAATGAAGGTGTTGCCACTAGCATTAGTCTATTGCAGTACTAATGGCGAAAGCACCAACTGCGAGGTATCTTTACGGTTAACTGTTGATCCACCGTAAAGACTACCTGTATGTCCTTTGCAACTGCTTGCCTTCCCTGCTAGTCTACTAGAGACCAACCGTTGTTCCTCTGAATGTCAATTGCTTATCTTTCCCATTACTGCCACTAGACGAGTTGATGCTACACCAATTGATCCAAGTTTTTATCTCTGCAAATGCTCTCCTCTGGATTAACCGTGCATACCAAAAGACGATTTGTCGGCCCGTGCAAATACTCCATGGGGGTGCCTGCTGTTCTATTAAACCGACAATTGAAAACGCAGAAGTAAACATAAGAGCCAGAAACAGTATATCTGTGCCACTTAAACTATTCACGAGAAAGAAGATGTCACTTTCCCGCTTTTATTGCAACACGGTTTCAGCAACATACACAACACAAATAAACCTTACTTCACACTGAATGTCGGAAATCTCTATTACGAAGGCCTGTTGGTCAAAACTTGTCAATACGATGGATCCAGTATTGGGCTATTCCGAGTTCATAGGGCGGGCAAATGGCTGCTGTGCTTGGGGAAAGCGTGCGGCACTTGCACGACGTACTCGTTCGTTGAGCGGAGACAACTATACTCTGTGCCGCTGTCGGCAATAGGCTCATGTCGTCACGCTCCGGCAAGAACAAAATAGGGCGACAAAACAATTGTTATTCGTGGGAGGATGACATTCGTGCTGTGACGCAAACCTGAGAAAAATGCACTCTCCAGCAGTCCTGACGAGCATCCTTAAGAAATACCCCCAAAAAGCACAGAAATATAGGCAAAATCAACGCTTTATGTAGTGCAGCCAAAGCTGGCCTGCGAAGTGCACTTAGTACACGAATACGGATTAAGGCCTTGGCCATGTTCGTTAACATGCGAAACTCTGGCATTGTTGTTTTTCCGACTCATTGCAGAGAAGGCGGCACTCAAACTAGCAATAGAACCTGGGGTCTCATGATCCCTAACTCAACGCATTGAACCATTGCATCAGGGAAACAGAAAACATTGGCGCTATAAAGATTGCTCATTATTCGCATGGAGGCTCGCTACCATGCTCAGGGCATAAGTAACGCGAAAAAAAGGCGTCTTTCGTCTCTTTCACGACACATGTAAGAAAAGAGACGCTTCCTGTACGCGCCAGCTTTATATGAAAATGACTGCATGAAAAATTAAAAAATCCATGAAGAGTTCTTGATTTATTGGAATCAAAGCTGCTTTTCAGTGCTTAGGGCGCGTGTTTTAGAAAACGTTTATTATTGATTTACGGGTTTTATATCGCAGAATGCGGTTTTATTTCGAAAACTTCATAAGCGCCAAATTCCCTCAATGTTAGCGAGTTTTAGATGCCCTGTTTTTAATTGGACGCATATTCGCTCAATGCTTCGCAAATTTTGGATATCGGCTTTTTGATTGGGTACATATTTGCCATTACGAGGATGAGACAAGTTTTCCAATATTGGGGCTCAAAGTAGAGGCAGCGCGGACTGATGACACACCGCCTAAGGTAATTTTGCCGTACGTTTCTGCCAACACTGTTGGTAAATTTTCCCGTACGTTTCTGCCAACACTGTTAAAACTTGTATTGAAATTTGTTAACACTGCATGCCGCTCTTGAAGCGTATGAGTCGGGCGCTGTTATTTTCGTCCAATCGCGTTTGCCGAATCAGCTATACCGCTGCAACATGTTGACTAAGAGTTCAACACGCCTTTCGGATTTTCGGCTTGAAACTAGATAACACTGTATTCGGGGGGAAAAAAATAGCGGTTAGTTGCAGAAAGATACTACGTTTTTTAAAGCAAAGCTTTTTACCTCTACCCACCCAAGGGTTCTTTCGCGACCGTTGGTGTCACCAGAAAACTCCCGCGAACAAATAAAAGAATTTACTGCACCGCCAGGAATCGAACCTGGAACTAATAGACTAACAAAGCAAGAGCCCGTTGTCTCACCGAGTTAGCTACGAACCCAAGCTGAGACGGGGAAGACAAGTGGTGCACTCACCAAGCCCATCTACGGGTTTAACCCCTGCATTATCGCTAAATGCCACGCGATAACGAATAAAGGAAGCTCACCCCACCCATGGCTTCTCAGTTCTAGTATGCCAATGGACCTGTGGCTTCCAATGTTCACGTTAAAAATCTCAGCTCCGTGTCGTCCGCCCTCACGCCAGACGATACTTCAAGGAACACATTCAAACACTCCTTGATGGCCAGGCCATCACTCCGAGCCCCACCATCAAGATCCTGGGTCTACATCTTCAGGCCAACACCAAGAGGGACATATCCTTGGAGCGCCTCAAACACAGCATCATTAAATCATACACATGATCAGGCGAGTTGCCAGCAAGAAGCGAGGCCTCAAGGAATCCGATACCATTCCATTAGTTAAAGCTTTTGCCCTCTCGAGAATCACTTACGTCAACCCCCTGTCTCCTTCTCGGCAAGGGGGACATAAAGACGCTTTATACGATGTTTAGAAAGGTGGTTCAGCTAGCCATTCGTCTTCTCATGAGTGCGTCCACACAGAGGCTGCTTAGCACAGGGTTCTACAACACGGTGGAAGAGCTGATAGGGGCCATCTTGCTATCCAGAAGCTCCTAATAAGCAGAAGTGGGGAAAGTCACCGCATATTTCAACAGATTGACTGAGAAGCACCGAATGCCACTCTGCTTCATGTACCCCTGGACTTCGGGCGAAAAGAAATAAAGATGCTCCCTACCCCTCAGACGACGAGGGTCTCCGACAAGCATGGGATCAAGCGCTCAACATCACCCTCGGTGGCGATCATGCAGTTATCCACACAGACGCCTCCCAACACTGAGGGCAGCAGTACGCCATCATCGTGGCTACCTCCAGAACCAACCTCCTTGCTTGTGCCTCACTCAAGACCCAAGACATGATGGAAGCAGTAGAGGGAGACATTGCCTTGGCTTCCACTCAACCAGGGGGTCGTAAGGTAGTCACCAATTCTCAACAACCCTACCGGAATTACCTGTCGGGTTTGGTATCCCGACCTGCACTGCGTGTGCTAAAACACCACTCCCAAAATGGTTCATTCAGCTAATCTGAACACTTGCTCAACCTTCCATGGAGGTCAACGAATACGCCCACCAAGCCTGCATTTTTACCCCCCATGCTATGGAGCTGCACGAGGACAGCCAACCGCTTCTTTCCTTCAGTGACATAACCCGGCATTATCCCCTTCTGAGACAGACCATACCTTTTCCTTACCCTGCCCTTTCTATAGAACAACAATCTACCCTACAGCTGATACAATTCGACTCCTTCCCACACCCGACGCGTCTTGACCTAATGCACCCGAATCGCTACTACGCTGAATGTTTGCTCAGAAGTAGGAACACTCTGCGAATCCAGGTGTGCGATTTTAGCCCTGAACCCGCCGCGGTGGTTCAGTGGCTAAGGCGTTGCGCTGAGGAGCAGGAGGCCGCGGGTTGGATTCCCGGCCGCGGCGGCCGCTTTTCTGATAGAGGCGAAAAGCAAAAACGCCCGTCTGTACAATATTTCGGCGTACGTTAAAGACCCCCAGGCGGTCTAAATTAATCCGGAGGCCTCGACTACGGCGCGCATCATTGCTTGCGTTGCGTCGGCGCGTTAAACCCCCACAATAAATCAAACTTCAGCCCTGAAAACCCTCCCCTCTTTCATCAACTACTGAACAAAAGCAAGTGGACATGCTGCTGTCCAGACCCTGTCTGCCTACCCAGCTTCAGCTGGCGAACAGAGCACAGGCGGCGCGCACTAAATATGGGCCACAGTGAGGAAGAAACCGCTCCTATGGGCCACACTCTGAACCGTTCAAAAATCTGAATAGACGTATTTCCTCCTCCTGCGCCTCTTTCTCCTTCTCCTCCTGCTCCCGCTCCCTTTCTGCCGCCGATCTTGTCGCCTCCGTCCCCGACGGCAGAGACGGCGATGTGAGATCGTCTGACAGCGTGCTTGAGCTTAAATTTTATAAAAAAAATTTTTCCACTCATGTGCTACACCAATACAACTCAACCATCCACCGTTCATGCTTCATGCATTAATTTAACCGTAGCAAGAATATCTCTTTGAAGTAATAGATGGTGTGGCTAAGTGCATTTCACCTCTCTCTGGTTTCGCTATTTGTAGAGCGACGTGAGTGAATTCAAGTGCCATCGCATAGGTAATCGTTGTGTCTGCGTTTACAGCTTTGCTTTCCAACCACATTCACAGTGTGGATTGGCGCTAACTTTTTTAGAGGGGTTCTATTACGGCGGCGAGACTGCGCATTCGAGACAAACTTCGTTTTGCTGTTTTGTTGTGGGCCGGCCGATTGCAAGATCGGGTTCCGCAAAATATCGAGAAAAAAAACGTATTCAGCCAATTTACGTCAGATTTTAGCCGTTGTTGTCTCATTTTATTCTTAACTTTATAGCGGTTACGACGGTACAACTATTTCTTTTCCACTAAGCCCCAGAGTGTAAGCGTCCCTTGCAGATCCCTAGTTTTGCCCGTTTCATCAAATGTTTCCGCATAAAATATTACGTTTTCAATAAAAATGTCAAATTCCGGCGAGTAATTCTTGTACGCTAACAACAAAGTGTTGGTGTTTTATAGTTGATATGTTTGCCAAAAAAGTTCGAGCGCTGCAAAAGTTTCGACCACGTGGTAACCAGGTTTTATAAATGTCTGGCTATACATTTATTACAACTATAACTGCAAATGACAAAAAGTTTGCGGTCGTGTTTCTCTTTGTAAGCTGGTCCAAATTAGGTGGTTATTTATGTGGTTAAGCCGTTTGTTTGAAGACAAATTGCGTTTTACTTTTTTAGGGTTAGCGAAAAAACTATGTAAATATTGAGCAAAACATAAAAATTAGGCGTCACCGGCTGTAACTTGCAGCGAATCGACTGGCGCTGATTTTAACAACATTTGAAACTAACGTATAAGGTAAAAGCTCAGGAACTTCACAAAAGAGACAGGGCGAATAGGGAGAAGTCGCCGCCGCCGCAGCTCATCTTTTGCCCGTCCCTCCCCGCTGTCCGCCGAACGAGTAGAAATAAGTCAGAGGGCCACAGCCAGGGGGAGCAGCAGCAACGTTGCGGGAGCATGGGGTGCTGTTAGCCTTTCCATTGGTCCCATTCACGTCGATGGTCAAACGTTTGCTCCCATCATTTTGCACATGGCCTTAGTCGCCGTGCGTTTGGCCAGAGTCCTTCAATGTTTGTCCTGAGGCCGTCAAAATGTTCTTCGCGAGGCGGGAATGCTGCAGTTAGTCTTATTTTCTGCCCCTTTTGGCTGAGTTCGCAGCTAATTTATTTTTATTTATTTATTTATTTCATAGATCTGCAGACCACATTAGCTCCAAGCAGGGAGGTCAAATGGTACATACACAGGTACAAGAAAAAAACTCAAGTGCAGCAAGAAATGCAATTTTTCTAAGTAATGCGCAGAATACACTTCACTTAACGTGTTCCAGTCGGACACAGGCCGATGGAAAAAAATGCATAAAATGCATAAAAATGCAAAAGTACGGGGATGGGTCTATTGACAGTTTACGGTTCAGCAACAAAAAAAAAATCAAGTCACAAATCACGCCTGCGTGATTCAAGCGTCTGGATGCCTTTATCAAACATTCGCTGAGTTAGGGAATCGGTGCGTGAGTATTTGTAGTCGATAAAAGGAATTATCTTCCTTTGTATTCTTTCAAGTTTATTAATGTTCGCTTTTGGTGCGGGTCACATACGACACTGGCGCATTTCAGTTTGGGCCTTATATATGAAATAGTACACGAGTTTTACGTTTGAGGGAGAATTGAGCAGTTTATGCCTTAAGAAACCAAGTTTTCGAAGAGCGACTGAACATGTGTTTTAAATGTTCCAGTTCTAAAACCGGGTGTTAGTAATCGTTAGTCCTAACCATTTGTGGCTTTACCTCTTAAAGAATCACTTTCTAAATTGTATGCATCTTTTAATGGACGTTCCTTACGGGTAAGCTGCATAGAGACACACGAGTATTTAGGACCATTTCCTACATGCTACACCATTTTGAAATATTTGCAAGTTCATTATAAAGTTCGGTTTGATCACCAGGACATTAATTTCCCTTAAAAGAACACAGTCGTCAGCAAACAGTGTAATCTGCACACGAAAGTCAATAACGTTGACTATGTCAGTGATGTAGACGAGAAACAGTATTGGACCCAAAACATGTCTTTGGGGTACGCCACATGTAACGGGTACAGATGCTGATTGATGATAATATATGGCAACATATTGTTCCGGGTTACTCAAGTAACCCGCGATCCAATTTACCGAAACGGATGGTTACCCGCCGCCGTGGCTCAGTGGCTAAGGCGTTGCGCTGCTGAGCACGAGGTCGCGGGTTCGATTCCCGTCCGCGGCGGCCGCTTTTCTGGTGGAGGCGAAAGCAACAACGCCTGTGTGTACGAGATTTCGGCGCAAGTTGAAGATCCCCAGGTGGTCAAAATTATTCCGGAGCCTTCCACTACGGCGCGCCTCATCGCCTGCGTTGCGTCGGCGCATTAAACCCAACAATCAATCAACCAAAACAGATGGAAGGCCAATGCGTTGAGGTTTTAATATTAGTTTATCATGAGGGACCCTATCGAAAGCGTTACTAAAATCTGGAACGATTGCGTCAATTTGACCACTGTTATGACAGGTTAAGGCGAAAGGGTAAATGACTGAAAGTAATTGCGTAGGTGTGGAATATTCCTTCCTGCCGATCAATCTGCCACTCTATTTGTTATACAGTTGTACTCTTGGGTGTTGGTGAAATGTCGAAGGACGCGCGTGATATGTCTAAAGCCTTTTAGGATTTCAAGCGTGAGCTGTGGCTGGAAACTAGAAGCCTAAAAGAAAAATTTGGTGGAATTGGTGAACTCACGAAGCAGCAACAAGAAGTACTAAAAGAGAATAGAGAACTTTGTTCACAGAACATGACGCTGACAAGTAAACTAGAACGGCTAGAACAGTACCAGTGCTCCAACAATGTTGAGATTAAGGGTATTCCACTCGAAGGTGAACCGGTTGCTGTAATGAAAGAAATTGGCGTCGTCGTAGAAGGAAGTAACCGATGCCGACATTGATATGTGCTATCATGTGCCAACTGCTCGGCACGATGAGTAAAGCACAATCATCCTTTCATCCGTCGAATGAAGAGGAATGCCTTCCTCAGCAAAGCAAAGAAATCAAACTGGATGGAAAGAATTGCAGGGTTTCAGTCTGCCTCTACGGTTTATATAAACGAACACTTAACACG
Source organism: Haemaphysalis longicornis (assembly GCF_048455015.1). Classification (NCBI taxonomy): domain Eukaryota; kingdom Metazoa; phylum Arthropoda; class Arachnida; order Ixodida; family Ixodidae; genus Haemaphysalis; species Haemaphysalis longicornis. Next base: position 37,042,722 of record NW_027526295.1, read on the forward strand.
GCATGTCAAAGACTTGCTCGCTGCCGCCGCGCAAAAAAAGAAAAAAAATTGGGATGGACACTTGTGTGGACTGCAGGAGGAAAGGTGTTTGCAAGGAAAGATGAGGGGTCAGCTGCGCTGAAAAGTTTTAACATAAGCGACATTGAAAAGATGAACGAAGCAATGTAGCGGGTAGTCTTTCCTAGGCCCAGAACTGAGATTGTCTTGTGGGAAAATAGACAGCCAGAAATGATGTAGCTATTACGATGTGGCGACTTTGAACACACCTTTTCCATGCATGCCGAAGCAGCCTAAAATCTTACACATAAATACGCGCAGCAGCCTAAATAAAAAGGAACAGCTTACCGACTTGTATACATCTATATACATAGCTTCGACGTTTTAATGTACACGGAAACATGGCTAAGAGAAAGGAAAAACCCTCCGTATTTTCATGGTTACTCGTACAACGGCCTCGTGCGGCCAAGTGGCCAGGGCGGTGGCGTAGCCGTTTATGTTAGGGTCAATGAGGCACAAAGTAATTTCGAAGTTTTCAGTAATAAATACTACCGTTGAGTGCGTGTTGGTACGTTTGGAGCAAATGATAGTGACGGTAATGTATCGATCACGTATGGGTACAAACGAGAATTCTTTGACTATTTTGAGAGTACATGCAACGTTAAGCCGGTTGTCTACACTTTCGTCATCATAGGGGATATCAACATAATTATGCTATAAGTGACACTTCCGCTATTATATTGTTGAAATCAAGCACTCATTCGCCTGCAGAAACCTTGTTACGAAAGCTACGAGATTAACTGAAAAAGTGTCACCTCAATCGACATATGCTTAACGAACGTCCATTCACTGATTGCTGAACTGCTAACTGTTGACGTAAGCGATGATCTACCGGTTTTTTGTTTGCTGTCAAATCCGCATGTCAAACGCAAAATAAAAGTGGGGACCTTATGTCGCAGCATCACTACTGAAGCTCAGCAATCATTTCGCCCGCATAATCAATCAAGCGAATGGGCTTGCGTATCCGAGCGAAAAAACCCCAATGCTGCATGAGGCGTTTTTTGAAAAATTTATGGCATGCTATATTCGAGCATTTCCAATCACTTCGCGAAATCATAAATCACAATGAGCTTGGAAGCCCTAGATTGATGGAAGGCTATTGCAAATGATCTATACGAAAAATATGATGTTTTATGCTTTTGTTAGGTCAAGAAATTGCGAGGCCTTGTTTGAGTTTAAAAAAAATATACGAATAAATCTACCACCGATGTGAGGCATGCGAAGGAAGCGTATTATTGTAAGCTGTTTACTACTTTAAAAATAACCCTAGGAAGGTCTGGAAAGAAGTAAAGAACCTAATGTCTGGCAAGGAACAAGCTCCACAAATATGCCTTCAGACTAGCGCTGGTGTGCTATGTGACACTGCAGCGGCCAATCAGATCAATGAACATGTAGTTGCTTGTTTTGTGTCAAGCGACTTCAGCCTTGCAAACTCTGTACTGCATTGAAACTGATACAGCAGATCAAGAATAACGTAGCTGCAGGTTATGATGGGATAAAGTCGACTCCGTTAAAATACGCACCTGATAATATAGCCCCAATAATTGCCCATATAATCAATGCAATGTTCAAAACTGGCATTTCCCCGACCGACTAAAGATAGCCCGTGGGTGTCCTTTTTTTAAGGCTGTGATAAACGTCAGTTTTCAAATTACAGGCCTATATACGTTATTCCGGTTGTTTCAAAGGTATTTGACAATGCAATAAACACGCGGCTCTACAAGTTCTTTAGCAAGAACAATGGGATCGATGCGGCTCAGTATGGATTTCAGAAAAATAAATCTTGTGAGAAAGCTCTGCTAAATATGAAACATGAACTAATTAAAAAATCGGTTTGTTCATTGATTTTAGAAAGGAATTTGATTCGGTATATCATAAATTCCTAACGTATCAACTTAGAAAGAATAGCGTACGTGGTGTGGTTCTTGACCTAATTAAAAACGACTTAATAAACCGTCGCCAATATGTCTGCATAATCAACAGAGCATCGGCTTATGCAAATACAACTAAAGGACTACCACAGGGGTCAATACTCGATCATCTACTATTTATAATTTATAAGAATGATCTCCTTGACATCCCATGTTCTCCAAAGCTGATTATGTACTCAGACGACACGAACATTTTCTTTAGACGTACATCTAATCTAGAACTTCAACACCAGGGTAATAACTACCTCTACCAGCTGTCTGGATTGCTTAGTCTCAACAAACTAAACTAAACGTCAGTAAAACCAAATACATTGTATTTGCTTCTATTAATAAGTCGGGTTTATATAATTCAACCATTCTGTTTGAGGGCAGAGAAATTGAACAAGTAAGCAGTCAGAAGTTGTTAGACGTGTGGTTTACCGAAGGCTTGGCGTGGAATGCACATGTACAAAAGCTAACTATGGAGCTTAGTAGAACTGCCGGCTGTTTATACAAACTCAGCCCAGTTGTACCAAAACGGCTATAACTGGAGTTGTATTATGCAATATTTTATTTCAAAATGGTATATTGTATCATGGTGTGGAGTACTACGACAGAAAGAAACTATCAAGAGAGAGACAGAGAGAGAGAGTAAACTTTATTCATTCTGCCAGCTGTGTAGCGTCCTCAGCCAGCTGGACGGCCCAGAGTTATCTTCCGGGCTGGAGCTGAGCAGCACGGTCTCCCACTGCTCACTGTTAGTAATTGTGTGGCCACATCTATGACACTGGGGGAATAGCGCCCTGGGTAGCAATAGCTATACACTAGGGGATTTGGGTACGAGTGGGTCTGTAGCAGTCGCCAGACCACCGAATGCCGTTTACTGAGGGACGGGTGCGAGGTTGGGAAGCGGGCCCGGCCTAAACGGTAATTACCGATGATATCACCGTACGATAACAGCTTCTCCCTGCCTGACATTGGGACGAGTTCCGCATCGGAAGGGCCGTCCGCTCGATCGGTAAAGCCTCGATCGGCTTTGTGCGCAGACTCGTTCCCTGCAAAGCTGGATTGGGCGGGCGTCGAAATTAAGTTGATCTTGTCTTTCGGCTTTCGAGTTGGAGACCAGAAATGAGGATTGCGGACGCCTCCCTTGATATGTGTCCTCGCGAGAAATTTAGAATTGCTGATTTGGAGTCGCTGATGATTGTCTTGATTTTTGTGGAGGCAACCATGGCTAAAGCAATGGCTGCCTCTCTTCCAACCACCGAGTCTCTCGCTCGGATAAAGCAGGTGGCGATGGTGTTGCCCTGATTGTTGACCACCGCTATGGCCATTGCCTCGCGACCAGCGTAATCAGCCGTGTCCGCATAGGCAACGTTCTCGACTTTCGCAAAGTGTCTTTGCAGTGCACGGGCTCTGGCCTCTTGCCGCTCCTTGTTATGTGTAGGGTGCATATTACGCGGGAGCGGAGGAACCTGAATATTTTCCTGTATTTTTGACGGGATCGCAAAACTAGTAGGCGCACTGTGGGGGTGAGCTATACCCAGCGAGTCGAGTACGTGGCGCCCCGTTGTGCTGTAGGTCAGCCGTACGAGTTACACTAGCCGTTGAGCCTTAATGAGTTCGTCCAGACGATTTGTCAGGCCCAGGGCCTCAAATCGCTCAGTGGACGTGTTTAGTGGGAGACCGATGGCCCGCTTGTAGGCTCTGTGGAGGAGAGCGTCTATTTTAATTGCCTCTGCCCGCTGTAGCCGGAGGTACGGAGTGGCGTACGTCAACCGACTTATTACAAAGGCCTGTATGAGGCGTAGGAGGTTGGCTTCTTTCATTCTGTGGTTGCGACCAGCTATCCAGGATGTTAGCCTGGTTGTTTGGTGCACAACTTTCTCGAGCGCTAGCAAGGATTCGGAACTGTGTTCATTCGCTTGTATTCGAAGCCCAAGAACGCGAATACTCGAGGCGATGGGAATGCGGTGCGAACTGGCGGCAAACAGTTGGATTGAAGGGGGAGTGGAAGTAGATTTCCTCCCTCTACTGGTGGGACGGTAGATAAGAAGCTCTAATTTTTCGGGTGAGCAGCTGAGGCCCCGGGGTGTAACGTATTTTTCGACTGTGTTTATGGCTTGCTGGAGAGTGTACTCAATGTGACCGTCACTACCGCCACACACCCACAGCGTTACATAGTCAGCGTAAAGACTATGGCGGAGCTCTTCTATGCGATTGAGGAGATTGGGCAGACCGATCATTGCCACGTTGAAAAGGAAGGGAGCAAGAACCGAGCCCTGGGGATCGGTAGGAGGGTGTACAACTACATTCGCAACTTCCTCACCTATCGAACAGCAACTATCACTATTGAAAGACTTAAATCAGAAAAAATTCACCTAGGCAGTAGGGGAACGAACTATCAAAATCTACTGATTATGCAACAAAGAGTCCTCCGAGCCTTCGAACAATACCATGGCCTCATCAGGTACTTAAAAACTAAGCCACTGTTTGAAAAATACTCCGTGCTAAAAATAACACAACTATATAATTTTAGGCCTTTACAACGGGTTCAGAAAAATTATCCTCAGAGTTATCAGAACACACCAGAAAATAAGAATCTTAAATATACCATGCGTCATCTGCACAGAAAAACCCCAAGAGTGAGGACAAATATACCGTAAACTGCACATCGAGTATCAAGCACCTGCTTTATTAAATCGCTTACATGGTCTCACAGACACAAATCATGTTCATTCTAAAACTCAAATGAAGTCCATCCTTTTATGCCATGACATTGAATATATATAACAAATTATATGTACTTAAAATGCTCTACTGATTCGTGTGCAGTGTGTGAAAAAACTGTTATGTGAACGCCTTTGTTATGATTGTTGTGAAGTTCTACTTTACAATTGTGCGAGTTTTTAAATGTATATGAGTGACTTTTTCTTTTTTTAATAAAACCCAATGATTTGTAACCTCTACTTTGTAATTGTGCGAACTTTTATTGTACGTGTTATGGAGTGAAATGCTGCTGCGATATGATATTTGATCATTGTTATAAGTGCCCGGTTTGTCAAATGTAGTTAGGTTTGTCAAATGTAGTTTGTCAAATGTAGTTAGCGTTCACTTGAAAAGTGGAATAGTTGGTTTGCTATTACATATTCCAATGGCTAGCAGCATGAATATGTTATATGTTATAGAAATGGGACAATAATTTTGAGGTGACAAACGGTCACCATTTTTAAATACGGGAGTGATTCGGGCGGCATTCCAGTCCGGTGGTAGTTAGGACGAAAACAAAGGGGAGTGAAAAATCATCACAAGAAACATTGCAGTATGTTCGGCGCATCGTCGAAGGAAGTAAAGAGGTTAGGTATATTGTAGGGACCAGAAGATGCCTTGGCTTTTAGTTTTGACAGCATAGTGAACACGCCAGGACAAGATGTAAAAATGGTGTCATGTGGATCAAACACTTGATTAACATGGCCACAAGAGCCGGTACAAGAAAAAACGCTTGTGAAGTACAAATTGAAATGGTCAGCAATACTTTTCTGGTCTGTTACAATTGAACCATCAATTCTTATTTCAGTGATAATTTTCCTTTTTTCACCCAGAAGCTTCCTAAATTTGTTTGGGTCAGTCCTTATAAATTCAGGCAGAATTATGTTAAAATAACGGTATTTCGAGTTACGAACGGACTGGGCTAGGCTGGCCTTGTCGTCGTTCATGACAGCTGAATGCGCATGAATCTTCCGTAGCCGTTTCTATTTTTTAGGGTGGATTATGCCTCGCGTCTTCCACGGTGTTTTTGTTTTCATCTGTTTCCCTCATTTGGGATGAATTTATCAATACAGTGAAGGCAAATGGCTTTAAACTGTTTCCTTAATGCGCGGATATGGTTATTTCCAAACGCAGCAAACATGTTTGCAAGTAGTTAATCAGAGCTGTGTCGTCAGCTCTCGAATAGTTTTTGATTGTACGTAGTGATGACTTTTCTCACTAGAACACTTTGAGAGGGGAATTGAAATGACAACCAGGGAATGATCGGATAGGTGTTGCTCCAGAGAAACTGCGCAGTCCTCATATTCGCGATTGAGGAAAACTAAATCCAAAAGGGTACAGATGACTCATGCGTTCGGGTCGGTTTGTCAACAACTTGCTTGTGGTTGTGCGCAACCATGATATCAAAAATAGTTTTAGTAGCACTGTTGTTTTTGGGGCCTTTCACAAAACATTCCCAGTTAACTCCGGGCCAATTAAAATTGCCTACTATACTGTTCCTGAACTGCGACTTGTGATGTTTTACAACTTTGAGGGAACTATCGCTATCAGGAGGTCTAAAATGTGGATATAAAATAAAACTGTCTCCAACGGGATACCCTCATGCATATACACTCAAGATCCTGAAAATCGTGAATGATTGCGGCTTGGAGTGATGATTTAACAAGGACCGCTACTCCGCCACTCCTTGAGGTCCTGTCTCTCCGAAATACAATATATAAGGGAGGGAATACACCAACATCTCTTACATCGGGACGCAGCCATGTCTCTGTAAGAACCGGGATATGGAGGCCGTGTTGCAGTAAGGCTATTTCAAGAGATCAGTTTTCTTACAGACACACCGGGCATTATATTAGCCAATCTTAAACCTTTATTACTTTCGCTATGTTTGTTGTCCATAAGAAGGGGAGTACGTTTAAATCCCGCATTATCTGTGGGAAGGGCATGCTGATTTCGGAGAACTTTTTTCCCTTTGGTGGATGAGTCTGACTTTTTGTCATGGGACGACTTTTTACTGGAGAACCAGTTTTTTTTTTGGTTTTATATCTCCTGCTTCGTTGTCCCAGACGTACGCTTGACCATCAAGGTAGATGTTATCAAACCTAACACGACATGTGTGTTTAACATGTTATGGGAGACACCGAATCATTTACGGTCACTAAGGATCTGGTAAAACCAAGCGGTGTCGTAGGCCTTCTTGAGGTCTAAAAGCACCGTAAGACAAAACTGTTGGTGCACGAAGACATCCTTGATGTATAAGTCAAGTGCGACGGGTTGATCGTTCTTCGATCACCCCAGCCTGAAGCCTGCCTGGCAGCTCTCGAGAAGACCATTGTACATAAAGAAGTACATGAGCCTGCGGTTTATCGTCTTCTCGAGGATCTTCCATAGGGGCCTTAGGGACAGCTAAGGGACGGTAACTTGAGGGGCACGACTAGTCTCTTCCCTTCTTCAAGAAAGCCACTACTAGGGCATCCCTCCAAGAGAGTGGAATGTGCCCCAAAAGCTATATTTTATTATATAGATGTAGAAGTGTTTCAAGTGTTTCTGTGTGTAGGTGTCGTATGGTTGTACATGTGATGTCCGGACCTGGATCTGAGGGTTTTACCGTGCCCAGAGTGGCCCTCAGGTTGTGCAGGGCGAACTCTTAATTAAAAAACGTTGTTGACCTGTCGTCAAGTAAAGGCTGCTTTTCGGTGGATATTTTGTGTTTTATAAAAGTTTTTTCGTATTGTGCTTAACTAGACACGTGTGGAAATTTTTTTGCAAGTGTGTCAGCCTCGTCTTCGAGGGTGTCCCTGTTGTGCTAACCAGATGCAGGCTGTGTGTTTTTCCTTTGCGATTGCGTATTCGTGTCCACATTTCCGTGCGTCTGTAAAAGAGTTTATTGTGTTATGAATGACCGCCAACTCTATCGTTTTGCCTCACGGCGCATAGGTTTTCCGAACTCCTTTGCCCTTTTGAACAAAAGGAGGGGACCTGACGTGGGGTACCAACGGAGGATGCCTCCCGCCTTGTCCTGGGCGTCTCGCCCTTACAAAAATGAATGTTGCGATCCTATTAAACTTTTATAGAGTTCGTATAGAGTCTAAAGGAACTCATTAGAAACTCATGGCAGACTCATGACCTAACGACCCATCTCTGTAAGATCTCTAAAGAATTTCAAAAAATACCTCCCTATAAAAACTCACTCTCCCCATCTCTATAAGATCTCTATAAAATTTCAAAAGAGTCCTTGCCTTAAAAACTCACTATCCTCATCTCTATAACATCTCTATAGAATTTCTAAGGAGACCTCCCTACAAAAACTCAATCTACTCAGGCTCGATAAAGATTCTATACACATTTTACTGAACTCATTCAATAGCAGTTCTATGGAGTCTAGTCTATGAAAGCTGTTTTGAATTTTTGTAGGGTCTTCTCTATAGCAACTAACTCAATATAAGCTCACTAGAAATTCTATTGAAGTTTTAACGTGATAACTCAAGAAAGTGTCTGTTGGCGCACTTTGAAGTTTTTCATCCAAGTTTTTTCGATGGAGGCGGTGCCCGGAGAATGAAAATGTCCGTTAAATATGCAGGTTAAAGGATGCATATACCGCGATCACCAAATTTGGAATCTTAAAAAAATGATACAATGGGCTTCAATATATTGTAGAGGTCACTCCCAGCAATTTGGCAGCTATATAGAGCGGGGCCGGAGATGCATGTCGAAAATCAATTTTAATTGCCCCGCCGCGAGAGCCTGCAGATTGCCACGACACTAGCAAAAAAGGCGAAATATATAATTCCCTGCTGGTTTTGCACGTACGGGTGATGTCAGATCTGAAATGCACTAAATTTACTACGCTTGTTGGTTTAACATGATAGAGAAGTGCGCTGTAGTCACCATCACATCAGATCTTGCTACCCCGTTCCGGAATGGGAAGCACTCTCCGGCGCTGTCGTTGTCAGTGGTCTCATTTCGCCAGGTGGTTTTTATCACATATATGGCATCGTCAAATCTTGCAAACTGAGAAAAAATGAACGCTGTATATACAGGCTTACAAAACCAATTGAAGACAGACATCACGAACAAAAATTGAACTCTAATGTGTTCCAATTAAAACCTAAATCCGGAAAATAACGCCTAATACACGAATTTACAAGTTATTTTTCGAATTACATTTATATAAATTATATTTATATTCGAATTATATTTACATAAAAATATTCCGCTGCGGTCTCGAAATTATATTTCGCGACCGCAGCGATGGCTCAGAGGTACAGCACTCGCATCGTATGCGGGAGGTACTGGGTTCGAATCCTGGTACCGCCGGGTACCCACCGGTTTTAATTAATGGGTACAGGCGTCCCTGGTCGAGTGCGGACCCTTGAGAGGGGAATTCACGCCTGGAAAGCTGCCTTACCCTATCGAGGGGCCCCTGACCCTTGACCATCTGGCGGGGCCCCCGGCCATCATGCCGCGTTGCGCCCTTGCCGGGGGTGAAAGAGTCTGGCGGCATGTCCTGCCACAGGCGGTTGCGAGTTGAGCGTCCACCGTGGCTGTGGAAGGCACCATGTGCATTCGTGTGCCTTGGTGGCACCGGGCACCTACCGGTAAAGTAGGTACAAGCGACTCCCCGGCCTGGCGCTCGGCCCTTGTGTGGGACTACAACGCTTGGGAAGTTCACCCGGCTTGCACTGGAAATCGCCCCTATGGAAAGGGGTGGCTGCAAAAACGCAGGAACTTTTAACCGAAGCTGTGGCTCAGAGGTACAGCACTCGCTTCGTATGCGGGAGGTACTGGGCTCGAATCCAGCTACCACCGGGCACCCACCGGTTTCTTTGGCACCCACAGGGTCCGCACTCCCTGGTCGAGTGCGGACCCTTGAAAGAGGAATCCATGCCTGGAAGTCGCCCCTATGGAAAGGGACGGCTGCAAAAACGCAGGAACTTTTTTTTTCGAAGTTTCAATAAGTACTCGATAGAAAAAGTCTTTTGAAACTCAATAAAAAGTTCTATGCATATTCATTTTAAAATCTGTAGGGAACTTTAATAGAAACCTAATAGATCTAGTCTATCACGTTTTAATACGTACTCGATAGAAAAAGTCTATTGAACCTCTTCGTCCCATTTCAATAGGAACGCGGTGGCCAAATAACTTTTGAAACTCTATAGGCAGAGTCAAGAGTAACTTAAAAAGAAGTTAAAGAGCTTTTTCGACAAAACTCAATAAACTTTCAAAACCAAGGCGATAAAAAATTTTGTTAGGGGCGCCCTCCGACAGTCCTCATTCCATCTTGGCCTGCTCTGGTCGCGCGAAGCACCAGAGGCGTGGGGAATGAACTTTCTGGTGGCGTTCAGGATGCGCGCCGTGAGTAGTTGGGTGGCTTCTTCATTTTGTATGTGTCTTATGGATGTGCAGTGTAGATGTCTCAGTAAATGTATTCTAGCTAGCTCTTGCTTCATTGGACGTGTTCTGGGAAAATTGGCTGCGTGGGCCTTTACCTATACATGTTAGTGTGGGGGGAAGGGGTCATTACATAATGGGTGCGTGCCCACACCGCACTCGAGACATGGTAAGGGAACTGCAGAACCAATGGTCAAGCCAAGATGTATGTATTGTGTCCTAAGTTATGGTGTGCAAGCTGTTTTGTCTTGAAAAGGCATGCTCCAGATGATGTTGGAAACTTCTCTATCAGTCGACCTCGGCCATCCGTGCGAGAAGAGCCCCAAAGAGAAGTGTGTGCATTGACGTCGGCTATGAGGATATCTGGTTAGGGAAGCTGGTCAACCAGCTCCTTGAGGTCAGAGCCTGAGAGTGCAAAATCAGCAAAAATGTAAATGGAGCACACCGTTATCAACCAATAAGATATTTTGTACCGATTGCTACAGCATCAAGAAAAGTGTTAAAAGTGCTACGGTGGCATTCTAAGGGTTTCCGGGGAATATTGACACGCCGCCCAAAAAGTGTCTGCAGCCATCCCTATCCTTTCTGTATACCATAGAACTATTGAAATAAGTTCTGTGATTGGAATTCAAATGCGTTTCTTGGACACACATTACACTTGGCTGTTTAGCATGCAGGATCTTGTAAACATCGTCAAGATTATTAAGAATGCCTTCGCATTTCCATTGAACACTGTTTTCTCTTCCAATTATTAAGTGTTCAGAGCTACTGGAGTGGAACTGTTTATATCAGGTCATTCAAAGCATGGACTCTTGGAAGTGTTTTGTTTACCTGATAGGGAAGTTTGGAAGAAGAGACACGCTCCTTCTGCTGTGAAGCAGATAGGGAAAGTCCCACGTCAATCTCATCATTATATTTGGTGGAAGGGTTACCCGGTGGACCAGACTCCCGGAATTCGGCACCAATTCTGGGGCCCTTGGTTCGAGCCGCGACCACAGAGGGCGTCAGGAGCGCCTCGGGTAGTACAGGCGGTGCGGCTGCGATGGGAAGTGCCGCGGGTTCCTCTGTCTCCATCCCCTCCGTGCCCCCGTGTCGGCTTTGCGAGGGTGGAGAAGAACGAGTGGATGCAACGGCATCCCCAACAGACGTGGTTACCACCACAGCCGCTGCTGGCTCAGCCAGCGATGTAGGGGCGGGACGGGCGCCAAACGCAACTCAAGGGAGGTGGGGCGGGGGAGCGGAAGATGGCGCGACCTGGTCCGCCTCACGGTACTGGGCCCCCACCGAAACCAGACACCACTCCGCCCCCCGGCTAGCTGCGCCAGCGTACTTCCTCAGGGGAACACAGGTGAACCTCGTTCGCGCCTCTGTGAAGGTGATGTTTTCTGCAACCTTTATGTTTATTCTTTTGTTCTCTAGCTCAAGCTTTCCGCGTTTCCTGGAGTAGGTCACGTGTAGGCCCTAACAGTTTATGCAGAGGACTTGTTGTGAGCTACCATTATCTCTGGGGTGGTCATGTTGGGCGCACTTGGCACAGGTTATTTGGCCCCGACACGAGTTAGTACCATGCCCGAACCGTTGGCACTTGAAACAGCACCACGGATTCGGCATGTACGCTCGGACGGAGCACCAGATCACGCTGGGATTGATGTGTTCCGGAATGGCGGAGTGGTCGAATGTCGGGATGATGTGTCCAGTGGGTACTATCTTGTCGTCTATTCTCATGGTGATGCTCCTTACTGCGCTCCCACCCTGGCTTCTCAAGCCTTCAAGAAGATCTGTCTCCGTCTCGTCAGCTATATCTGTCTTTGAGATCACACCCTGACAGCTGTTAAGGATTCTGTGAGGTTGGAGCTTGATCTCCAGATGCAACATACTGATTTGAGTGAGTAGTCTTGTGGCGTTTTTCTGATTATTTATTTCAACCATTAGCTCGCGAGTACTTAGTTGCTTAGCTTGATGTGATTCCCCTATCTTATTTTCGAGAAACTTCAAGGTCAAGAAGGCAGGCTGTAAGATAATTGGTTTAGCTTGTTCATGAAATTGGATTCCCAAAAATAGGCGGTAGCTCTGTCACAACCACATTTGCCCGCTCGCACAAACAATGAGGCCCGACAACAGTTTATTTTTGCAGAGCGGCCGGCCCATGCATGGGCACGCGTGCCGAAGTTGCTGGAGTGACTGAGAGTTCACAGTGGTGCACAAGTATGTTTTAAACAAAATATTTTTACTGCATAAACAAGGCAAGATTACTGGGGGAAAGAAAAGCCTTGAAAATAAAGTCAATGAGAAAAAACCCTTTACGCGGACATCGACGTTGCGCAAGCAGGCACTAAGCCTGAGACGCTATACAATAGGAACCACGTGTGCGCTGGGCGGCTGACACACGGCGCAAATTACGCACGCGACACGAAAAGAAGCACAGATACGTAAAACACCAAATACACAGGCAACGAAAAGAAAAATCTATAAAGTACGCAAGCTGTAATCTACACAAGAAACGCTCTCTGGGTTGAGGCCTACATCCTAACCCTGGGTGCGGGTTCGGCGACGGGTAAGTTCACAGTCAAAAGGCCCCGTCGGAGAAGAGCCGGTCTCGCGAGGGCAGTCGCTAACGCTTTTCGGGGCCCAGGTTGCGGAGTCTGGTCGCTGTGATGGCCTGCGGCGAGAGCTCGATCCCGTAGACAAGGCGCTGGTGTACCCGCCGCAAGCCTACTGACGGACATCCGCTAAAGGTGGTTACCCCTGCACCCTCCCCGCGTCTTCCACGTTGAGGGATGTTCCACCTTGCCCCTAAGCTGCCGCTCGCAGCCCCTTAAGTAGACTTCGCCTGACCATCGGACTGTCCTGCCCATTTGCTCCTCCGGCGTCTCTATTGATTCTTTTTTATCCCTGGGCCCACACCATCGCGCCGCATCTGCGAGTGCCGGGCTCCGGAGGGGCTCCTTTGCCGAATGTGACGTCGCCTTCCCAGAACCGTGCCCGCGGCCCGCGCTATACCCAATCGGTTCCTCCCGGCGCAGTGACGTCGCCTCGTGAGAAATCGAGACAGCCCCGGGGGTGCCGAACTGCCCCGACTCCGCCACGTCTGACCTCGGGATCAGCGAGTCGCTGCTCCCAAGCCAGCGACAACGAAAAGAAACACAAAGGAACCGGAGTGGCTCAGGTGCCAAAGCGCGACCAAAGAGGACCTTCACCTGCCCAGGAAGCCACGATATCCGCCACCCGAATAAAAAAATTGGAGTCCTGACCAAACGTTTGTGACACTGCTCCCCCCTATGGAATATCCTGCGAGAACCTTTTGACCTACACAAACGTCAGGCCACTATACATACACACCGCTCTAAACAGGAAACACGCTTAACAGAAGAAGAAAAAAGAAACAAAAAGTATGTCACGAGAAACTAATGTTACTTTAATCGCACAGCTCTGATGTATCGTTGAAACGCGCACAAACAGACCTGAGCACTCTCCAACCAGAGAAATGTCCGTCGGCTGTACTGCGCAAGTGCACGCGCGGCTTCCGCTAAAACCAGCGTTCCCCCCGGACCCTCCCCGGTGCCTTCCACGTCGGTAAATGTTCCACTGCAAAAAATATTTCAGAGGTCTGAGGACGTGGATCACGTGGACGCCGCGGATTATGACGATCGTGACGCCATGGCCGTAGCCATGGTAAATTGACAGGGCGATTCAGTCGCTTTCGGCACAATCGTCATGACGTCGCCTGAAGTTGGCGAGGAGGCGGCCATTGCCCTGGCATCGACGGCATCCAGCAAATACAAATTTATAGTGAGCGACTCCAAGTCGGCCATCCTTAATTTCTCGAGAGGGCGCGTGTCGTCGGAAGTGCTTACAATCCTGCTGGCCGGTTTCTGCGGCGATCGGGTCAGAGCGGTCCCAATAGTCTCGGCGCCGGCCCACGAGGTCTCCCGGGGAACGAGAAGGCGCACGCTGCGGCTCGAGGTCTAACCAACCAAGCCGACGCCGACGATTACACCATCGACGCGCACTCGCTTCGCCGGTCGGGGCGGGACAGGCTGGTATCTTATCGGGACATACTAGATCATTACAGCCTTGAAAGAGCGAGATATCCTGCCCCACACATAACTTTAACTAAGTGGCAATCGGTGGCTTGGCGTTTGCTCCAGACCGACACGTTCCCTAACCCTGTAGCCTACAGCCGCTGTTACCCGGGGCTATACACAGCTGAATGCAAAATTTGTAAAGGCAGAGCGGACCTCCAGCACATGTTTTGGTCGTGTCCCATCAAGAGTAAACAGGTACAGTACAAAGGACGCCCTTTCTAAGACATTATAACCGCGGAGCAGTGGGAGACCGCGCTGCTCAGCTCGGATCTCGAAGTGCATGTGGAACTCGTCCGGATGGCTGAAGACGCTGCCGGGGTCCAAGGACTTCTGGCTGCCGCCTAAAAGGGGGAAGAGGACCGAGGAGGATCTCCAACCTCTTCCTTTTCCCACCGAGCACAAAATAAAGTTGTTCTCTCCCTCCCCCGCCGGCCCGCAACCTCCCACTCGCACCCCTAAAGGAGACTGCCCGGCCATCGGACTGTCCTGCACATTTGCTCCTGCACCGTCCCTATTGGTTTTTTTTTTCTCTGGGCCCCCGCCACCACGCCGCACCTGCGACTGCGGGGCTGCTCTGCCGATTGTGACGTCGCCATCCCGGAATCAATCAGGCAGGCCACGCTAGACCCTTCCGGTTCCTCCCGGCGCACTGACGTTGCCTCCCGAGAAATCGAGACATCCGCGAGCGAACCGCACTTCTGCGGCTATGCCGCATGCCCCCGTTGAGCATAGACCGAAAATCGCCTTCACCTGTACAGGAAGCCGCGATATTGGCCGAACAGGTAAAAAAATGAGGGCCTGGCCGGACCTTTGTGTAAATATATCAAATTTTAGGATTGGCACCATGGGAAGGAGTGGGAACGATACTTCGGTACGGCCCCTTTTGAAGGCCGTGAAAAGAAGATAAAGAATAAAAAGAAGATAAAGCCTAGAAAAAACGCAGGGGTCGGTTGTACTTTCTTTGTCATCCTTACACTGATAGCTGAACAGGTCTCAGAGCTCCCTGCCTGGTAAATAGGCTGAGCTTGACCTGGGCTTGGACGGCCACCTTTGGTCGTTTTTAACCCTCCACCTTTAAACACATAGTCACCGTACTTTACAACTTATGTTAGGGGGCTCGGGGTCCACGCTGTCGCCAATACCACCAGCAAGAATAGTCAAGGTACACCTTGCCGAGGCTTCCAAAAAGGAATGCTGTGAGATTGACCTGGACCTCTGATGTGCTCGCTCCAATTTCTATTTTGTCAATTACACGGCAATGGAAAATATTTGTACGCATAAATTCTCGGGCGCCCAGTTCTCCTCTTACCTTACATACAATACAGGTATCGATGCACCAATTCAGATCACATGTAAACGCTTCGTTTTGCAAATTCCAAATTTTGCAAATTTTTGCAAATACAAATGTTTCTATTTGCAAGCCCGTAGAGTGACATTATACTTACACTAAATTATTCTGAGTCATAACGGAGAACGTGTAGGTTATTTGGAAACCGAACCAGCCATACAAAATAAAGCGGCACGTCTGAACACTGAAAACTACTTCCGGACATCCGGCATTCGCTTTGCTGAAGTTTCTGCAGAGCTGCCTCCCCTTAAAAGCGGAAATTGCAAGCATTACTTTGCCTCCCCGACATGATTTATGAGAGTGTGATGTCGTTTGCTGCTTCACATAGGACGGCCTTGAATACTGAGGATTTTGGGAGGCTGTAGCAATTCCCCCATGTTCCCGATAGCCGTAAGGTTGATGGGCTCCCGTCGAGTCCCAAACGACGCCTTTGGTTCTAGGAATGCCGGAGTATCGCTCACAGGTTGGCCGCGTTGTCCGGTATTCTTTCTTGCCCGAGGGCCATCGTTTCTGTGTGGCGGGCACTAAACTTCTACCTCCGACTATACGCAGCCTGGTTAAAGCTACTCTTCGGGCCTCGGTGGCAGCCCGTAGCACAGGTCGGCGAGTAAATGGCCTAAAATATGCGCGCTTGTTTTCCAAGAGTGCCACCGTCGCGAAACACCCGGCCCTACAAGTACCTTCTGAAACGGTGGCATTGCCTGTACATGCGCAACTTTGCCACGTCTGCCTCTTCGCGATCGACCTTTCGTACAGCTTTGCATCTCCCGCACGTACTCTAGTTGTTCTTCAGTGGGATGCGGCCTGCGAAATGCAAGCTCGTGCATCATATGGGGCTCGTAATCTGGTGGCACTGATTCCGCGCAGAAACCATCACGAACACCATTTGGCAGGGCCTGTAACGCGCTGCGCATCCTAAAAGTGCCAAGGAGAGGACGTGCCTCAGCACATCCTCATCCGGGGCATCTGGCGCCGTTTCCATCGTATCCCTCTGCTGCAAGGTTTCGTAGCCGGAATTCACATCGCTGTGGCAGGAATACGAGAGCATTTTAACGTTAAGGCTGGCCCTGAAACTAGGCCCTACTTGTGAGGAGGTGTTAGGTGCTGACGCCAAACCGAGCGTGAAGGGTTATCTACGCGTATATCGCGGTGATCTCCTAACTCACTAAGGCAAGATCTGTGGGCTGCGATGGTTCAGCAGCCGCCTGAACCGGGGAGTCTCCCCCGAGTGCTGTGGTCATTCTTTCTGCACTAAGTTCTGGTGGTGGTGCAATTACGTTTTAATACCCGCAGTCTTAGAAAAAATGCACTTACTCGAAACTATAGAAAAATAGGCGTGTCGACCACACCCGCATTCTCGTGAGTAGACTCAAGGCACTCGCGCTTATACAATGAGAAACAACTAAAGCATGCAAACTACAATCATACACAACGTGAGAACCAAAACTCGCAAAGATATTTAGAAAAAAAAGCATCAAAACATTATTTGACTACGGAACTGTTGTTGTACGAGCTCATAGAAATAGACCATCGACTGATATAACTACAATATGCCCGAGCTATCGCAATGTAACGAAGTTATTACATTAACGGCAAAAACGCAACAAAACTACAAGATAACTGACGCCATTGTAATAAGTAAACAAAATTACCATAAACCACATGATTTTATGGACCATGACTCTACACGGCTGAATACGCTGGGCAAAGCTCTGCGTAAATGGTTTTTGTTTCTTCGTGAGGCAAAAGTACGGGGGAACAACCCGCAGCAAACCTGTACGCAGGAGCGGCAAACAGCAATCCATCACATCTAGGCTTGACGTCGGGAGCATTTTCGGGTGCCAGTTGCAGACTGCGTTACTACGCCGTCCCAAGAGAATAAAGCGCAATTTGTTTTTAAATAACTTCTTTATTCTCGTCGGGGCGGTTTTCACGCAAGAATGCCGACCGACTTCGTCAACGGCCACCCGGGCGCACCCCAAAATAAAAGTGCCATAAAGTCATTCTTCAGTTATCGTTGTGTCGAAGCCACCGCGCACTGGTCACGCAACATCTCCTCATTCTTCTCCCGTGCCGCTAACTTTCTACTCTCCCAGTTGGGGATGAGCTCTCGGAGGGACGCTGAGGTGATCCTTATACCCTGAAATGTGTCACCCGGGCGCACCCCAAAATAAAAGTGCCATAAAGTCATTCTTCAGTTATCGTTGTGTCGAAGCCACCGCGCACTGGTCACGCAACATCTCCTCATTCTTCTCCCGTGCCGCTAACTTTCTACTCTCCCAGTTGGGGATGAGCTCTCGGAGGGACGCTGAGGTGATCCTTATACCCTGAAAT
Organism: Haemaphysalis longicornis; assembly: GCF_048455015.1. Lineage (NCBI taxonomy): Eukaryota > Metazoa > Arthropoda > Arachnida > Ixodida > Ixodidae > Haemaphysalis > Haemaphysalis longicornis. The sequence continues at coordinate 37,060,616 of NW_027526295.1, forward strand.
GTGTCATTTGGTATCACAATATTAACGTCAGTCTATTCTGTGCATTTGAAAAGTAGGAAAGTTAGCCTGGGAACGTTAGTACTTCCTCTTCCTTTTGTCGAGAGATTTTACTGCAACGACATGCGCCAACTTAAAAATTCATTGCGTAAAAGATCCCGTAATGCATCTTGGTTACAAGTACATTTTGCGTCGACATCAAAAAAAAAGAAAGCATCTGTTTTGTTGGGAATAAAAGTTCGTTAAAAACCGATGCATAAAGCTCTGATCTACTGCTTTCTTTTGGTGAGACCCTATTCTCAGCGTGTGCATCGAAACGTGCAATGGCTATGGGATCTTGTAAAGGAACAATTGAGTTGCGGATTTTTTAGTAGGGCAACAGGGTACATATTCGAACGAAACACCACAAAACACGGGACAAAGTGACGAAACGACGTACACAACTGCTGTACACGAGCGACGTCTATGTGCAGCGTTTGGCTACGTCTTTCGTCCCTTTGTCCGGTGTTTGGCGCCGTTTTGTTCGAAGAAAAAGACAAGGTTATTTACTACTGTTTTTTTCGTTTAAGTGATGCGTTTAGCCTTCTGTAATGTTTGCTGTGGATGAGCATCTAGTCAATAGTGAGCGGGGAAAGGTGGAATACAATGTCAAGGCAAGTGTGGGGGTGAATGGAATACAATTTCGGCGAAGTTGTGTGAAGGTTTAAAGCAAGTGGGAGCTGGAATAATCGCCTAAGCGCTGCAAAATCAAGTCAACCAATTTAAGCTTTAAGCCTCTCACTTATGTTCTCCCAGGTCCACCGAAAACGCACTGCAGGAAAGTCACCTCTTTCTGAAAATGATGATGAGAAGATCGTGATTGAAGTAAAGAAAAATGAAAGTGCTTTCTGTCGTCGGAGTTTAATGAGGGTTCTTCGAGTTATGAAGACGGCGTCTAAATAATTGCGCCGTTGGCATGGTCGAATCAGTTTTGATTTCAAGAGGGGTGCATTGACGAGCAAAAGCAGACCAATAATGCACGCCTGCACTTAAACACGACGATGGTTGAGTGATAGAGAAACCAATGAAACGCCTGCATGAGTAAATAACTTGAGAGCGCTACCGCACATCTGTAAAATGTCCCGATAAGAAACAGGGGCTCACAAGTGTGCTGGTTCGTTTGGACCTGGTCTTGGTTTTGGAATACTTCGCGCTCCCCCATCGTTGTCGCTGCTAAAGTTCGGTGCTTTATTTTGTGACGCATTGTGTTGTGTCCACTCTGAGGGTGACTCCAGAGAGCATTCATATAAAAAAAATCGCCCATTTATGCTCCCGACTAAGGGATACCCACGGCATGGAGAAGTTGAAACCTCCGGCTCTGAAAGGATGGCTACTCTAGCTGCTGTGAACATGGGTTATTTTGCGGCTTGCGGAGGGGTCGCTTTGGTGAACGATTGATGCATGAAACCTTTCACCCTGTTAGAGCGTCTGATTCTCTGAGTTCGCAAGGTATCATCCGCCACATTGGTTAACCAGCGCACACCAACCTCTAAAAAATTAAAAGCAGTGATTGGCCGCTTTGGTGGCACTGATGCTATTCCATGAGCTATCCCGGTAGTATGTCGCGGGTGGTGGCAATAACAGCTTGTGCGAAAATTCAGTTGAACCGATTTATTGTATGCGAAAATATGAAGCAACTGCTTGCACAGCATCTAAAATACGTTTATTATTTCGACTGGATAAACAAGACCGTGTTACATGGCAAGTTAAAATGTGTATTTTGGCCAATTGCAGCGTTTTTAAATTGAACTAGAGGCATTCAATTACACAGGCCTGGACCTGTCCTTTTTCACAGTTGACTGCGTCCAAATACCTGGGTAGCGTCATGGTGAAAATCCGACACGTGCACAGAGCCGGTTTGTGAACGGATGTGTGAATGTTGCTGTTGTGAAACTACCCCAACCCTTGCCGTAGCATCGGCGCCGTACTATAGTAAAAAATGGCGGCGACTACATCGCAGGGGATGCAGCGTTGTTATGGTGTACGGGGCTTCCAAAAATGTAGTTTCCACACATCCAGAACCTTCTTGCGCATGCAACCGAATATTACGAAGCAACAAACCAATCAAACATAAAAAAACGCAAAAAAGGAGTGCCTCACGCTATGAAAGACCTCGCGCTTTAAGGAGAACTGCCGCAATGGAATTGCTCTTTATATGTCACTATTCACAACGTGGAGGAGCTGGGGCAAACTAGCCACGCACGTATCGGGAGCACGGAGAGAAAAAGGGCAAACTGTCTTTCAAAGCAAATTTTGACTAATCTGTTCAAGTCGAGTTTCGGCTCCGCCAGTAATTTCAACTTTACTTGACATTCATATGACCTTCAATGAACCCTGCAATACTTTTCTTCAACTTTTTTTTAAATCCTAAATGCTTCCACAAATTTTGTCACCCAACTTCTCATTACTTAGATTAGGGGGTCACAAAGTACCTTAGCAAAAAAAGTACTGCTCTATGCCCATCAGATAACTTGTAAACTCGCTAATAAGAATTTTTCCTCTTTCCTGGTCTTGACGTTATTCGACGGCTCTAAATACGTCACTAAGTCCATGTAGCGGCAGTTGGCCGGTCTTTCTTCAATTGCAGAAATGAACGCTTTCGATAGCAGCCTAAAACAAATCCACCAAAACTAAGCAGAACTCGAAGGCGTATCTGGTGCGACAAGCAAATCGCGCAGTGCCATTCCATGCTGGCGATAACTATAGCTTTCGCAGTGGTGCCAGACGTGAAGGAAAGAGGGAGAGCGCTTATCAGAAGTGTTGGAGGGCCCCTTTAATTTTACCGCAGCCTTAGCTACACATCCCGTTACTCGCCGCGCCGACCTCCGCCGCCATTGCGTGCGGTAGATGCCACCGCCAGCGGCTTGCCACATCCGCTCTCCGCAGCTGGGTCGCCGCCTCACCACGTGTGATGTCGGAGCAGGAGGCTTTGCGGCGTCGTCGGCATGCGGAGTCTGAGGAGCCCGTGGATATAACCCAGCGAGCTGCTTCACTGGAGACAGTCATTAATGCGAATCACGCAAAACTAGCGTAGGAAACTGACCAAGGGCGAGACCTTCGGCTTGCAAAAGGACGTAAGGGACACCAGAAACTTACACAAAGGCAGGCTTTGGACGAATCTGTGGCAGCGCCAATGGCCGTAGACGACGAAATGAACGAAAGGTTCGTTAACCCCACCATTCGGTTGGCCAAATGTGTACCTCCGATTAATCGGTTGCATGAAGACTCTAGCGACAACGCGTTTGGTTTGTGTGTGGCGTGTGAGAGCGGCTTCACGCGTGGCTAACGATGTGTTTCTATCCCAGCCCAATTGCATTCATGTGTAGCCACCGACCTATGCACAGCTGTTATACCTTGCTTTCGATCCCCCCGACCAGACGGTACATCTGCGGGCGTTCGTGCATTCTTCTCAGACCAATAATGCCCAAATTTCTGCACAACTCCGCGGACTTGGCGATGAATGGCAAATTTTCACTTCTCCAGACGACGAGACTTAAAGGGACATGGAAATGAATTGGTCAAAAATCTTCTTTTGTTTGCAGTGCATAGACTGGCCAAAATAAGCACACTTTTTAACGTTTTACGACGATAAATCAGTATTTTATTTACAAAGCCTCAAATAGGAAACAAATAGCTGTAACTCAGCTACGCCAACCCTAGATATGAAAAGGGAATGCTTGGTTTAACCTGGGTAAGTCTTGGTTTCGCTTGGTTACTGTTGGTTATCTCTTTATTAAACTAAGGTATAATCCAAAATACGTTTCAGATAAGTGCAGTGCTGCTTGAATGCGCGGGGCGCTCGCTTGAGTCGTTTTTTTCCCGAGTGGGGATGCCACCTCTTCGTCAGCTCGTGCTCAGTACGGAAACGGCCAAATGGGACAGAAGATGAGATGCGGCAAACAAAGGGTGTGCACGCAGAGGCCGTGTGCACAACTGCGACGACTATTCCATATACCTTATAAATAGGCAAAACGTAATTGTGCTTGACCAATGCAGCAATACAAGAGCAATAAACTGCGTATTGGGCAACTAGGAGTTAGGTACGCTTGAAAAATGTGAACTTCGCCTGTCACAAAACGACAACACCAAAAAAGTTATCCTTAGGACAATGCAAAGGTGCTGTTTCAGGAGAACGACGTCGTTGCTTTACTCAAAAGCGTGAGCAGCGAACTCAAGGGCTAGAACAGTGATTCCAGATACTGCTAGTACGTTCAAGTTGCCAAAAAGTAATTCCTATCGCATTACATACCCGATGGTAGGCAATATTACAGGTGGAATATTAAAGAGCATTTCGGAGGTCCCTTACCGAAAAATGCGCTAAACAGGAAGTGGTTTCCACACTTACGTGGTCAATGGCAGGGTAAAAAGATGTTGCAAGGCGGTTTATTCGAAGGAGAACTGAGGCATCAAGAGGCAAACGATCCGTCCAAGGTGAATCAGTCGGAGGATTAGACTCGTGGACCGCGATCACGCACCGGTGATGACAGCCATCGGTCCCTGCTACATACCCATTTAGGGATTGATCGTTCCATGAAATGGGATTGGACGGCGAGAAAGCCGCAAGTAATCTTGATTACAGTTACCCCGGGTGAAGCAGGAGCCATGTTGGCGACTTACAACGACGAGACGACTGCGCGGTAGTAGTAGGGCTGCATGCGACTTTCGTGAATGGTTTGTAGAGGGCGTCAGCGGTTCAGCTGCATAGTTCACGAGGGAAGTACACTAGCGGACGCGGTAGTGGCCTTAATATTTGCCAGTGGTTTTGAGGATAGACCCGCTGTTGCAGAGGGGATCCGCAGCCACACAAGATGGCCACAACGAAAGAAAGATGAGGCGTGGTCGTTGTCGTGAAGATGCTTCTGTCGACCCTTGTCATTTGTTGTCAGTAAGCGGGCGAGCTGCCGGCACTCTTTGGCTTGTCTGGTTATGTCAAAAATACAGTGGCACTCAGAAGAATCAGGGCTGCATGCCAGTATTGTGTCATATGCAAGACGGCTCGCGTCCATAGAGGAGGATCATTTGTTGTCAGTGGGCGGGCGAGCTGCCGGCACTCTTTGGCTTGTCGAGTTATGTCAGAAATAGGGCGGCACTCAGAAGAATCAGGGCTGCATGCCAGTATTGTGTCAGTTGTGCAAGACGGCTCGCGTCAATAGAGGTGGAAAACAAAGTGAAAAGCTAGAAGTGGTCTGTGCGGTGGTGTTCTAAGCGAACGTTACGAAAGGTAGCACCGAAATCGCAATTTGAATGATCGCTAGCGACGTGCCGGGTTTGCGCGTCTTCGAGTGTGCGGTTGAATCTCTCGGTCAGGATATTCTTCTGTGGGTGGCATGAGGACGTAATTCGATGAACAAATCTGGATTGAGGGAGCAGGGATTCAACAATGTCAGAGATGAATAAGCGCCCTCTGTCGCTGTATAATTCGCGTGGTGCACCATACCGCAAGAGGAGGGAACGCAAGAAGAACCCAGAAACTTCAGACCACGCAAAATGTTATCCATCCTTATTTCGAAAGTGGTAGGCGCGTTGCATAGGCGAAACGGAATTACGCTAAACTCATATCGGCCATCGGGCGTTACAAACCTGTTTTGGGTCGATGAGATTCATCAACCGGGACCTGAAAATCAGTGCATCGCAAATCAAAACCATAGAAGTATTCAACACCGGGCAAACAATCGGGGGTGTTATCTATTCGAGGCAGGAGATAAACGTCTTTCCGTGAGGTCTTGCTTAGGCCGGGATAGTGAACAATGAATATGAGGGATCCATCTTTTTTGTTACTAGCAACACAGGCGTCAACCAGGTGCTTTGAAAAGGTCGGATGACGCCACGTCGGAGCATGTCATCGACATGCTCAGTAATAACTCTACGTTGCGGTGCCGGCACCGTGTAGGGTCTGCTGTTGCAACGGCATATGAGTACCTTTGTCCCTGTGACGGGCAACCATGGACGTTCTGCTCAAAGGAGCTTGCATGCAATGAAGGGAAGACCGAAAGTTCCTAAAAATAGCCAGATGGTATTTGCGCTGCGTAGGGCGTAAATCGGGGCGATAGATGTCTAGAACATGTCATCAGAGGTTGGCGTATAGGTGGGAATAATCGCGTTGAGCGAATATAGCTGCGCTGAAAGTGCGTTGTCAGAAACGTCGGGAGCCTAGACGGGAAGCAACAGGTTTGATATTGCCGACAGTTTCCCCACGAAGCAAGCTGAAAAGACGGGTAGTCTGGTTGCAAACAAACATCGCTGTGCGGCCAGATAGATGTGTCTGCACAGCAAACGGAAGTGGCAAACCCTTGCGAGCAACGAAAACGTGTGGTTTCCTTAATAAAACAGGCCCATCCGCCAGAGTACTGCCAGAAAGTGTGACGAGAACTGAGCTTTGCGGTGGGATATACACGTCTTCGTGTACGGCCACAAACGGCCCGGGATCGTTTGTAGATGGGGAGTCATTTTCTGAACAGAATTTGACTACGGCACGAGCGCAGTCAATTACGGTGTTCTGTTTCGACAAAACGTCCCACCCAAGGGTAACTTCCTGTGACCACACGGGCAGGACGGCGATTTCTATTATGTGGAAAATATCTTGAATGGCGACTCGAGCAGTACATGCAGCCATAGGGGCAATATGTTCTGTGCTTTCAGTTTGGGAAGGAAATCCCACGAGTTTCGTGGCGACTTTTTTCGGCGAGCGACATGCTATAGCATTGATAACCGACACGGGCGGTCAGGTATCAAGAAGCGCATGGACTCCATCTATTAACTCGTCAATTACATTTTGTGCAGGTACTTTGGGTCTTTGGTAATTTGACGGGTATGCCGTTCGTGCCTCAGGAACTGCGCGAATCAGTTTTCCTCTGGATTGGGGCGCAGTGGCGACGCAGGGGGATAGAGAGCGGCCACGGGGTGACATACATCGGCGGCCTTCGAACATTTGACGATGGGGGGAAAAGAAGTTAGAGGTGGTCACGAGGACACTTTATGGTGTGGTGGTCGTGCGGCATTGGCGCTCGTCTGGGACACACGAGGGGATTAAACGAAACGGCGGCAGTAACAGGAAACGTGACAGGGGCAGCAGCAAGAAAAACATGTAGGCCGGTTGTCGGGATCGCGCCAGGGATTCGCGTACAGCACACGTGGTGGTCTGGTCAGAGGAAAGTGGGGAGCTGTCTTGGAAGTAGGAGGTGGCACCGCAGGTATGACTGGCTGAAACGAGCGGAAAGATGGGTGCACTGGCTGTGCGAAACATTCAGTGTAAGTCATTGGCATGACAGCTGGAGCTGCGGCGACTCTAGCTGTGAGCGGCGCAGCGACTATAGCTGCCACCTTTGGAACAGCCAGGGGTGTGACAGCTGCGGTAGTGACGTTAGCAGGTGGTAGAGCCTCCACAACCTGCTTGCGGATGGTGGCCTGCAGAGCAGAAGGCAGGCTGGATGAAGCCTGCTCAACAAACGGCACCAGGCTACCTCTTCAGGGGCAAATATTTGTTTTGCCTCTAGATAGAAACGGTTCGACGAGAACGTGAGGCCCGATAGAGATTCCGTCGTTACCAAGGAATGGCAAACCAAGCCCCTTTGAGGGCCTAGTTCATCAAAACTCCTACACAGGCCAATCAATTTGGTCACGGATTGAGGGTCCTTGGAAACGATCATGTGAAACGCGTCGTCGTCTGCTCCTTTTAGAATGTATTTGATTTTGTCAGTATCGGACATGGACGAGCTCACGCGTCGACAAAGATCCACAACATCTTCTATGTAACTTGTGAAGTTCTTGGGTTGTTGCGCCTGTGCACGCAGGCGTTGTTCAGCGCGCAGTTTCTGTACGGTGGGTTCATGAAAGTCTCGAGTGAAGTTGTTCTTCACGTCCGACCAGGTCTTCATGGTCACTGCATTGTGGTGATACCACAAGACCGCGGGTTTTCGAGGGAAATAATGCGTTGTGCAGCTTGGTAGCATCGTTGCATTTGTTTTAGGAGGTAACGCGCTCGTAAGAAGACAACTAATGTTCAACGTCGTATTCACATGTACCTCTAAAAAACGGCGGGCGCGCTGACGGAGCACCCCAGCGCAGATGACCGATGGTATGTGTGGAGGTGGTTGTTCGGCAGCGGCTATGGCGGTGACGGGCGTTGGTAGCTTCCGACTGCGGTGTTTTTGACGGTACGACAGTTCACCTCAAACCACTGCCGTTAAGCAACTGCAAGCGATTTTATTCGAAGGAAAACTGAGTCCGCCAGAGAGAGGTCAACAGGAAAACGGTCCAAGCTGAACAAGCCGGAGGATTGGACGCGTGCAGTGTGATCTCCCACCGGTGATGAGAGCCAGCGGTCCGTGCGACATGCTCATTCAGGGTTTGACCGGTCGGTGAGAAGGAATTGGACGACGACAGCACTTCAATCAATCTCCATTGAAATGTTATCAACTCAGTCCACAGTGGCTTCCAATTGACACGTCTTAACGTGCGAAACTATAGGAAATACGTATTGTCTCTAACAATGGTGTTAAACAAGACCAAATAATGAATATTTTTCCCCTGCAATAACGTAAAACTCGGAGAAGTGCTGGCACCCATAAGCAGGCGGAGCAGTGCACGTCTCTGTGTTGCCTGTTTTGCTTTCGACAGGGCGATCGTTACTTCGCAGCCAGGGTTTTGAAAGTAGTATCTGTAGGGAAATATTTCTTTCCTTAAGGTGGCCTCGGAATGATTATAGCAAAAATTCTGGAAGCTCCGTATATTTTCAGCAGTGATAGCTGCGGGATATTGAGTTATTCCGCGGTGTAGTGGTCACAATGGCGCTCATGCGACCTTCATTTGGGCGGCAGCTACGCGGATTGTCTATGATGCCGCGCAGTATCTGTTGCGGCGAAATCCCGAGGTCGCGGTTTGAACACGCGCCTAGTGAAGTACAGAAAATTGTTGATGCAGAAAAAAAAAATTGAAAATTGAAATCTCAGCGCGTGCAGCCCATGCTGTGCAAAAAAAAAACAGCACCGGCGGAGGAAGGCTCTTAGAAACGGCGTCGAGGGGTTTCATGAAGGGCGATGTACCGAACGCTGCGTATAGAAAACACCAACGCCGAAGGACATTTTTCGCTGCTGAACTTGGAGCGCAGGAAGAGGAAGTTGATGCCGAACTGACAACTAATCGGATAATATAATGTGATACATGTTGCGGCTATTCGCATACAGAAAGAGCTATTGCTTCATAGTCTGCTGTAAGAAGGTTGTGTAGTCAGGGATTCGTAGCCAATAACCCCAGTCGTATGATTGGTTCTGACCATTTTGAGATGCATCTGTATAAATCACAGAAGGAGTAGGATATTTGGATGTACACTAATTTAAAATAGAGCGCGGGAGGGTTTTTGCATTCGAGGGGACGGAGTTTTTAAAGAAAAACTTGGTTTCTTGCTAAATAGAGGATACTGGGTAACTTTATATAGCTTAACACAAATAAAAACATTAGCCGCGTATCTGCTGGTTTCGTTGCAAATGTCGTCAAAAGACGATAGTCTTCGTGTACATTTTCCAAGGAAATTCCCCCTTTGCTTTCCGCGCATATCTCATGCTGTTCCTGTTCCTTCACACTCATCCCAAGGTAAACACACTAAAGGTTTGTTCAAGGAGATTTAAATTTACCGTGTTGCAATGCTACAGGCCGGGTTCCTTAATGCCAGCGCGGCAGTACGGTGGGGACGCGCTTGAATCGAGGCGGCCTATTTCAAGGTTTATAGAACCGTGTTGCCGTGCTCAACGTGCGTTCCAAGCAGAACGTGGAACCTAGCTAGTGGAACCTTTCGTTGCTGTTGCCGCGTAATTTTTGCTCGGGCAACAGCACGCGGTGTTTTTCTGCAGTAGATGCAGAATATCATTTGCTATCCAAAAACCAAGCACCCATAATTTTTTACAATAATTAACACTGTAAATATTTGTTCAGCAATAATTTCCTGTCTCATATTTGCGTAATGTCTTGGTTTTGTTCAACAAAGTTGACAAGTGTAAACATGTTACCGGGCTTAGACATTTACATTTGGCTGTGAGTATATAAGGCTATTGCGCTATATCCATTTTACGTTCGCCCTGTGGCTGAAGCGAGTCAGACATATAGACAGACAGACAGACAGACAGATCGACAGACCGACAGACAGACAGACAGACAGACAGACAGACAGACAGACAGACAGACAGACAGACAGACAGACAGACAGACAGACAGACTGACCAAAAGTTCTGGGTTTAAGTAGCCAAAGAAAGACTATCGTCTTTAAAATTAGGGTCTGTTTGAAATAATTTCAATTAGGGCAAAATACGTTTCGGCAACGGAGGAGTAAAAATATATTCTGAGCACAAATTAACAAGGGGTTGGCAGCACCAGTGGGTGCTTCGTACATGCAGAGGTAAGTTAAGAAAAAGAAATTTTACCCTGAGATCTAGAATGCGTGAATGTAGATAAAAAGCCGGGTTGAGACGATTCGAGGAAGACCAAGACTGAAGAGAGGAATGCAACGAACCAAACTGCTAGCGCGTCACAATCAGCGTTCTCTTAAACTTCGCTATTTTATGATGACAGCACTTCCTCAGCACAGCGCATCTAACGTTCTCTTTACAGCGAATTTGTCAAATGTCTCGTACCAATATCAACAAAATACGGCGTTGAAAATAACTTCTTATTTAGTCAGACCAATTCATTTGTTACGCCTTATATACCTGATTTTTTTTACTCAATATAAATACATTTACTAGATGCCCCTTTGTAGCTTTTTGTTCAAATTAGCAGAACAGTTTTCTTGAACTATAAAACCTTAGCAACCGTAATATTGCTTATTTCACCCGACAATATAAATGTCGCAGTACGTACCCGCTACAACAAATTCTGGCTGACAGAACGAGTTCTTTGTACGGTCCTTATTTAAAAAAAATTTAAATTATACATAGACGTTCGAATTTCTGATCAACATGGCGTCATCTCTTTTCTTCGATTTCACATTATGATTAATGTATATGCGTTGTTGTGAGTGGCCTGTGGCCTACCGCTTAAATGCGAAAGGTGTTTGAAGTGCAGTGGGTATTTTCTTTGTCTCCCGTTTGATTCGTACACACATATTTGTGTACGTGATGAGAAGAAAATTCCTTCTTTTATTCATTCATATTTCCTTCCTTGGTAGGACCCTGGACACTATAATAATCCAGGTTCATAACGCTAGGACCATACATCATGAAGAAGCATGCGTCTTCCATCAAATTTCATACCTAGGAACCGAGGCGCTTTCGAGCGCCATCGACTTGCCAAACTACGTAAGTACAATCATGCGGGGCCAGCTCCATTGCTTCACTGGTGTGCGGTAGTGACGTAAATAATTTCGGTCTTTCTCCTAAGGCTGATGCGCAAAGGGGTCCTTGTCATAGCGTCGGCATTTTTCGGGCCTCTTCAATGACACGCAATGGTATCGCAGGCTCAGACGTAATTTTTTATTTTATAATTTCACGACAACTCGTGAGGGGGTTGCCTAATGCACAAGAAGAATAAAAACCTACATAGAGACATTCAGAAGCCTTGGTTACCAATTAATAAACCAGCGAATAAATTCCTACTTCTAGGGAACCTAAACACCGGACGAAGAAAGTGTTTCCACATTTTGAATTGTATTCGTCTGGCGGTAAAGTTTACTAGCAGTGTAGGTTGTTTTCTTCATGTGTATACTTGCGCATTTTTTTCATGGAAAGGGCTCACACCAATAATTCCACTCTTGCGCCGTACTATAAAGCTGAGGCTCCACCCACGCGTAAGGTAGGGTATCATAGAGGACGCGTATATGAAAATGTGCAGGCGCTTACAAAGAGAACCATCCAGCTGGTCGGCTGGCTTATCAGAGCCCATTTAGATCTACTCGACTGGGACGCCTCCAAATTTAGGTACGAATTTGTTTCACACTTCAGTGTAAAAGTAAGGCTGGATTGCCGGAACTTAGAAATTTATTTGGCAAAAGGGACGAAATTGTGTTTTCGCATATTTATGATTATCTTGCCTTCCAATTGACATACCAAAGTGTTTGCCATACCTCATGTAGCCATTTAAAATCTGTAAAAGTAGTTTCAACTTTTTTGTTGCTGCCCCAACATGCGTTTGATCTATCGATATATCGAATTCCTTTTTTTCTCATAAATGGTAATATTTGCAATAAACGCAAACTGTTTTAATGTTATTCCCACAAGATACGACAGTCAAATTGTCAGGATTGCTATTATTACAACGGCGACGGACTAAGCACGCTGGAAACTTTATATTCACCCAGAATAAAGTGCTGGGCATACTGCTTAAAATTTCAACAGTGCATAACTTTGTACGGTAGACAATCAGTACGACAGCACTGGGAAACAATTACATTGTTATGAGCTTCAGCACAGACATTGCTCATCAGAGAGGCTTGAATGAAGAGTAAGTGAATACTGCGGTTTTGAAGCGAAGGTGGGCAATCGCCGCCTTGTGGGTACGTGCCACGGGGAAGGAGACGAAGTGGAGACTAAGAAACCGGCTCGGGAAGCTAGGATTCTGCCCCCGTCACCCTGATGGTGTGACCAGAGCAGAGGGCCGCATGATGGCCTCACGGAGCCGTTGACCTCAAGCCGCGGCATCTGAGGTGACTACGGGAGCGCTTTTGAGCAGCGTGCCCAACCACCTAACATCTGGAGCATTGCCGAGATTCCACTGCGATGGTCGACCACACAATGACGGAAACAGCCCACGAAAACAGCACCAGCTGTACTGGTGTGAGCTAAATGTTAGTCATGTAGGGAGCCATATATTATGAACTCTTTCAAGTGCTCTACTCAGCCATTTATCAAGCCTTGCGTACGCGAGGGGGAATATGAATAACTGTAACCCAGTTAGGAAAGTTTCTTATATCAGCTTACTGTTTGCAATGTGTGTGTGCAGGCAATATATTCTTGGTCAAAAGAAAACAGAGCCAAACTGTAAATAGCTAGCAACTTTTGGCGCTGCGTTTTTTACAGAATAGATGCGTTCAAGTGCGCCCATACGCTATATTGACGGATATTAAAGCAAACGAGGTGCACTAGGGGTGCTTATTGTACGGATGAACTCACTCACTGGAACATTAGGCAATTATCCCTGTTCCATCAAATAATCACCCGGAAGATTGCCATCGAGGTACCGCAGGATTTCTTCAGAGTTAACCTTGTACTTTGTACAAGTCCTCAATGTCTTCTGTATTCACAGCTAAATAGACGGTGCAGTGCGCTCCTCACTTCGCCACCGAACCATTTATGCTGCACTGTAACTATTTAGGCCATAGTAATTTGTGGTCAGTGTCCATGTCCGGCAATTAGGGTCCCCCCTCTATCTACTCCTTCCAGAGGAATGCTAAAGATATCAGCGTTTTTTGTAAGCGACATTGTGACGGTGGAAGGGTAAGAAATAGAAAGAAAAGGGTAAGAAGGGTGTGGGGTGCCGCGTCGGTAGAAGGCAGCATCCCAACGTAAAACAACTGTTTATTAACGTGGAAGCAGCAGCGGGGCAAGCATGCCGGCCTGCGCTCGAAAGGTTAGAGGAACAATCATAATCTCGAGCTTAGCGGCTTGGGTTTTATCGACCCCAGTGGTGACGTAAGCCTCCGGCGAAACTTCGGTGTCGCTGTCCCTTATCGAAAACGTGTTCCAGCGAGTGGCCGTGTCATGCTGGGCTAAACAGTGACGAGACGGAGGCTGCGCAGGTTTGTGCGCAGTGGTCGCCACATCACCCCCCCCCCCCGCGGAGTACAGAGCCCTCAGGGTCTGTAGAAATCTGGGAGGCGTACCAGACGTCCAGAGCGTGTCGTGAAAGGAGCGGGCTGCGACGTCGGCGGCTGTGGAAGGGTGCCTGTGGGAGGAGTGGCGCTGCCCGGTTCGTTCGCAGCGATGTATGCGGGCTTGAGTCGGTCAATCGAGACGCGGACGTCGTTCCCGTGCAGGCGCAGTGTGAAGTTCTTGTCGTCGCGACGAGCGACTAGGTGGGGTCCGCTATAGGGTGGCTGGAAAGGCCGGCGGACGGTGTCGTCGCGGAGGAAAGCGTGCCTGCACGATGCTAGCTCCTTGAACACAAAAGGTGTAGGTTTGCTGTGTTGGGCTGCAGGTGACGGGCGTAAGGTGGCGATGGTGCGTCGGAACCGCGCGACGAAGTCGGTGGGGTCTGACGGCATAGTGCTGGATGGCAGAGCTGCGAGAAATTCACCTGGGAGACGGAGTGGCTCCCCGTAGACGAGCTCTGCTGGTGTAGCGTGGATGTCCGGCTTGAAGGTGGCGCGAAGACCGAGGATGACGGCAGGGATGGCCTCGAGCCAGGTCGAGTCCTGGTGGCACATAATGGCTGCCTTGAACTGTCGGTGGAAACGCACGATCATGCCGTTGGCGCAGGGGTGGTAACTGGTGGTCCTCAAGCGTTCAAAACCGATAGTCAGCCCGAGGAGCCTGAATAGGTGCGATTCGAACTGTTGTCCTTGGTCGGTGGTTACACGGCGGGGGGCGCCGAAACGAGCAATCCAACCGGTGAAGAAGGCCGAGGCGACGTCTTCTGCGGTGATTCCCTCGAGTGGCCATGCCTCGGGCCATCGAGTGTATCGGTCGATGGCGGTGAGACAGTAGCGGTAGGGTCCAGCGTGGGGAAAGGGTCCTATGATGTCGAGGTGGACGTGCTCGAACCGACCAGAGGGCTGAGGGAATGTTCCGAGTGGGGACGTGACGTGCCTGGTGATTTTGGCACGTTAGCATTGAATGCAGGACCGCGCCCACGTGCGACAATTGCGCTGCATAGAGGGCCAGACATAGCGGTCAGCTACGAGACGTGTAGAGGCGCGTATGCCGGGATGGCTGAGGTTGTGGAGCTGGTTGAAAACACCACGGCGATGGGACAGGGGCACATAGGGCCTGCTTCGTCCTGTCGACGTGTCGCAACAGATTGAGGTTGCCGACCCTGGAATGGGGACTTCTTGTAGCTGTAGTGAGGACGTGCCCTTGAGGAGTTCCTGCAGTTCGGCATCCGTGGTCTGAGCCTCGGCAAGGACGTCCGCTGTTATCTGCGCCGAGCTGATGGTGGCTACACGTGAAAGCGCGTCGGCGACCACGTTGTCTTTCCCGCTGACATGTTGGATGTCGGTGGTAAACTGTGCGATGAACGAGAGTTTGTTCTGCTGAACAGGCGGGAGTTTGTCGCGACGTTGAGAGAAGGCGTATGTGAGAGGCTTGTGGTCGGTATAGATGGTGCAGTTCTGTGCTTCGAGAATATGGCGAAAGTGTTGCACTGCTTCGTATATCGCCAGACGTTCTCTGTAGTAGGCTGGCAAATTGGTCGGGGCGGTGGTCGTGGTTTCGTCAGTGGAACTGACGACTGAAGGGGTCGTTTTCGGGGTTGCGAGTTTCTTCGAGAAGAAAGCCAAGGGATGCCAGATGTTGTCAACGCGTTGCATGAGGGCGGCGCCGATGGCGAAACTAGATACGTCAGTGAAGATCCCAAGGGAGCGTCTGACACAGGGTGGGTGAGGAGCGTGGCGGTGCAGAGGGCGGCTTTGCAATCTTCGAAGGTTTTCGCTAACGTTGGTGTCCACGTGACGGGTTGGTTTCTTCGTAACCCAGCTAAAGCATCGTGGAGGTGAGCCTGGTGTTTGGCTGCGTGTGGCAAAAAACGCTTGTAGAAGTTCAGCATGCCGGGGAAACAGCGAAGGTATTTAGCGGTGGTGGGTCGAGGGTAATTTTGCAGGTCCGAGATGCGTTGGGGCAAGGGCCGAACGCCCTCAGACGAAACTTCGTGGCCAAGGAAATGAACGACGGAAGTGCCTAGCGTGCTTTTTTGGATATTGACGAGTAGACCGTGGTCATCGAGGCGTTCGAACAGCAGGCGAAGGTGCCTGTGGTGCTCTTCGGTGTCGCGGGAAAATACCAGTATGTCGTCAAGGTAAACGAAACAGAAGTCGAGGCCGCGAACGAGATCGTCGATGAAGCGCTGAAAGGTTTGTCCAGCGTTCCGCAGGCCGAAGCTCATGAAGGGAAACTCGAACAACCCGAAGGGTGTGATGATAGCGGTTTTCGGGACATCATCCGTATTCACGGGTATCTGTGTGTAGGCCTTCACCAAGTCTAGCACGGAGAACGCGTGGCAGCCATGAATGCGATGTGCGAAGTCCTGTATGTGGCGGACGGGGTACCTGTCCGGGACGGTGCGAGCGTTTAGGGCGCGGTAGTCCCCACAGGGCCGCCAGCCTTCGGTCTTCTTCGGGACAAGGTGGAGTGGTGAAGCACATGGACTGTCAGAGCGGCGGGCGGTTCCTTCGCGGAGCATGGCCTCGAACTCTGCTTTGCCTATGCGCATGCGGTCCGGGGCAAGGCGATGGGCACGGCAGAAAACTGGGGGACCTGAAGTGGTCGGGATGTAGTGCACGGTGGTGTGCTGCACTTTGCGTGGCAGTCCGCTTGGGCGCGTCAAACCAGGAAATTCGGCAAGGATGGCATGGTACGGCGAGGGATTATCAATGCTGAGCACCTTGATGCTTGGCTGTTGGGCGGTCGTTCGCTGGGCTGGTGTGGAGTGTCCCGTTGTCGCGTCGATTAGCTGGACGTTGCGGCTGTCCGGAAGAAGGTTGTAGTGAGCCAGAAAGTCTGAGCCGATGATTGGCTCGGCGACGTCGGCGATGACAAAGTTCCAGTGAAAGTCGCGGCATAGGTTCTTGAGCTGGATGTGCAGGCGCCGCGAGCCGTACGTCTTGATTGTGGACTGGTTCGCCGCGCTGAGCTCAAAAGATGTCGGTGGACGAGGGCCTTGAAGGTGGTGTCGCGGGTAGCAGCAAACGTCGGAACCGCTGTCGACCAGGTAACGCTGCTTCGTGATTTGGTCGGTGACGAAGATGCGACGGCCTCCGGGTTGGCAGCTTGCGGCCGTCTCTACGAGCTACCGCTGTCGTTTTCCGCATATCCCACGGAACAGGGTGAACGACACTGCCGGGCTTTGTCACCGAAGCGTCGGTGGTAGTAGCACGGACCGTTGATGTCCGGTTGTGGTGACGAGGTGGTGTTACGGTCGCGGCTTTGCGAATGGCGGTGCTGTGGCGTCCGAAGACGTTCATCCAGGTGTTGTTGAATGGAGGTGAGCCGTCGATCGATGTCGTCGATACGGCGTGTAAACGTCGTGGTGTTCAGCGGTGCGGCGACAGCCTGGATGGTGGGCGACAACAGCGGTGAGGAGGCCTCGACGACGCGATCAGCAATCTCCGCAAGTTCGTCGAGAGGTAGCTTGACCTGAGCCTGCAGAATCGCCTGGGCGTGCGGTGGGAGCCGTTGAAGCCAAAGCGATCGCAGGAAAGAATCCTGGACTTGCATGGTGCCCGCGAGCGCACGCAAGTGGCGCAGGAGCTGCGAAGGTTTGCGCTCAGCGAACTCTGCTGACTGCAGTTGTCGTATCTTCTGTTCTTCCGAGAGTGAAAAGCGGCGGATAAGTGCGGTCTTCAGATGTTCGTACAGATTGTCCGTTGGTGGGTTGGCAAGGATATCCCGGACCTCGTTAGCGTAACGTGCGTCCAAGTGAGCGACGACGTAATCGTAGCGGGTCCGGTCTTGCGTGATACGCGCTAAGGAGAACTGAGCCTCGACCTGGGCGAACCAGACCTCGGGCGAGTCCGCCCAAAACGGCGGAAGCTTGACAGCAACACGCCAGGAAGCAGCGTGTGGGAAGGCTTCTGTAGGAGCTCTGACGTCCTCAGCGGAGCCGGTAGGCACGTCCTCGTTTGCGGGGGCGTTGCGAGATTGTTGCTGTTGCTTGGTTTGATGCAGTTCCTGTTGAAGTTGTTGTACTTGCTGGCGGAGAGCGGTGAGGGCTTCTGCGTCGGCCATGGCGGTGTGGTTAGTTCGTTTTCCGGGTCACCAGATGTGGGGTGCCAGGTCGGTAGAAGGCAGCATCCCAACGTAAAAAATAACTGTTTATTAACGTGGAAGCAGCAGCGGGGCAAGCATGCCGGCCTGCGCTCGAAAGATTAGAGGAACAATCATAATCTCGAGCTTAGCGGCTTGGGTTTTATCGACCCCAGTGGTAACGTAAGCCCCCGGCGAAACTGCGGTGTCGCTGTCCCTTATCGGAAACGTGTTGCAGCGAGTGGCCGTGTCACGCTGGGCTAAACAGTGACGAGACGGAGGCTGCACAGGTTTGTGCGCAGTGGTCGCCACAAGGGTAAGGGTAAGAAATACAGCGTTCTTACAGCTTTCTCAAAGAAATAGAGCTTTCTCAAAGGAATGAAGTTTATTAGAGCGAAACTGTGCTCCCCTTAAGAATTCTTACAATGGACATGCAGCTGAGCAGCAGTCAAAAACGTGACGCACACACGCGGGCGTCAGGGAATGGAATGCCTCGGCGTCTGCTCTGAGCGAATTTGTTTTTCGGCGTGATTGTTTCTCGAACCATCCAATTACATCACGATCATTGGAGATCAGGGAAGATTATTCTAGTCTAGTCACGGAAGGGAAAACCGCTCTCCCTATAAGTGAGATAACCTCTGCGGCATAAAAAGTAAAGATGGGAACATGCGCTTTGCTTGGCACACAGGAGAAACAGTCGGGCGTGGCCGCGCAGTAAAAACAAAACGTACATATAAAATACCAATGCGTGGGTCACGGCATTGCCTCCTCTAAGGGTAAATCGACCCAATGCTAAAATAACACGGCATTCCTAACTAACAATAGAGTCCGTATTCTTACGGAATAAGGCTTGAGGCCAATCACATGGACGACTTCGGGCCGGGCGCGTCGTCTTGTGCCAGATTCAATTTCGGGCATCACCTCGGAGTTAACTTTCTCAGTTATTCATAGAACTCGGTAGGGTACGCAATAGCGTTGCAGACACTTCTCATTGAGTCCCCGAAGTCAAATAAGAGTCTAAACCTGCCCACCATCCCCTGGTTGGAACTCGGCGTCTTGGTGCCGGAGGTGTCATCATTCGGCAAACACATTTTCTATGAAAAACGTGTTGTATGAAATCCAGCAAACTCGCAACCTTCCTTCGCACGCTGAAAGTATCCCAAGACGTTAGCTTTGATGTAGTCGTCTTCTACGTGCAGCAGCATGGCCTCAAGCATCGTAGTGAGCCGTCGTCTCTAGGCAAGTTCAAATGGTGTCAGTTGCGTACTTTCGGGGATAGCCGTGTTGTACGCAAATGTGATATACAGGAAGACCTCGTCACAGGTGTACGTCCAACGGCGACGCACATTGACAGCACAACAGCGATAGTCTTGTTCAGGCGGTGCATTAGTCCGTTTTTTTGGCGAAGGTATTCCGTCGTTATTCGGTGATCCATGTTGCTCTAGCTTAAGGTTCCTTGCATAAGCTCCGCAGTAAACGCCGGGTACGTGGTGTGTGATTTGACTTGAGCGGCAGCATATCGCAGGAAACTTTAGTTTATGAACAAGTTTGCGACTTTTTGTGAAGTCCGCTTCGGAAGAGCGGTGGTCTCTGCATAGTGCGTGATTTATTTAGTCGCTATGGCAATCTACTGGATCTCGGCTCGTTACGTAGAGAACGTGTCCAGAAGGTACTTTCCGACCGTTCGGAAGGGCCTTGGTGGGACGGTAAGTGGCTCCAGAATTCTGTCGGATTTCGTCGGCGGCGTTTTCCTCCACTGGCAGTCGCGTCAGCTCCGGGCGTAGTGGGTGACGTCGAATATAAGGTAAGGCTAGTAATATTTTATGTTGATATTGCCGAGCTTGCGTGACGTTCCGAGGTGTCCTGTTCGTTCGTCGTGGCATCCTTTCAAAATGTTGTCTCCGGATGCAAGTGGGGATGAGGAGATCATTCTCGTTGTGTGTACAAACTTGTTATCGACTAGTTACGCATGTATGTGCTTGACACGGCGACATGGCGTCCTTCGAGGTAGTCGATCATGTCGTGCAACTTACGCTCTTCTCGCTGTTGGACCGCTAGGTCGCTTTATCGTATGATTCTGGGGAAATCGGCTTCTTCCTCCAAGTCCCGTGGCGGCGGGTCGAAAGGTACGCGTGACAGGCAGTCGGTGTCCGAACGTTTTATTCTCTAGTTGTAAACAATGGTAACATAGAATTTGCGCAGACGCAGACTGCAGCGTCCAAGACGGGGCGAGCGGTGCTTCAAGTCTCCGTGCCAACACAGTGCATGGGTGTCTGTTACCACCTTAAACAGTCTGCCGTAGTGAGAGTGGTGAAACTTAGAAATGGCTCATATTATGGCGAGACACTTTTTTCAGAGGCTCAATAGTTTATCTCTTGTTTTTATATGCCGTGGCTGGCCAAGCAAAAGAAGAGAGAAGAACAGCTGCGATTGCTTTGTCGCAGCTGTTCTGCTTTCCGTCACAATAAAACCCAAGCCTAAATGACTAACGTCGGTGCGCATATCAAATTCAGCGTACTAGTCGAAACGTGGAAGCCTAGCCCAGTGCTACAGGAAATTTGGAAGCTTGCAAAAAACGTTCTGCAGTGCTTCTTCTCGGAAGAACTGAATGCTTTCTTAAGTTGGGCGCGTTTGAGTTTCGGAGATTTCGTCAAAGTTTCCGAGGAAGTTTTGGTCCTATGCGGAAAGACCGATTAATATCCGCAGGCCTTTATTGTCCTTTGGCCTTGGAAAGCTGGCTATGGCTGATGTTATCCCGGAATGAGGCTGCACTCCATCGTCGCTGATGACGTGCCCAAAAATATCGAGTTCCTTGTACCCGAAGCGGCAGTTTTGTGGCTTCAATATGCATCACGATGTCCGGATTGCGTCGAGTACCGACTCGAACCTTGCGAGATGCTCGTAGCGACTCCGGGCGAATACGGCAACGTCGGTGAGGTCAGCGAGGCACATGTGCCACTTCAGGCTGGCTAGCACAGTGTCCATAACTTGTTTAAATGTTGCTGGTGCCGTGCACAGGCATAACGCTACCACCATAAACGCGTACAGCCTGTGCGGCGTTATAAAGGCACACATTTCACCGTCTCTTTCGCCCAATTCAATATCCGGCTGCCTGGTTTTCAAGTATATTGACAGAAACACATTGCGTGGAAAAAATGGTCAAGGGAGGGGGCGATAACTATTAGAGGATACACGTCATTTTACGTGATTTTGTTCAGCCATTTATATACGGCGCAGAACTTTAACGTGACATTATTTTTTCTTCACGAGCATAATGGGAGCTGGCCAGGGAACTTTAGAGGGATGTCTGCTATATCTGCTAAGCATGTGGTCAACTTGTGTTCGAACAGCCTCGCGCTGATGTGCGGACACACTGTACTCTGACTGCCGCATTGGTCCAGCGCCTTCTGGCGTTATACCATGCTTTGCAAGAGAGGTCTGACATTGCTTTCGAAAGAGACCAAAAGCAGCCGCAGCATAAGTGAAAAGCCCTTAGCTTTTCTTGCTTTTCTTGAGGTACCGCAGGGCTGAGGTCAAAGTGGTGCGGAGACTTGAACACAACACCAGATGCGGGTTCAACGTCGCCGAAGGCGATCAAGTCACTCGTTTTCACCATTTTCTGATGAGTGCCATGCAAACGCCCTTGTTTGTGTGCTAATATCCCTCGGTGATATTTGTGATCCGTACGTGGGCTTTTTTTTGTTTCAAGAACACAGTACCTATAGCCACGGAGGCACCACGCAACAAAAGCAAGGTCTGATTGGTCTCCACGCGTCCGTGTCTGGAAGACCATCTTTAGGGTCGACGGCGATCATCAGGCTTTCACGGGGACGGAAGGTTACGTGGTCGTCGGATATCCGTGACGAAGTACGTCGCTCGGCTCTAGCTTTCGCCGTCACAACGCATTCGGCGAAGGAAATGGTTGACTTTGCCTGCAAATTAGAAGTATCAATAATAACACCAGTGTCGGTTAAAAAGAAAATTTCGTCATCTACACGAAGTGAACGATGATGAGAGGGGCGAAGCTAAAACGCTTATCGGTAAAACCGTGAAACATTCGCCCGCACATCATATAAAAACTCGACACGTCAAGCTTACCACCACTCCGTTGTCAAGCCCGTCGACAACGTCGATGTTTTTGGTGGTTATGTAGGGCTTGTTTGGGACGATGAGAATCTCCATGGGTAAGTTGGTGAATTCCGTGTGTGACATTTGAGCCACCTTGGCCGTCGCCTTCTGCAGACAGGCTTGTGTCGCGCACCCCTGGTGTGTGTCTTGAGCTCGCAGGCAACAAACGACAACCTCTTCTTCTTCCTCTCCTCCTTGTTGGGTAACAACGAACGCGTTGAACGTTTTGACCTCTTCGGCCAATCTTTGGTTGGCCAAAGGACCCTTTGGTTGGCTAGAGGGATCCTGGCACAATCATCATTATTGTGCCGGATACAGCAGCAACGATGGACGGGACAGGGCCGGAGCAAGAGGAGCTTCGTACCTAAAATTCCATGCCGGGGTATAAGTCGCCGCAGAAATCGGGCAGTATTACAAACGCACTACGGAGATAGATCGGTTAATGGTGATGCACAACCAACACGTTCCACTAGGCGTGACGAGACAGACTCCTTCTTTGCGTATGACCAGATCGTTCCAACTTGTCGTAACGTTAATCAGCTTCGACGCTAATGATCCGCTCATCACATAATTATGCTGCCGTGTCTTTTAGTGCGAGCACGTCAAGGTTATCATTCGAGAGCTGTACATCCGAAGTAATCGTTTCCGAGTTTCAGGTGTGTCGGGGCGCCGTGTCACCGCGAGATTGCCTTCATGGTCGGTGGCTACACGGCGTATTTGTCGTAACCTTACTGATGGAGGGTATGGTCATGTCATGTTACCGTCGCACAAAGTGGCTTTTGCCGTGTTGCGGGGTCACCTCAAGGTTAGTTCAAGGGGAGGGGCTGCCGTCACCTCGTACGTCATCGCATTCGATGCGTCATTGCGTCGTTGGAGACCTTTCACTTTTTGACTGTTGTGCAAACTCACTTCCGTAAGCTGCTGCTTCCAGTTTCCCTACGTCGGGTTTGAGGTTGTTCTGTGTGGAAAGTCAGGTTTTCTGCGGCGGCTCGAAAATCTATAGGGGTAGGGCGACGGCGAGCGATTTGAAGGCGGTGGAAGTCGGCTAGTATCGGACAGGTGTTCGTCACTTTCTGTCGTGCGTTGTCAGTGCAATGACTTGGGTTTGTCTATCAGGTAGCCTCGCAGTCTGAGTATATTCTGTGGGCAGCGACGATTGATGTGGCCGGCCTCTCCGCAGTGGAAACACAGGGGACGACTATCGGGGGTTTGCCATACATCCGTCTTCCTCGGTGTGTGAGTTTGCACAACAGATGGTCGGGCGGGTGACAATGGGTGGCGGTGTGGCATGGCCTCTCGACAACAAGTTAGAGCAAAGCGAGGTCGATTAACAGCTGCTGCGTGGGCCATGGCTTGAAGCTCTGGATAAGCTGTCGCACCGCGGAAGTTCCCATTGCCTGTTAAATCTCTGTTCTAAAGACGCCAGTCAGGGAAAAGCCACTGGAGGTTGGGTATTGTCGGCAAACGTTTCCGCAGTTCCCCCTTACCACTGCACCTTTGGTCTTGCGGGGGGTGTCGGAGCTAATAGCCCCGGCTGCGCTCGCCTCCAAAAGCGCGCATTAACTGGTAGGTCGTACGGATTTGTTCGAACTTCAAGCGTCTTCTCCATCCCGGCCGTCTCAAACGCTAATTTGGCCACCGCTATTGAGCCCAATAAAAGGGGTTCGATTCCTTGCCTCAGCAGCCAATTTTCTGATCAAGGCGAAAAGCAAATCCGTCTGTCTGTTGAAGATTTCGGCGCACGTAAAGATCTCCAGGTCAAAGTAATCGGGACTTCTCCTGCTACGGCGCGCCTCATCGCCTGTGTAGCGTAGGCGCGTTACACACACAAAATCAATCAATCAATTGATCGATCAATTGATAAATCAATCAATCAATGAATCAAATACTTAATAATCAATCAATGAATCAATCAATCAATCAATTAGGCCACCGTATAAGCAGGTTTATCGACAAGGCAAGCAAAGAGGTGTTGCTTTACTGGTCGCATGAGACCTTAATTCTGTTAATTCTGTCCTTTCCGGGTCTGCGTGGGGAGCAATCTCTCGATTTTGTCTACCAAGAGAGAGAGAGAGAGAGAGAGAGAGAGATAGAGAGAGATAACTTTATTTGAGCCACGGTTACTGAGAGTTGGTGGCGGCTGGGCGGAGGCCAGACCGCGTCTTCAGTAGCTCTGCGTACCAAGGCCTCCTGAATCTGCTGGCTGGAGCTATTCAACGCCTCTCTCCATAGCTCGCTGCTGGAGGTTTGTGAGAAGGGTCGTAAGGGAAATCCCACATAAAATGTTCAAGAGTAGCACTTTGGCCTCATTGGTGAGAGTTGGGAGACAAGAATTATGAAGGGTGGATGTGGTGTAGACGAGCTCTGTATGGGTAGGAGTCTGTTTGCAAGAGTCGCCAATAGCGGGTTTTATGAGGCCTGAGGGAGGAATGGGCGGGGAAGAAAGTACGATGAGAGGGTCGTAGTGCTCCACTATGTCATTGAACGTGATCAGGCGTTCTTTGGAGGAGCGGACGGCGTGTCGGGGGACGATGCTCAACCAAGATCACAACCCCTTGATTGGGGTGCTGCTTGCGCTTTTCCACGGAAACTACGGCTCGTTCGTCTCGCATGACGGCAGAAGATAAGTTAAGGAACTCCTTTTGAACAGAGTACAGTCAGTCAGGGGTGCCACGGTGGCGTAGAGGTGGAGCGTCCGCCTCGCGTGCAGAATGACCGTGGCTCGAATCCCGGTGCGAGACAATTCCCACCGGATTAAAAAAAAGAAATTTCTGAGTTGATAAAATTGCAGAATAGGGTTTTGGGGTGCGGCATGACCCCGGCGACTATTGCCGGTAACGCACTCCCTCACCAGAGCAGGATTGGCCACCCTGGTGTAGTAACGGCAACAACCTCCCATGAATACGCCAATTAACCCACGGCCCTGAGTTTCCAGTGTCTGCGAAGCAACTGACCACGGCGGCGGTCAGACCTGTGACGCAGCAGAGGGCGCTAGGAATCCCTGGAACCGGACCGGCCGCCTTTGGTATCTGAACCTGGCAATGTTTAATACAAGACCCATATCTAGCGAAGCGAGTGTACAGGTCTTTTTCGAGGAATTTAAGGGCATAAATGGGATGTCATAGGGCTTAGTGAGGTTAGCAGGACAGGTGAAGCCCTTGCGGTGCTGAAAAATTGCTACGTCCTATGTTAGCGTGGTCTAATGGACGAAAGAGAACTGGGAGTGGGACTTATAGTCAATAAAAGCTTAGCTATCAACATAGAAGATCCCCACAAAAATAACAAAAGGGCCGCAGGTCTTGTAATCAGGCTCAATAAGAGGTACAAACTCAAGGTGGTACAGGGATAAACGCCCACATCCAGCCACAACGTCCAGGTTGAAGTTGATCTTTATTCGCATCAAGTAAATACATGATGCTGGAGGTCTGCAGACAAAGCCGACTTGATGTCAGCTAGATGGAGCCACAGACCTCCCCCCCCTTCCCCCACCGGCCGCTTGAACAGCTTTTGGAAACGTTGTCCGAAAATCAGACAATACTGTTCGTAACAGCAATCGGGTAAAAGCACTAACAGTAAAAGCACTAAAATACAATGACACGGGGAAAACAACCACAGAAAGGGTGGGCTCGACCATTGTAATAAAAAGAGCATTAACACAACGAAAAGACATATATTTGCCCCTTTCTTCAGTGGCAACCTAAGAACATAAAATGCAAGGAACCTCTACACGGAGAAAAAAAAACAATCAAGCACGCATCAAAATACACCACCAAACAACATTCTCAGGAGGAGATGAAGAAACTGCGCAGATTCCTAAAGGTGATACCTTCTATTGCTATGTTTCTAAAAAGAAATGTGTTGAGCATTCTTGGCAGTCGGTTTTCGAGCATTTGTTGTCCGTAAGATGTCCTGTATTTCAAAACGCTCCAATGTTCCGTGTGTCACGTGTTGTACACAATATCGTTTGGTTTTAGTTTTGCCAGGTGTTTAATGAAAGATCTGCCCATTTTTACTTCTTTTTTATAAACGTTGCACAGACGGTAGTCAAATATTGTGGCTACCGGCAATACATTGTATTTTTCTAATAAAGGTTGTGTGTGGTGATAGAGAGAACTTTTTTGCGCATTCGAATGAACTTTTTCTGTAGCCGGTGAATTTTTTGCAAGTTTTCCTGAGTAGTAGTTCCCCATACCAAATGGCAATAGTTTAACCTTGAAGAAAACAATGTGTTATAGATGAGCAATATAATTTTAGGCGGTAGAATATGTTTATGGCGGTATACAAGGCCAACTATTTGAGGGAATTTTTTTGCGAGTAATGTTACGTGCTCATCCCAGGATAAATGTTCATGAAATATGACACGAGTGTTTTTACTGAAGGTACTACCTCCACTTTGGCAGAGTTTTGAGAAATAACATTGTCAATTATTACTGGCCTATTTCTGGAGTGGAACAATATTGCTTTCGTCTTTGGACCGTTAATCTTTAAAATATTTTGCTCTGTCCATGATTCTAGTTTCCGCAAAGTTGAGTTTGCATTTACAATTATTTCGTGCGCCGATTTACCATGGAAGGATATATCCGTGTCATCGGCATAGATGATAAACTTAGCGCATGATGATACGCCAATAATATCGTTTACGTAGATATTAAAAAGAAAGGGTCCCAGAATGCTGCCCTGCGGCACCCCACTTTTTACTCGACAGGGTTCTGACGAAAAGACATCCCAGGCTACGATTTGATTAAGATCTTTGAGGTAAGATTTAATGAAAGAGGCTGCCACACCACGTATACCATAGCGGTGTAGCTTCGGTACTAGCAAATTGTGGTTGATATGGTCGAATGCTTTTGTTAAATCAATAAATAGACCGAGCACCATGTTTCTTTGGTTTAATTGAGACAGGATATATTCTTTTTGATCTATAAGAGCAAGCTCCGTTCCATGACCCTGACGAAAGCCATATTGACAATCGACTATTATGGTATGTGTTTGGTCGAATCTAGTCAAGCGTTTTATAAAACGTTTTTCAAGTGATTTTGAGAGTACTGGAAGTATAGAAACTGGTCTTTAATTTCCCATATCATTTTTGTCTTCCTTTTTTGAAGCGCTGTCACCCCAGAGGTCTGGATTTTTGAAGGAAAAACACCTTGGCTAATAGACAAATTAAATAGGCGAGCAATGTATGGTGTCAAAAAAGAGATAACGTGTTTTAAGGGTTTTACCTGTATGTAATCGATATCAAGCGCGCTGCTATTGTTGAGCCCTAACGCTGTATCACTTACTTCACGGTAGCTTACAGGATAAAGAAATATGGAGTTACTTATGTACCGAAAGTTTTCAAGGTCGTTTTGTACATTCCCACTTTGTACAACGTCAATAAAATAACGGTCGAAGGCATCGACAAGCGGCTTTCCTGAAAGTTCGGTGCCGTTTTGCCTAATGGTCTGAGTAGTGTCTTGGGGAATATTTCGTTTGAATAGAGAATTTAATTTTTTCCACATTGTTGCCGTATTTCCAAGCGCTGGTGTGAACATGTTACTGTAATAATAACGTCGAGCTTTTTTTAAGTCTTTGTATAAATGGTTCTGGAAAACTTTGAATTGCTTTAACAAAACTGGATTTCTTGTTCTAATAAATTCGTTGTACAAGACGTTTTTCTTTCGTATTTTCGCGCCAAGCTGATAATTAGTTCAGGGCCTTCGAATCTTTCGGTTCTGTTTCGGGAGCACAAAGGAAAACATGCGGAGTAAATAGGCTTGAGGATTTTTATGAATTCGTCGTACGCCGTTTGCATCACTTTTTCTAAGTACACTCTCCCATACTGCACTCGAAATTTCTTCGCTGAATAGTGCGAGATTGCTTTCGTTTATGCATTGAAATGGGTGTGTTTGTTGATGTTTTTTGAGTGGCATATTTTTAACGAGCATACAAATATCGGCAAATGATCACTTATTTCCGCAGCAATTACCCCAGTTCTTAATTTGTCCGAACATATGTTCGTTATGAAAAGATCGATCAATGACGATGAAGTTGGCGTTATTCTAGTCGGATGGTTGATCACATTTGAAAGACCACTCGAGGTTACAGCACATCTAATTTGGTTTCCATGGAATTGTGCCCGATCATATTTATATTCAAATCGCCACCTAAGATGACGTCAATCCTATTCCTACCTACAAAATCCAGCAATAACTCAAGAAAATCACGAAAAGGTGGTATGATCCCGCTCGGGGGCCGATAGCAGACAGCAAGTACTAATTATTTATTTATTAGCAATACCCTCAAGGCCAATGGCAATATAGAGGGGAGTGGTTACAATCATGAGTAGAACAACAAAAAAGCAGCAAAGGTAATACAATAAAAATACATCTTTACACAAAATTAGGCAGAAGCAAGAAAAAAGGCAGCAAGCAAACATAAATGCACACAACAATAAATGGTTTATACAATGTTGACTATGGCATTTTTGAAAAGCGTATGATTAACAATGGTTGCTATTGGTGAGGGAAGGCGATTCCATTTTAATTATGTCCGGGGAATAAACGACTGGGAAAATGCGTTCGTTCAACTCGATGCTATGCCGACCTTGTGAGTATGGTCAATGCGAGAAGAAACGTACAATGGAGGCAGAATGAGTTCATCGTGCAGGTGTTGGTGATGAAATATTTTATGGAACAACGAAAGTCGGAAAATTTTACGTCCAACTGCTGGGGATGGAAGTTTAAGGGTAGATTTCATTGCAGTTACACTGGCAGTTCGGTTAAAGTTCGACAAAATGTATCGTGCAGAATTATTTTGAACCATTTCAAGTCAGTAATGAGATTGTGAAAGGAAGGATCCCAAACTGAATAGGCGTATTCTAATTTAGACCGGATAAGCGTTTTGTACAACAGTAATTTAAGGGATGACGGGGCCTTTGAAAAACTATGTCTGAGGTAACCGAGCATCCGATTTGCATTGTTAATAATATATTCTATGTGAACGGACCAGGTGAGATTGTTAGTGATGTTAACACCGAGATACTTATAAGAAGAAACAGAGTCTAGGGTTATGCCATCAAGATAGTAAACAGGTAATGTGCTACTTTTCCTCAATACGCGCATGAACTTACACTTATTAACGTTGAGCTCCATCCGCCACTTTAAGCACCAAGCTGAAATAAAATTTAGGTCAGTTTGAAGGTTAGTTAGGTCATCATCGCAAGAGTATTTCCCAGAACACTACGCAATCGTCGGCAAACGAATTCACGTTAGATGAAACACACGACGTCAAATCGTAATGTATATTAAAAAAAGCAGAGGGCCGAGAACAGAACCTTGTGGTACACCTGATTGGACCGCAGTGTTATTAAAATTTTCGCTGTTAATCGAAACAAACTGCGAGCGATTAGTTAGATACATCTCGAGCCATATCATCTACATTAACACAGAAGAAACCAGAGTCGTTTTTGACTACACAAAATTCTTCTCTCAATTCGCAATTGAAACCTTGTTTTATTAAAATACGAACACCGCCACCACGACTGCATATGCGATTCATATAGAATGTCTTCTAAGACGGAAGACGGAGAACATTGGATTTATCGGTAGACCACGTTTCGCTTAAATATATGACATCAAAGTCATGCCCTACTTGCTGGAACAACGAAGTTAGGTTAGACTCTTCACTTGTAATAGATTGCACATTCAGATGAAAACATTTGAAGGATTTCAAATATGTCCTCCCTAAAGCAGTTTCAAAGTCATTGGGCAAAATATTACGATTTAAGAGGTTTATTTGGTGTGTTCATTCACTTTGCTTAGATAAGTTAGGACACCAACTTGCTTAAGTCGATTGATTGATTGATTGATTGTAGGGTTTAACGCGCCGACGCAACGCAGGCGATGAGGCGCGCCGTAGTGGAGGGCTCCGGATTAATTTTGACCACCTGGGGATCTTTATCGTGCGACGATATCTTGTACACACGGGCGTTTTTGCTTTTCGCCTCCATCAGAAAAGCCGCCGCCGTAGCCGGGAATCGAACCCGCGACCTTGTGCTCAGCAGCGCAACGCCTTAGCCACTGAGCCAGCTTGCTTAAGTCACCAACACACGTGACAACGGCAACTTTGTCTCAGTCAGCCTTCCTTACAAGCACTCGTCCGTTGTTGTGCCACACATACTTAAAATGTACCTCTTTCGCCCAGATCTTGGCCTCAAAAAGCAGAGCACGGGTACTTCGTGTCAAGTTTTCTAGTATGAATGGGCTGTCATCGGAGTGTACAAGCTTCTTTCGGTTTTGCCACCAGTTCTCTCAATCTACAAGCTTGGCAAAGCAGCAGATTATGCCCGTGACGTTATCTCGCCTCGCTGGTAGGCGGTGGATTGTGACTACATTATCCTTCGAAAGGGGTGGAACCTCAAGTTTCTCCGATGGCGCGTTTATTTTAGCCAGCAAGTCCTCATCTTTTGTCACTTCCAATCCATTAGATTCTAGGTTCGGTTGTCGGCTCCTCCACTATAGATTGTCAACTACAGATTCAAGTTTAGCGATATCGTTATCTCGAGTTTCAAGTTTGTCTAGCCTGCGATGCATTTCTTTGACAGCCCGTTCATTTTGCTGTGTACGGGCCAGGAGTTTGTCATACTGCTCACTCATGAACTGCAGCGAATCCTGAATGTTTTCGACCGTTGCTTTCACTTCCAGTACCTGATCTAGCTTTTCATTAATGGTTTTGAGCCCTATTCTTATATCTTGCATGTCAGAATCGCTGCTAAACCGTTCAACTGGTTGTGAGTGCATTTTTGCACCTCTGCACGTCGCACAGCGCCAAGTTTTGCAGTAGACTTCACCCCTTGCTTTGGCAGTCTTTGCTGAAATAACAGCCCTATTGCCAATGTGGTATCTCCAGTCGCACTTACTACATGCAATAGACACATCAGACTCAGTGAATGCTTCTTAGCATTTCTGACACACCGCGTTAGAAGACATAGTCGCACTTTGGCAGCAACTGTGCTCAGCAGTTAAACAAATTTGAATACAGTTATAAGGTCAAGATAAACACCAACCTGCAAAGATTACGCAGCGGGGCTCAGAAACATTGTCGGTGCTCGTGCTGCCGCTGCTGCCAATGTGACGGCCGGAGTGCGCAGCTTGCTTCTCATGGCACGGCCGGACTGGAGCAGCGGCGAGCGCGCATGAAACTGCCCGCCCGCCGCTCCTCCAGCCCGGCCGTGCTCATGGCACACTCGACAACAGCGCCCGCTGATGTAGCGGCGATGTCCCGGTCCGGATTGGGCCCGCTGATATGGATCCTGATGACCGGCGATACCCTGGCCGTAGTGGTTTCATGCTGCGACGACGCGTCACGGCACAGTGGCGTTTCTTTAATCTGCAAAGATTACGCAGCGAGGCTCAGAAACATTGTCGGTGCTGCTGCGGCCGCTGCGGCCAATGTGAATAGTGGAACTCTTCTATGAAGATGTGGAATCGGCAATCGCTAAAGGAAAAAAACCGTATACCATTGTTACGGGAGACATCAATGCTAAAATAGGCAAGTATTAGGCTGGGCATAACGCAGTTGGGAACTATGGTCTGTGCTTTAAAGATAGCAGGGAGGACCTACTAGTCAAGTTTGCAGAACGGAATAATCTACGCATTATGAATACCTCTTCTGCAAACGGGGGAGCCGGAAGTGGACGTGGAAGATGAAATACTTCTTAAAAATGAAATAGACTTCATATTATGCGAGAATATTATGTGTCGTGCAGGATTTGGAAGTGCTCGGAAGGGTAAGGTGTATTGACCACGCATCGTAAGGTGTCGAATTAGGCTAGATTTGAGAAGGGATGTAACAAGCTATTACGGAAGAAGCCGATTAATGAGCTAACAGTAAGACGTAAAGTAAATAAATTCAGGATCGCGCTGCAGAACCAATATTCAGCTCTTACCGAGGAAGCAGAGCTTACGACACAGGAACCCAGCGAGAACCTTAAACGCGTTATCACTGAGTGTGAAATAGAAGTCGGGGGCACGATGGCTAGACAGTATACTGGTAAACGTTCGCATGAGATGATAGATCTAATTAGAAAACGGCAAACCATGACAATCTCAACCCCAACTGACAGAATTGAACTAGTGGAGCTTTCGAAGTTAATGAATAGGCGTAAGAGAGCTGACATACGGAAGTGTAATACGTAGAGGATCGAATATGCTGTATAGAACGGAGGTAGCCTGAAAGCAGTGAAGAGGCGTCTTGGCGTGGCGGAAAATCAGATATATGCACTTAAAAACTAGCAAGGAATGTCATCACAAAGAGGGATAAAATAGTCACAGTAGCCAAGGAGTTCTATAGGGATCTGTACAGTAGCCGCGACATCCAGGCTAATGCCGTACGAGAAAGTAGTTCATGGGAGATAGACATTCCAACAGTAACGACCGAAGAAGTAAGGAAAGCTTTAAAAGAAATGAAAGGAGGGAAAGCACCTGGTGGGGACCAGATAACAGCAGACCCCTTGAAGGATGGCGGAGAAATTGTACTTGAAAAACTGGCAAACCAGTATACGAACGACTAATGACCGCAAGTCTACCGGAATCTTGGAAGAACGCGGACATCATCCTAGTCCATAAGAAAGGTGACACGAAGGGCTTGAAAAATTACAGACCAATTCGCTTACTGTCAGTCGTCTACAAGGTACTTACCAAGGTAATCTCCAACAGAATTTCTGCGGCCTTATATTTCAGTCAGCCTAAAGAACAAGCAGGGTTCCGTAAAGGCTATTCAATAATGGAACATATTTACACGATGAATGAGGTGATAGAGAAGTGTGCTGAGTATACTGAGCCCCTATATATAGCCTTCATAGATTACGAGAAAACATTTGACTCGGTCGAAACGTCAGCAGTCAGTGAGGCATTACGGAACCAGGGGGTAGATGATCATTATATATATACAATGGGTCCAGCGCTCCCATCGTCCTGCATAAGGAGAGCAGTAAAATACCTTTAAGGAAGGGCTTGAGACAAGGAGGCACAAGCCTGTTTACAAGAAGTATTCAGAACATTGGATTGGGAACAGGTGGAAGTAAAGGTTAATACGTAATACCTGAGCAACCTCAGATTTGCTGATGACATTGCCTTCTTAAGTAACTCGGGGGAGGAAGTGCAAAGCTTGCTTTCCGCACTGGGCAAACAGACTGGAACCGTGGGTCTGAAAATATTATGCAGAAAGCTCAAGTAATGATCAGTAACCTCGGGACAGCACAGCGGTTTGAGATAGGTGGCGAGGCCGTTGAAGTAGTTAGCGAATATATCTATAGGTCAATTCGTGACCCCGGATTCCAACCTCGAGACCGAAATAAGAGGTACGTTTCCGCGAGTGATGTGCTCAGTTTTTTTTCCGTGTTAGTGTGACTGGCTTTTGTTCTTTGCAGTGTGCGGGGCTCCAATACCACATGAACGGCATTTTCCAGAATAGTGTGTGCAGTGTGCGGGGCTGCGGAATGTGATTTAGGCACATTGTGGTACACGGGTTTTACACGGGTTGTAAGGGCCAGTCAAGTTGCTTATGTGCAACTCTTTCCCTTTCTTTCCCCATAACCTTGTACACTTTATGAAAAATAAACTATTACTATTACTTACATGAGATCAATAGGTTGGCACATGAGATGGGCACATGAGATCACATGAAGATGGGCACATGAGATCAAGAAGTTTGCGGGGATAAATCGGTCGCAGTTAGCACAGGACAGGCGTAATTGGAGAATAATGAGAGAGGCCTTTGCCCTGCAGTGTGTGTAGATAGGCTGATGATGATGATGATGATGATGATTATGATTATGATGATGATGATGATGATGATGACAGTCAGTCAGGGAACTTTTTGTGGTTTTATAACTAAGTTCAAGCTGCATCATCTATTTAAATGAATACATGCTGAAACGTATCTTGTTCATCTCACCTGTTGAAGATCCGGGCATTCATAACTTTCTCGAACCAGTCCTCAGTGTCTTCACTGGGGATCTCCGGAAGGATCCCGCGGCTATTGCAGGACGATGGGGGAAGTGGCCTTATGCATGATGTTGCCGGTTCTGGCGGCCTTACTTTGTTTTCTTTTTTTTGGTAAAAGACCAAAGCCGACCTTTAAATTTTCAGTCGGGGGTTTCTCGGCTCGGGCTAACTTGTCGGCTTACAAGAAGCGTAGGGACCATAATGGCTGCTTACCCAGAACGTCACAAGATGTCACCTAACCAAAAACGATGCATCTACGTTAAAGAAACAAAGTTTACTGGAGCGAAATTGAACAGGTCTAATAATTGAAGGTATACACGGCTGACTTTTCTCTTACAGGTAGGTTCTGAAAACGCATCGAAAACTATCAGAACCAAAGGATTTAAAGGACAAGTTTTTATGTCGAGCAGCGCAGGAGGCATGATCTACGAATTTAAAAAGCAACAATATAACCCAACTTTCAACACTGCATGCCAGAGTGCTGTTCTGGTGCACACGGGTTTTGCTTGTGAAATATCCAATGGAAGTGCCGGACCACTGCCGGGTACCGAATTTACTCTTATACGTTTTAAAGGAAAGGGAGGAAACGACACCAAGCAGTACGTGTACATCGCAGACGACCGGATCGAGAAGGTATGCGCATATGCGTATAGTTTGCGTTCCCCAGCATTTTAAATCATCGCATGTCGATAACACGTTTTTTTTTCTTCGGGGCTTCCATAGTACACAGTTGTAAATAAATCAAAAATCTGGAAAATCAGAATCAATCTGGTCACTGCAACCACAGGAAGAAAACCGGGATGTGTACAGTGAATCTGTTAGGAAGTAGGTTTTATTTACATTCTGCACGTGAGACGCCACATGCATAGCTTTTATCACGCTTCAAATTCTGACGACCACTACTCAGAACATGGTTCACAAAAATAGGGCTCCCTGTAGCACGCTCGTTAGCGGAGGGCTGTACGCACGGGTTACCATTGGCGGCAATATATCAACGCGCTGCTTGCTGCAGCGCACTTACTTACAAAGCTACGAAGCTTACGTTTCTGCCACAAAAACACCCGCTTAAAGCAGTGTGTGGGTGCATTTACATTCTCGGAGGCGGCGTACAGTGACGGGATGCATTACCCTGCGCATCTCAGTGAAGAACTGTTGTAGTTTACCCCGAAAAAGGGGCATCCCATCCTGTGCGCTTGACAAGCTCGTACAACTACATACAGGCAACTGCACCTCCTTCCTTGCAAAGTGCACTGGGGTGAAGTAGAATGGCAGTTTTCAGGGTAAGAATTGTAAGTGGAATTGTCGTCGTATTGAAACAAAATACAGTCGAGAGCATGACGTAATCTCGTCGGGCCGGAAGGGTACATTCGGAGCAAAAAAGAGACATCGACCAGTGCAAACAAACACGTATTTTTTCAGAACTGGTTGGGGTCTCTTTTTTGTTCTGAAAAAAATCAACGAAGTCCGACGCTTTCTTGTCGGTGAGTTGCCTTTGAATTTCCAATGTATTTAAAAGTGACTTTACAATCAAACGCATAAACATTTCTGGCGGTAAAGAGATAATATCGTTTAAGATGTAGGGATTGTTTCCAGGTAGTGATTCGTGGATATGAAGGCGTTCTGCTGCTGAGCACGTGGTCGCGGGTTCGATTACCGGCCGCGGCGGCCGCTTTTCTGATGGAGGCGAAAAGCAAAAACGCCCGTGTGTACGAGATTTCGGCGCACGTTAAAGATCCCCAGATGATCAAAATTAATCCGGAGCCCTCCACTACGGCGCGCCTCATCGCCTGCGTTGCGTCGGCGCGTTAAACCCTACAATCAATCAATCAATCAATCATCGATTCGTGGATATGATTTATGTATTGCTTTCAGGTGGGCACATCGCCAATTGTGCACAAGTCTAAAAAGTAGGAAACACAGGTCGTTAGAACGGCTTTCCTCTAGAACGTTGCTGGTGATGCAGATCACCCGTTCAGAAGGTAGCTGCTTTTGCAAGTTTGTGGTATCCCTAACAAAATGTTGTTCCATAAAAGAAAACCTGTTGGCCTTTTGATTTACTTGAAAAGAATTGCTGGAGTTGGTTTGGTGCTTAGGGCTAGAGTTGTGAACAGCACCTGCACCCTTACGTTATTTTTTAAAGTGATAAGCTATTTTGGTCATTCTTCGATATCCTTGCTGCTGCTAGCTGTATGCTATCATCCCCGCTCGTCAACCGTCCACGGAAATCTGTCGTCACTGCGTCCCGGAAGCAACGGTGTGGCAGCAAAATGCGAGGGCTCACCTCAATCTGGAATATGCCGCAGCAACAACTCAAGTGGGAAAAGAAAAGGAGGCCAATGATACTAAGGCGGAGACGGAAGAAAGGACACGCATTTTCAGCAGGTGCTGTTCCTGCGCAGGAAAATTGGTTGTACTCCCTATCAGCGGTGGCATGCTCGGAAGACACGGTCACGTGCCGTGTCCGCAACATGGCGCCATCCCTGCAAAGCCCTTACAACCGGAAAATAAACAAATTTTGGGTAATTCACATGCCGAGCCCACTCTGGAGCACTTTGGCGCGCCGGATCACGGATGAACGTTTTATTACATGAAGACGTTTTGGGCATATCCTATACACAATCCTTGCCATCAGTATTAAGGAATAAAATAGA
The DNA here is from genome assembly GCF_048455015.1 of Haemaphysalis longicornis. Lineage (NCBI taxonomy): Eukaryota > Metazoa > Arthropoda > Arachnida > Ixodida > Ixodidae > Haemaphysalis > Haemaphysalis longicornis. Next base: position 37,097,297 of record NW_027526295.1, read on the forward strand.
ATGAGGCGCCATATTTACTTTCACTGCTGTAGCGCAGCACCGAACTTCCTTGCCGAGAGACTCTGCCCACAACGGGTTCTAGAGTGAGCCACGGTTCTCGCCAAGCGTGTATGTCGTTAGTCACTTCACAGGGAAGCGATACCTTTCATAGTACAGGGGTTCATTACGCGGACAACTACGATACAAACGCTACACTGCACTACGCACCTAGCCCCTGGGGCATACACCCGTCAATGTGTGCCCAGCCCATAGTCGGACAGCATTTAGCGTCCGCCGGCTTTGGACGGCCGCAACGCTCGCTGACATAAGGGAAGGGGGCTTTCTGTGGCCGCTACACAATTCAAGCCTCTGGACACGGCCGAGCGGCATCGGCGGTCGTCCGCTGACCTTAGACGGCACAAGCCGTCACAGCGCAGACGCAGGGCCAACGCACCAAGGAGTGGAAGATGCCCGCGGAAACTCGCCGGACACCGTAGATAAAAGCACTGAGGCAAATCGAGGCATGCGCAATTCGACACGGTGCGTTTTGTGACCCACAGGAGTGGAAAACGGCGGCCAATGCAAGTAACGGCTAAAAGTGGTCGAAAGGCGCTTACGTACCATGTTACCGCTGCGCGTCTCAAGGGCGGTCTCTCGGGGAGTCTCCTGCGCGCATCCCCCGTCGCCTCGTATAGAGAGGAGAAAGGCACGCGAGTGTCGCCCTCCCCCCACTAAGGAGGAGGACGTCGCTAGCGCATCCTCTCCTCGATCCGAGCTTGGCCCCCACATCCCTCGCTGCTTAAATGCCCCCCCCTGACGGTCGGAAGGCCGGCCACCAGGTACTCATCCAAAAAGGAAAATCTTAATGTCAGTAAAACAAAGCTAGTGCCCACCAGCCTCTACTCAAGCCCTTAAAAACACTGCATTCACAACGCACGCTACCCATAATTAAGATATACATACACATTCTGAACAAGATGCGAAACAAGAACTGTACACTACAAACAACACTCTACTCACTTGGTGAGTTAACGGATGCCACGCTATACAGAGTAGGTGAACTAAGGTTCACCGTTCACCGGTGAACTAAGGTTCACCGGTGAACTAAGGTTCACCGTGAAGTACACTGTACTTCACGAACGCAGCTGTTACTTCTAATACAGAACCTACTCGTTAATTATGATGGACTAAGATCACTTAATTACATTACATTACGTACACCTAATTGCATTACACTAGATACAGAGGGGTAGAAAGATACACAGAGGTGAAAATAATGCACTAAGTCCACAAAGGGTTGCAGTAATCATTACGGGGCTACGCATTCTTCGGCACAACGGGGCATAAAGGGGCGAAAAGATTTTCCTGCTCTCAGCGTTCGTTGTCAGCACTTAGAAGGGGCGAACAGGCTTACCATCGAGTCTCTCACCGGATAGTAGTACTGGAGCAGTGCACGGGCCGCAATTTCTAGGCCCGGCATGACCCGGCCCGATAGAGACACGGCCCAGGTACGGCGCGGGCCAGAGAAATTTATAAAAATGAGCCCGAGGTCCGCCCGAGCCAGACGAATTTTTACAATCTGACCCCGATCCCGGGCCAAGCCCTCGAGAGTGTTGTTAAATATCAACCCTAGTCCCACAGAACCTTAACGTGAACTTCAAGAATTTTACTGTTAACCTAAAAAGCGTAAGCACAAAGCGTATATGACTACATTAGATATAAAGTTCCTTTAAACTTGGACCGAACTTTTTTCAACTGATCCTCACTTAGAAGCTGTATTTTTGGTAGTCGTGTAACTTTATTTGCCACTTAATTTGCCAGTCTTCGAAAACAAGGCACACCCGAGGGTACCTTAAATGATTCCGATTAAGGGGATTTTTTTTATAATTGCAATTCTTCAACAGATATTGCACCTTTCGTTATTCCATTCCTTGCTGAAATATGATCAGACGATGCGTCCGGTTTCACCATTTGATTTATGTCTCTCCCTTTAATTACGCTGGCAGCATGATTTTATCTGCGCTTCTGTTCTTTCGTGCTTTTAGTCAGGGCTCTAAAAACATTCTTGTCCGAACAAATGATGGGGTCTACTTAGAAAATTGGTTCTTCAAGCTCTGCACACACTGCGAAATCCGGGTCACGTTTGTTCTGTTTGTTTTAGTTTGAAAAGGACAGAGAAAATACAATCATGTTGTAGTCTGTGGCTGGAGTGCCATCGTTATGTGGCCCACTTTCTCCCACTAAGCTAATGTGCCCCAGACGTTTCTTTTATTATTGGGAAGGCTTTATAGGGCAATCGTATTTTATCATATCTTTTAACGGTGCGGTTGTGAATTAGCACTTCTTTTTTGTTTTCACTTTCCCTGAAATATCAACAAAAAACCTTTTTCTTGGCAACAATTTAGAATTTCCAGCACAGGATAGCCGGGCCTCAAGATCTGCCCGGGCCGCATCGGACCGGCACGGCCCGACAAAATTTTGGTTCAAGCACGAGCCCAGCCCGGGCCGGACAAAATGAGTGCTACCCAGCCGGAGCCCGGCGCGCGGGCCGAGCTCGGGCTTTCGGGCTGGCACGGGCCCGTGCACTGCACGAAAGAGTACTCGAGGGACGCAGATAATGGAACGACACCCACGAGGGATTCCCACGCTGCATTGCGCCAGCAGCTCCGTGTCGCCAACACAGAGGGAAGGTGGGAGGGAGCAAGCAGAGTGTAAGCCGGCGACACAGCCGGAACGCACCGCAGCGCAGCCACCCGCTGGACGCCAGGAGTCGGGATCGGCAATGATGAACTGGCACCAGGCTGGAGAGGAGAGGCCCGAGTTTTAGCCCCACGTAAGGAGGAAGGGGGGCATCGATGGGAGTCCAATCGATGGGAGCACGGCCGTTCAGGGCGCCTCTGCGCTTGCCGTCGACGTCCCCGGCCGCGGCGAGCCCGCCGACACACAACGAGACAACGGGAGCACTCCAGAAACACGAACGACCTGAGGATTGCACTGTTCAGCCGAATGAAGCTGGCACACACACGCACGCAATCATATACAGCGGTCTGCGGTGTTGCACACGAGGATGGAACGCAGGGGCGTAAACAAACACCGGAAGCAAACTTGTAACGCTCGGCAGGCGCGCACACACGTCACATTTATCAAGGCGGCAAAAGCTCAAGACTAGCAGCAGCGAACGGACAAAGCCTGCGACGAAAGTTGGCTCACAGCAGACGCCCAAGAAAGCACGCACCCCCCCCCCCCCCCCCGCACACACACACACCACTGGTCGGGCCGACGAGGATTTGGAACAAAAAATGTACAGAAACCGTCCCCTGCGCGCCTGGCCGGGGGAAAACGTCCTAACGGCCGAGAATGCGCTGCGAACGAACCGACGGGTATTAACTCACTCACTCCACACACAACATGTACACACACAAAATGCAGATGGCATACCAAAAGTCACCACGTACCCGTGCAACATGCCGAAAAATGACAAATACCACTGCTCTCGTTTCCCCTCCCTCGTCCACGCGAGGCCCAGCCGGATCGCGGCGGCGACAAGAAACCACGGCCTGAGGTAAATCAGAGTACAGACTCGCCCAAGCAAGGGAGCCATCACCCTCTCTAACCCAACTTTACTGCTCTAACCAGCGTCCCGCTGCCGCGGAGAGACACAATAGAAAATACAAACTACACCAGACTCATTATTTCCGAGTACCGTAGAAGGGGACAGGGGCGGCCTAGCAACAGTCCACAGCTCCCCCTCTACGGCCAACGAAACAGCCATGCCTCGTCCTTTTTCTTCGTTATCAAAACAGTTTTTTTACACTATTCTGCGGAGGATGTCCGTGACTATAAAAGAAGACATACACAGTTCCTAAAACAAACTTATGAACAGCTTCACGCACGTACACAACGCGCAAACATTAGCAAGACAGGGAAAAGTATTTACAATAAAAAACCTGCATTCTCTCACTTACATAGAGGGTTGGAGAAAGCGTCCACTGGCTCACCAGGAATGGCCTCGGGAGAATTGTGGACAGGCTGGTGTGCGCGTGGAGGTCATCAGTCGGCTATGACCGTTATCAGAACAAGCGACTCCACAAAGGTGATTTCAGCAGACACGGTACAATATGCCCGCCCAAAATTTTTGGACGTACCGAAGGTACATCCGACGCCACAGATAAGCCGGGTGCGGTATTGCGAGGTGCCCTAAGAATAATACAGCTGTACCATTTCCACACTATGCTGGTGGCACATGACTAAGGTCATCACAGGCCAGGTGTCTCCCAACAATGGGAAACCCAGTTGCAAAAACTAAAGTGTCCCACTTCGCACCTGCCAGTCACACTGCGGCTGATCATTTGAAAGATCTTCGAACCTTCTAGACTGTATGGGCAAGGCGAGCCAAGTCAACAACGCAACAATACGCATATCTGACTTTTCGGGACTTCCGCATTTAACCGTTCATACTCATTGACAGTGCGCATGTATTACACCACCAGCACCCCACCAGCCTAGCGAGACACTCATCCCTGGGACCACCAGCAATAAAAGCTGGTCCCTGTCCCCAGCGCCCGTTGCAAAGCAAGTCAGCGTCACAGCGCCCAACATACCCAAGGTGGCCGAGAAACTGCTCGGAAAAAAGAATCGTTCCGCCAAAACCGTGGCTAGATCTTCGGCGTGAATACATACGATACACGGCATCCCCACAGAGGGAGTCGGTCGCATTAACCGTATATATACGAGATAGAGCATTTGCTTGAATACCCTGTTTTTGGAATGCGGTTAGTCCAATTCAAGCATCTCCTGTAGCACCCGAGGGTGGGTTGCATCAGAATCAAACTTAAAATTGAACACAGCACAAAAGTCCTATGTTCATGCCCGAAGCGAGGAAGACCTCGGGGTCTCGAGCTCCGCCGGCATCGACAAAACGGGGAGCAGGTCACGCCGGTGGCCCGAATGCGGGCTCTTTCCGGAACGTACGTACACTGCACGCCACTAGCGTGCCTGGCGCGGCCAGCCGATTGCACAAGCAAAGCTCGCTACGGTATGGCAGCACTTGAACAATTAAACGCTGCCCCACGTTGTGCGCCACAAATGTGGACATATCCTATCCCATATCCTTGCCTTGGCATAAAGAATGGAATAGAATACGCGCCGTCGTTATTCTCACTGCTCTTGCGCAGCACTGAACTGCCCCGCCGAAAGACTCTGACCACAACGCGTTTGAGAGCGAGCCACGACTCTTGCCGAGCGTGTACGTTGTCAGTCACTTCACAGGGAAGCGATACCTTCCATATTACATGGGTTTATAACGCGCACAACCACGATAGAAACGCTACACTACACTACGCACCTAGACCCTAGGGCATTCACCCGTCAACGTGTACCTAGCCTGTAGTCCGGAAGCAGTTAGCGTCCGCCGCAACGCTTGCTGACATAGGGGAAGGGGGCTCTCTGTGGGCGCTACAGATTTCAAGCCACCTTACTCGACCGGGCGGTATTGACGCTCGTCCGCTAGCCTTAGACGGCCCAAGTCGTCCCAGCGAGACACAGGGCAACCCATCAAGGAGTGGAATGTGCCCGCGCAGACTCGCCGGACATCCTAGACTAACGCACTGAAGCAAATCAAGGCATGCGCAAATCGGCACGGCGGGTTTCTCGTGACCCACGGAAATGGGAAACAACGGCCAATGCAAGTAACGGCCAAAAGGGGCGGAAAGGCATTCACGTACCGTGTCATCGCTGCGCGTCCCAAGGGCGGTCTCTCGTGGAGTCTCCTGCGCGCCTCCCGCGTTGCCTCGAGTGAGAGGAGGGAGGCGCCCGAGGATCGCCCTCGCCCCACCGAGGCTAGCGCCTCCTCGCCTTAATTCGAATACTTGGCGCCCACAACGTTTACTTATGCCAAAGTTTCTACACACCCGCCTTTTGGTTTTCTGGTGTCGTCAGGAAAACGGCCACCGCGCCTCAAATCGCACCCGCGTGCTTCGGCTCCACAGGGGATCCCGTGACCAACTTGGCCAACGGGGCGTGTTTCCCTCCGGATCTGATGCCAGCACAAACATTGGGTCACCCAACTAAAACAGAGGTAAAAGGATGACCGTCAGTCTTTGAGAAATCAAGGAGTACGTCAATTTTCACGAGAAGCGAAATAAATAAAACTCAGCCTTCGCGTCGATTTACATGAATTCACTGTTCTGTCTACGCAGCAAGCTCTCTTTGGGAAACAACGGATGGCACAATGCGGGCGAGCGCAAAATCACACTAACATTGCCTACGGATATAATCCCGGAAAACAACCACTTAACAAAACTGGGCGTGGCTCTAGAGTCGAGTGGTAGAGCTCTTGGTAGAATCGCGCAAAAGAGGCAATTGTTATCGAATTTCCGTTTTTTTAACTGGATAACAATAAGACTTGCATGAAAAAAAAATATAGAGACGATACTCCTAATAAAGCCACTGATCATAAGCTGCATATCGGAGATCGAGCCATAGCAGAAACTTTACCGCATAGAATAAAATAAAAACCATACTCCATTAGGCAGCCGTGAACATCGCACAGTTCCCCGATAGACGAACTTGCAGCCGGTGAACCGCCATGGTAACAATATAAATACCGAAAAAATGCTCCAATGAAGGTGAACGCCATAAACAAATGTACAAAGAATCAATTTTTGCAGTTTGTTGTTTTTGCAATCTTTGTGAGTGCATGAGCCTCCTACATACAGGAAGGGAGAAGGAGAAGGAGAACGAGAAACATCTTCGTTGTTCACCCTTATTGTACATATTTATTCTTTACGTCTCATTTAGAAATGGATAAATGAAGAGGAAAAGATGGAAGCTAAGACGTGGGTAGAAGTGTACATGGCGGTGAAACTGGACATCAGAAAGAAAGATTTCGATGATGATTCCTAGGGCAGTGCTTCGCTTTGTTAGGCAAGCGCAGGTTGCTTGAGAAATAAGAGCGTTGTTTGGAAGTATAGAGAAAATGATGAGGTATGGGTGGTCTGCGGAAACGAAACACAAAAACCACGGTACGTACTTTTAGAATATGAGTCCATCGATCAAAATCTCCAAGAAGGAAATATTCGGCTCCGAAAAGCACTAATGTTTACGTGTTGAACATAGGACGAAAAGTGGAAAAAGAAATAATTGTAATGACAGCTACCAGCTGCACTAGACAAAAAGGGCTTGTCTCCTGCGTTCAGAGCAGCGCTAGTATTAAAGCAAGAGTATAAATCATAGGTATATTAGTTTTTTTACTAAGATGACACGTCATCACCTCGTTGCAATTAATCAATGTTGGGAAAATGTGCCCGGATTCTTCAGGAGGTGAAGTCCCCAGGCACTACTGCCCGCTCCAGCAGCTGTAGCTAGTCCAACAGGACAAGCTGGACATGGCACGCCTCCACATCTCGGGATACTAACTAATTCGGTATGGTGAGAGCATTGGGGGTGCGAATCCACCAATAAAGAGAAACTGTTTGCAGTCCGTGCAGGGAACATATTCGGAGTAGCGGCACAGCCTTATGAGTTTAGTAAAGGTGTTCGTTTTCAAGGAATGGTGGTAGTGTACCTGCTCGATAGATAGGTGTCGATGGGTGGAAAAGGGTTCGCCAGTTTAAAGGTTGGTGTCGGGTTCATTCTGTTATGTCAGAAGAGGAGCAAATCTCTTCGAGGCAACGTTTTATTGCGCCTCAAGTGCGTGTCATTTCTAGCGGGAGGTCGTGCGTCATGTAGTTCTATTTCAGTTTCAGATGGGCTGGCATTAATGGGATATGAATCTGTCTCAGCGGGGCGCTGTGCAGTAGCACTGGCCTGGCCGCATCGTAAACTGTACCGTCCTATAGGCTCTGGCAGGCGTTTTGGCTGTCTGTCAGTGCAGTAGCAGCATCAGTAGAGGAGACAGCAAGGACGATTGCCGCCTCTTCAGCTTCAGCTTTCCTTCTGGCAACGCGATTGCCCGAAGTACGGAATGAACGCATAAATATCATTAAACAATCTCAAAGATCGTTTTTACAGCTGGCGGATGGCGGAATACCTTAACGCCTGGCGAAGAAACTTCCACCCAAAATGAAGCGGTTGCATCTTGGCCCTAGGCTTCACAGCTGCACCCTTGTGTTTACCCCTTTTCTTAAAAGCCACTTTCTTCCCCAGCCAAGCTCTCACCGCCTATCTCTCCTCGCAAAAAAATAAAAACGTTAGGTTTCGCCCAAAAATTCCAGAATGAACACTTTGAAACACTGACGCCATCGGGTTCTCACCCAAACAAAAAACACCCTCCAGCCGCAACCTTTCCGGCTAAGATCTAAAACTGCAGAAGGCCAGAGGGCCACTGTCTCTCCTGGGCTGTGGGAGTAAATACCCTCAGTGGTCGTTTTCCTAACTTCTGATATATTCAGTGCTCGTGAAGACTAGAAGTAAATACCGCAACTTCACTGCAAAGCGCTCGCTGGGCATCGAGGTAACGCTATGGCGTAGCACATCTTAGACAAAACGTAGATATTCTCAACAACGTTTTATTTTCAAGTATATCTTCCCTAAAGATCCACGAAGGAATTACAGGGATATGTAAAAAGAAGCGCAGAAACATACGACAATATCAGAGAAGGCAATTTCTCAACTAGAGGAAGAATATCTCAACTGGAGGAATAGAGTATTTCAAACGTGTAGTCTAAAAAAATGTACAATTAGCAGTACTGTGTAGCTTAGGTCCCATAACGAGCGCATTCCATTTGCACTGTATTTTCACAGAAACGTCAGATAAGATGTAGGTAAGATCAGGCATAAAAAATGTAATGAAATATTAAAAAAATACACACTGCCGCGCGGAAAAGACATCTAAGAGGCTTCATTTTTGTAAACTCATAACTAAGTTTCGAAATAGTTCATAAAAAGTCATTTCCATGCCACCACACAACAGCCCAGGTAACATGTTCTACTGTCTGCCAGTTTCGCAAAAAAATTCACAAAGACGTTATTGCATGACGTGTCACAATAACAACTGAATGGTCTTTTAAAAAGCATTTTGCGTATCTGAGAATAGAATTGAGAGCTGCGCGAGCATGAAATTTCTTAGGAATATCTTTTTGAAAACTTCGTTACTGCGTGGGAGTTATGAGGCGTCAGCATTTACTGTGTTGGGGTCGTTTTTTGTAGAAATGAACATTGATATGTATTGTTTCGGCTTTGCGGTGGACGTGCGACACATTTTTTACGTCAGGGTCGGACCACGTAACCGATCAATAATTCAAAATTACGCTTGTGGACCTATATCCTTCGCTTTACTTACATGCAATTGTCCAGTCCTCTGGCAGAGGTCACTTAATTTCTAATTTTAAAAACTTGACAATATATGAAGGAGGATGTTTATAAAGCACACAGAAAGAGGTCCAGTCTAATACAGTCCGGAATTTTTTTCTTGACCGTTCTAACACCTTTAGTACGGCAAGAGCGAACCATATCATCTTTCTCGACAAAGCATACGCCTCGCATAAGAACACTCCCTTGCGCCTATTCGGTTTTGTACAGTCTCAGACACGGCGATAGCAAGGGCTGCTATTGAATGCTACTACTTTTTATTTCTTCGAATGTAATACCACAATTGTAACAAGTTTTGCCTGTTTTACTTTTAAAGCCCGAGAAAAGATGCGGTTCCTTCGGCGCATTGCCTCTCAGATCATCTTGTATTCCTGCGAAGCAGTATACCTCCAACTAGCGAGGGAGTTTTCGTGTCAGCGTCAACCTATAAAAACAAACACCCCTGGTTACTGCTTTCTGCATAAACCATGTCGATTCATACCAATATATATTCGTATTACACTCTGACCAAGACTAGCTACTGGCGCCGCCAAAAATCGAACCTTGGCTTTAATGGAGACACAGAGGGAGAGCCAGTCGGTTTATCGACTAAGCTCCGGCCGCACGTGGAGACGGGGAGGAAGATATCGATTTGTTTTCAGCTTCTGAGGAGGCGGAGGGCACTTTTTTGGGGCCTGTTGTGCAAGAGCCCCCGGCCCAAATTTGATGCACGGGGCAACGGTCCGACAGCGCCGTCATTCACGCCTCGTCCAAAACCAGACCAAACCACCCGCGGCCGACAGACCCAAACATGCATCCCCACCGAGTCGCCTTTCCTTTTCCCGTGTAGCGGCTGGGCAGAATCATGCATCGGGCGAACGACCGGGAACCGACATGCTGCTACTTGCTTGGAGGCGGCTTCACTGAGAAGGCGACGGGGTCGCCTTCCCTTTCCCTACCGGGGTGGCTCGGCTGACGCAACCACTTCACCTCCATTCGTCGGATTTCAAACTTCTTCCAGCGAGAGCCGTAATTGGAGCGATTCAAATCGCTCGCGGGTGCAACGGTCTCCTGTGGGTATACAATTCCGCCTGGAGGCAAAGCGAGCGCAGCCCTTTTCGGAGGCACCAAGTGGAGCGGTGGCGTCGTCTCGTTCCAAGTCATGTAACGCTCTTGTTATACTTGTGCATGCTGTATATAAATGTTGCTTCAACTTTTTCTTGGCTCGATAACTCAATAGCTCTGTTCTGCGCCGCGCTGATAGCGGACGGAGCAAGGCAGCGTCGCTACACCGCTGACTGAGCTCAGAAGGCCAGTGCCAAGAGGCCGAACATAAAACCAGAGTGAGGGGGATACATTGAGAAAGGTAGCCGCACCCGCCGCCCTCATCGTCACCCTTCGAAGATGTTATTCTCAGTTTTCTTTCTGCGGCGCCGTGCGTTCAGGACGCCTTCACGCTCGGCGAATCCCAAGTACCGGCTGGAAGACTCGCTGGTTTCACTCTTTGAAGCCCCACATGTGAGACTTCAATGATGTCACATGGATAGTCTATGTGGGTGTCGTTTACAGCATCGCCATCCAACGTCATTCACCACGTGAATTCGAGCCAATTTTGTTCAATTCATCAGTGTTTAGTATACAGAAATGCCCCAGAAGGTGTGTTAGCGTACGAGTTTTCACTGTAACCGTACCAACTAGCTCGACAAAGGAAGATTACTTCGTACGTGTATTGAAGATGTAACTGAAGAGAATCTTGCCACAGCATTAGTGTTTGAAAAATAAAAACTCGTAGATACCATTATCGGTTGGTCTTGCAACGCGAAAAAAATAAACAAGAGAGATTATGCAAGAATTAAACATCCAAGACAAAGCCGCAAATTCTTGCTTTAGCCCGCATGTAAAATATGGAGCTTAAGGCTATAGCCTTAAAGATTAGGGCTAAACCCCTAATCTTAAGCCGTAAGGATTAGAGCCTTAAGGATTATAGCTTTAAGAGGTTAAGGCTATAGCACCCGTTATCTTTAGAGATCTCAAGGCGTGTTATAAAGGCTAATTATGATAAGTGAAACTGGTGCAGACGTCTTATAAAGCCGGAATGATCAGGACGCATCACCGTGAGGCGCCTTCCTGTGCACAAAACATTAAAATTCAGACAATCACATAACTCCCACTTTCAATCTTTCCAACTTCCGCAATATGCCAATGCACGTTTTATTCACTGGCTAGTCTGTCCCGGCATACCTAACCCACGGCACTGTTTTAGCTGCCATCGGTTATAGCCCGGAAAAAGCCTTGTCGCCGCAGACATACCTGTGCGGTATACGCCACAGAGGGCTGGCTACACGGCCGACAAGTATGGCTCCAAAACTTCACATGTACGGGCTGCTCGGGACCACATCGGGAATATTGCGTGATGTCTGAAACTTTTTGAGTAGTCGTGAAGGTCCCTCACCATGCTGTTCCCTGCTTATTGTCGAGAAGGCCCTTCAGAACATATCCCCCGAGGCGCGGACGAGCTTGCCTCTTTTACCGGAGATGATATTGCAAATGATGATAGTGGAACGCTTCTATGAAGATGTGGAATCGGCAATGGCTAAAGTAAAAACACAGTATACCGTAGTTATGGGGGACTTCAATGCTAAAGTAGGCAAGAATCAGGCTGGAGACAAGGCAGTTGGGAACTATGGTCTGGGCTGTAGAAATAGCAGGGGGGACCTACTAGTTGAACTTGCAGAACGGAATAACCTACGCATAATGAATACCTTCTTCTGTAAACGGGAGAGTCGGAAGTGGACCTGGAGGAGCCCGAATGGGGAGCACAAAAATGAAATAGACTTCATAATTGGGGATAAACCTGGCGTCGTGCAGGATGTGGAAGTGCTCGGAAGGGTAAGGTGTAGTGACCACCGTATGGTAAGATCTCGGATTAGGTTACATTTGAGGAGGGACCGCAACAAGCTAGTACGAAAGAAGCCGATAAATGAGCTAACAGTAAGACGTAAAGTAGAAGAATTCAGGATCGCGCTGCAGAACCGATATTCCGCCCTTAACGAGGAAGCCGAGGGTACGACACAGGAAGCCAGCAACAACTTTACACGCATTATCACGGAGTGTGCAGTAGAAGTGGCTAGACAGGATACTGGTAAACTCTCACAGGAGACGAAAGATCTTATCAGGAAACGGCAAACCATGAGAATCTCCACCGCAGCTGACAGAATAGAACTAGCCGAGCTCTCGAAGTTAATCAATAAGCGTAAGACAGCTGACATACGGAAGTATAATATGGACAGGATCGAATACGCTGTAACGAACGGAGGTAGCCTGAAAGCAGTGAAGAGACGTCTTGGCGTGGGGGAAAATCAGATGTATGCACTTAAGGATAAGCAAGGCAATGTCATCACAAATAGGGACAAAATAGTCACAGTGGCCGAGGAGTTCTATAGGGATCTGTACAGTAGCCGGGACATACAGGATAATGCCGAACGAGACAGTAGTTCAGAGGAGATAGACATCCCACCAGTAACGACCGAAGAAGTAAGGAAGGCTTTGAAAGAAATGAAACGGGGCAAAGCACCTGATGAGGATCGGATAACAGCAGACCTCTTGAAAAATGGCGGAGAAATTGTATTTGAAAAACTGGCAAACCTGTATACGCAATGCCTAATGACCGCAATGGTACCGGAATCTTGGAAGAACGCGAACAGAGTAGAACCGTGGGCAGAAAACTAAAGTAATGATCAATAACCTCGGGACAGCACAGCAGTTTCAAATAGGTCGCGAGGCAGTGGAAGTGGTAAGCGAATATATCTACTTAGGCCAAGTTGTGACCCCAAATCCCAACCATGAGGCAGAGATAATTAGAAGGATCAGAATGGGATCGGGTGCATATGGCAGACATTCTCAGATAATGAATAGCAGCCTACCATTGTCGCTGAAAAAGAAAGTGTATGACAGCTGCATCTTACCGGTACTCACCAACGAGGCAGAAACTTGGAGGCTCAATAAGAGGGTTCAACTTAAATTGAGAACGACTCAGCGGGCAATGGAGCGGAAAATGATAGGTGTAACATTAAGGGACAAGAAGAGAGCGAAGTGGGTCAGGGAGCAAGCTGGTGTTAAAGACATATTAGTAGAAATTAAGAAGAAGAAATGGACGTGGGCAGCGCATGTAATGCGAAGGCAAGATAACCGGTCGTCATTAAGGATAACAGAGTGGATCCCTAGAGAAGGCAAGCGTTGGAGGGGGCGGCAGAAAGTTAGATGGGCAGATGAGATCAAGACGTTTGCGGGGATAAATTGGTCACAGTTGGCTCAGGACCGAGGTAATTGGAGAATAATGGGAGAGGCCTTTGCCCTGCAGTGGGCGTAGATAGGCTGGTGATGATGATGATGATGATGATATTGCAAAGCAGCTTCTTCCTGGTGGAAGGGATGCACGTGGTATCGCCAGCGACAGTGCTGCGCAACTGACGTTTACCACTTACCCCCTCCGCCACCCAGGGTAGACAATGACGCCTCAACACGCTACCGCACCACAACGGGAGCCCGCACGAGTTAAGTTGGGAAACACATCATGGCAAAGCTGCTACCACCTTGTCCACCCAGCCGGCCTTAAGCGCCCCTTATCGCACGCTGGAGGTGGACACGGAAGGTCCCGGAGTAAATCCCGCCACTCGTCAACCGCCTATGCCACCCGTGCCGTTATAGATGTCCTATGACGTGGCGGCTTAGTCAACGGGCACCCGAGAATGTGCTTGGTGCAACCAACCGGAACTGTTGTTAACTTCCAGGGTGCGCGATGAAGACATTAAAATGGAGAAGTAGAAGCTTACATCGCACCGGAAGGAACGGGATGTAGTGTCAATTCAATTAAAACGAAAAACAACTCTCACCATGAGCAGCCCTAAAACTTTCTGGGAGAAATATGTTGTGTTTTAGTGGGCTTCTCGTAGGCCCCACAATAGACAACATATTTTTCAAGTATGTCTTAAGAAATGTGACCACATTTTTCTTAAGCCGTCGAAAACAGACAACAGATTTTTTAGGTATGTCTTAAGAATTATGACAACATATGTCTTAAGCCCACCCAAAAGAGACAACAAATTTTTTAAGTATTTACATAAATTTGAAAGGATCCGCATGACCGCAAACATTGTTGAGGCGGCGTAGCCATCGTTGCACAAAGATTTCTAGCGGGTCACAACGTAAATCTGCACAGTGGCTAGATGCTGTAGCAATTTGTGTGACAATTTTTTATAAGTTGTAAGACGCGTTTCTCTGCATCCCTTGTGATTAACAGGTATCGAGATCCGATCTTGATGATTTTAAAGTTTTAAATTGGCGACATAACTGCAGATCCTTGACTTTTAGGCACTTATAGCATGAATTCAACAGGAGGCCTCATTGAAATATTTCTTGCACCATCACGAACGCTGATCTTCAACAAAAAATCTTACATAGAAGAATATTGATCTTTCCCTCACACTTTTTCTTCGCTATTTGTCGTTCAGTTCATTTTCAATATCTAAACTGGGACGCGGGAATAATACCATGACGCAGTGATCAATGTCACATTCCGTCTTGGCACCCAGGAAATAAGGTAGTTACAAGACGGGCGATACTCAGGACGAATTTATATCACAGATTAAATCACCGACGCAAACAATCACTCAAACGACACAAAACGTAAACCCCTAACAAAAATAATCATAACCATCACCAAAATAACTAGTCAGACTGACTTTTACATTTCTAACCTTAAACTCTACCTAACAAATTCACAGAAGATGTCCTACTCAACTATAGGGCTAAATAATTACTCATGCGAGGACGTCGATTTGACGTTGCCACCCGGTTGCGCTGGGCTTGCTGCCGTCTACGCTGTTTTAACGCTCGTTGTCTGGCCGGTAGACCAGTGTTGCTTTTCTTTCTTGGGGACGGAGCTGCCGACCTACTTGAGCGGTGGATATCAATCCGATGAAGCAGAGCCTGGTCTCAGTACAGTCACCATTGTGGTTGTTGCCGGGCGGTGAGTTGATGGTGTGATTACCCAGTGTGAAGGCATTTGGCTCCTATGTCTGGGGTCATTACAGAGTCTGGAACACATGTGGCATCGGGAGCTCCCGACCAGGATTTGTTTGCGATGCCGGTTTACGGGCAGCATCACCTCCCCGCGCTTCTTCTTTTCGCCAATGCCACACCCCGAGGGCATCTTCTCACGGCCCTCTTGCACCAATCTTCGTCCTTGGACATGGTGAGCGTAACCTTCACCGAATATTTGAGCATATTGAGACTCAACGGAAGAAATTTTCCACCACCGGACAAAAGCCTCTCTAAAGAAAGATAGTACACTGTCAGGCTATTACAGAAAGACACATTACCCACACGGGCTACACTACACTGCTGGTACCCCATGTTATATTCTCCTTTTTGCCCGCAGTGCCGATAAAGGGCAGACGCGTACCACAGAGTGTGGGAAAGCCAGTACCTACCCACTTACCCACTAACATACCCACTCACAAACACGTCAAGGGAGCAGTGGGAGGCCAATCTGCGCAGCGTTGATCCTACCCGCCAGCAATGACTGGTGGAAAGAGCCATAGCGGCGTTGGAAGATAGTGGAACCCCGGAATTACGATAGCCACCTTCTTTCCTCCCTGATTTTTTCTTTTTTTGTGAATAAAGATATTTTCAGTCAATCAAATCTTTCCTGCCTGCTCCACCTCCGTCTCCTGGGGTGCCCTGTTGGAATGCGTCGCGGCAATCGGAAATGGGCTCTCGCGCTTTTACCAAATATTTTCCATATTTGGCATTGATGCCGTTGGGCCCTGTCTCGGCACTCGTGTAGGGCTCCACATCTCGATTACATATATGACCGATGACGCCTTACGTTAGAGGTGGAATGGAAGGCGGCTCCTTCCATGCTCCTTGATTAGACCGTTCTTGGCCCTATATTTAAATTTCTGGTCTTCTACTTTTTGGCCCATCTCCTCTCAGTGGACTGTCCTTGAAACGTAACAATCACTTCTCAGTCATCATAACGTTTGTGAATAGCGGTCCGAAGAGTTATGTTTCTGACATATTCAAAGAAGCTTGACATTTAAACTGCACTTAACATCTGTACCATCGCTACGCGTTGAGGATGCAAATTCGTCACGTGCACATCGTCGGTGCCTCCGACATGGTGATTCCTCAGGCTCCGCTGCCACGCAAAAACCTCTGTGGCATTCCTTGTAGAGTAAGGACTTTCGCAAGCAGGAAAAGCCTAGAACAAGTGTTGGTTTTTTCTTGTTGTTACTACACGACACGTAACCTCATATTCTTCAAAAGCGCGAAGACCCTATGGCACCGTGATAGCCGTGAGGCAAACAGATAGGTGGCGAGCTTTCTCGCCACACGTAGGTTGAAACACGGACACAGACAAAGCATGGAGAGCGATTACAAATGAGAAGTAAGCAGACACGTAGCCAACAACTGGTTTCTACCACTGCAGACTCACTGTAGGTTCAGGTTATGTCCCAGCATTACATTTCTAGTACATATCCAGTTCTTCATGTACATACGAACATTGTCATATAACACAGAATTTCCACCGAAAATAAGTCGCAACGTGAGCACGAGGAACCAAACCCTTCGTATGACTATGCGACGTACATAATTACAATAGGACAGCGAAAATAGCTTTTTTTAACACTTTTTGGAGTTGTTCTCCAGATTCACTGAGCAGATTATGTCGGCTCCAAAACTCTGGTTCAAGTAGTCCCAGTTTATCCGTAAACCTACGTTTTCCCACTCAAGCAACATGAATGCACTCTCCAAACTTACCGTGGACAATTTTAGCGAGATGGCATCCCTGAGCCGCACAACCATTCTGATCGGGAATTTCCCGTGCATTCCAATATATGTCATCTAAGAGTCTTTGATAGGTCTCCTCTATTCCTTGATCATTTGAGGCACTGATTGCTGCGGTAACAGTAGGCGAATCAAACGGTTTTTGTATGGTATAAATTACATGTAAAGCAGTTTATTTTTGATACGTCGCCTGAAGACGACAACGATGATGTGCGCGCGAGGAACGCACTGGGTTTTGTGGCACGAGCGCACCTCACGCGTCGAACGGTGGCCACTGCTACTGCCCATGTTCCTACATCTTGAGTTTTAATAAATCGTCGGCAGTCATCCACGGCTGTTAGGATGCAATATTTTTACTTTGTGAATTTTTCCATTGCTTGGTCGATGACACGGATGGCATCCATTATAGAGACCCCTTTTCTAAGCGAAGCCTGTTTCCTGGATTGTTGCAAATCTTGGCTGTAATTTATGCATGAAGTATCACTTCGTTAAACAGCATGTATAGAACTGACAGTTTGCAGACGGGTGTGTAGTTTTTACATCTTTGGTATTTCCTTTCTTGTGAATTAAAACTGCATGTGCCTTGTCCAGGCTGTGGGTACTTAAATACCTTAAACTTTGTCATTAAGATTTATCAAGCAGTTGTAATATTATATCTGCACCCGTCGTCGAAAGCTCCCAGGGTATGCCGTCGTCGCCTACAACATTCCGTCTTTTCATGTCCTTAAGCGCCCTTCCTATTTCTTCAGTTATTCGAGGAACATCGCTGTTCAGTTCATTTACAGCACTTAACATCGAAAGCTGAGCTTGTAGGCTGAGTATTTTGCCATACTCTACAGCCGCGGTCGTATAGCTTGGTGTGGAATGGTTCCGCTGTGCGTAATGTGAGTAATATTGTGCGTAAGGATGTGAGTAATCTTAGTCTGTTCATAAATATCAAGTTGTATTGCCGTCAATTCCCGTTAGGCTCATGCCTGAAGTTGCATACAACAACGCGTCTCTCGTAATCGGAAATGGCCCTGTCTTGGCTAAGCGCAGCAATTATCACGGAGACCACCTTCGCACACCCTTTCTTCTAACCAGACGTTTCTCAATTCCTTTTCAGTTTAAGGGAACAACGTTCTTGAAGGAGTCTGATGGATGGGCCATCTTCAACGTCGAATTGGACACGTACGACAAGTGTCAAACGACCCAGCCGGGAGCACTGGTGGCTCTAATGGCCACAGAGGCAAAGAAGCATTAAAACTGACCAATACAAACTCTGTTGGTCAACTTCCACTGTCGAGAAGCGCCGCGGCTTCAAGGAGGCCGAGGCTGCTCGACGTTTCAACAAAATAAAGAGAGGGGCCATGAATGGTGCTGCTTTGTACTTGAGCCATTGCTTGAGATCAGTAATTGTCACAGGTAGCTTGAGGAAATAAAAATATTGCGGATCTTTCTTCTTTCTATGCCCTCTTTGCGTTGCGCAGTAGGGGTATACCGTGTGATGTGTGGATGTGCAGAGTCGGAGGAGATGTATACATCATGTGTGTAAGAGCACTCGGAGCTCGCATTTCTTCTAGCCTAATTCGCTTTTACTTTAGAGATCCTAGACAATTTATGAGCATTTAATTCACTCAAAAGGACGGTAGTGCTAGTTGGCATATCTGCGCACAACCATGTAGTGGACAGTGCAATACAATAATATAATTTGCAAATATATAGTTATTCCAGTAAGGATGTTTTTTTGTTTAAAGGGATTACCCGAAGAAAGACCGATCCTTTCCTCTAACGTCACTTCTATGTCTTTGAAACATCGCATGACGACGCAAATATTGCTACTAGACTCAGGTTGGTGGTCCAGCTTGTTGACACTGCACTGAGCGGAGTTTTTGTTTTGATCTCGTAAAAGGGTAAGGTGACGCGCAGGCAAGAAGAGTATTTAGCCCGAATCGGCACCGCACAAAAGAGGGAAAAACCTGCCTTGGCTCAGTGGCTATGGCGTTCTGCTGCTGAGCCCATGGACGCGGGCTCCATTATCGGCCGCGACGGCCGCTTTTCTGTTCCAGAGGAATAGCGAAAACGCCCTTAAGTTCGAGACTCCGGCGGACGTCAATCATTCTGAGGTGGTCGAAATTAGCCCGGAGCCCTCCACTACGGCGCGCTTAATCACCTGTGTACCATCGGTGCGTTAAACCCAACAATCAATCAGTCAGACAACGGTAAAGTCGTTGTTTGACTGTTACGGACTTTCGTGCAGTCACAGGATTTGTGGTGTTCTCATTCCATCATAGTTGCTGTTTGGGTGAGCATCAAGTCGTAGAAGCATAAAGTTTTATAGCCAAATTTTATATGCCTCACTAATGTAGTAGATATGTGAGAAAAATCAGCACAGGAAAGACAACGTAACACAATACATTTCCCTAAACTATGATGATGATAATGATGATGATTATGATGATGATTATGATAAAAATCACATATAGCGACTGAAGAAAAAAAAAGCCCTTCTGTGGGTCGCAATTGAATCCGGGTCCCTCGAGTTACAGAGCGCACGTCTATCCCATAGCGCCATCCTGACAAGATCGAGGCAGTTTACTTTTTGTAAAGTCACTGTGGCGCACGTTGCATGGGACAAAATGTGGCGTTTTAGGCACGTGGCGCTTTAGAAAGGGGCTTTCATATCTATCGCAGGATTGCTATTGTAGAGGTGCAAGAACTTTCTTAGTCAGGTTTCGCTCTTGGAGAGTGGAACATGGGAATCATTTTAAAATTCCAGCAGTTTTTAATAAACGTACGTGCAAGACACCTCTTTGAGGGCAAATAAGCGTTGACCCTGTGAAAATAAATATTTTGCGAGGAATTGTTGGTACTGCTGGGAAGCAAGAAGTGAAAGTTTGAAACAGCAAAAATATTTCCAATTCGATGATTTCGGCGTTTCACTAAGCTCAGTATAACGGTATAAAGAAAGCAAATGACCGGCACAAGCACGAATAAAGCCTGTGTCTGGTAGATCTGCGGTGTTAAAGTCAGTGGGGTACCCAGACGGCAAAGAGCGCATTTTTTATTGGCTGCTTAGACATGTTTACCAAACATAACACATCAGCGCATAATGTTAAAGTCCATCAACCCTACTTGGATGGAACAGCTGCTTTAAAACTTACCAAAGAACACAAAATCATCCAGTACTGGCGTTCATGGTGTTCATGCTCTGCACAAAGAACTTTGTTTATATACTGCCCGCTTTCGATGATGTTTTTCCTTACATTCCTAGCATTTATGTCCACATTTCGCACTGCCATTCTCGTCTTCTATATAATATGAGGCCTTGTTCAAATCGCGTGGCTCACCACCCTAATTTTTCACTGGTAGGAAAATAATCCCGTGGGGTGTTATGCGTAAATTGTTCTTGAACCTACATTCCGGGCAGTCGCAGTGAAGCAATGGGTCCCCGTGGTCAATAAACACATGAATAATAGCATCTTGCTTGTTGCACAGACTGCAATTTGTTTTCTACGGCAAAAAGCTGCCCATTGTGCTAACCACGTATTTATGGAGAGGGTTTCCCTGTGTATTTTATAAAAAAGGACTTCATTGCACATTTCAAAAGGCATCCTTTTTCTCCTTCAAACGTCTGTCCGAGTGCATGTACCGTATCAAATCGTATACAGTGGCACCGGTGAAAAGACGTCTAATAAGTCCTGTCACAGACGCTAACTGGAAGCACTACACAGGTATTCAAGAGAAAAGCGTACTTTGAGAAATTCAAGACAGAACCACTTCTGGCAAATATCCTTTAAATTCACTAAAAAAAACATCAATTCAGGACACAACAAAGTCAGGTAGGACGTTTATCAATACTACTCGAATTACCGTGCACAAGATGGGAAGTTTTTGATTCCTAACAAGGAAAACATTTGCGGCAATTTGCCGTTAAGATGAATGACCAATAAATATTAGCGCGACTTGTCCTTTCCGGGCTGGAAGACCAAGAAAAAGAGAAAATTCTCTGTGCATTTTGCGGACATTGACACATGACATACAGAATACTTTGAGCACGTAAAACACTTTGGCCAGTCAAAATAATTAGAGATAGGGGTACGGGCATTATTAGAAAAATTACGACCTTGCGAGTTGCTTGTTTTCCGTCTCGTTGTTTCAACATTCCGCGTCATCCCAACGCTCCAGAGGCACTCAAGAGTATTTTGTTCGCAAAGTGGTTTAAAACCTGTGTGCTTTCGAAAGCAGGAGGGGTTAAGCACCGGTTCCCGTGCCAAAATCCCGAACATATATACTAGGTAATTGCAGCCCTGGAGTTTTCAAAACATTACTTCCCACCTTAACTGATTCGCTTATGCTCTTTTAATCGCGACAAAAAAAACAGCCATACGTTGTGGGCATGCGATTTTTGAATTCAGTGTTCTGTAATGCAAACCCCGCCTTTCCTTCATGCTTTATTTTCTTGCAAAAAAGGCTCGAGATAGGCTGCAAAAAGAAGCGGTGATAACGGACAGCGTTACCTGACCGTACAACCAACTTTTATAGCTTCTTAGTTTTTTGTTAACTATTACGTTAGCCTTGCATCTGGCATATTCCACCTTTAGTCATTCCCAGATATCAGACGAAAGATTCGTACACTCTAAGATTCTGAAAAATATGTTACGTGACACCCGTTGAAAAGCCTTGTCCCGCTCCGGCTGTACATTCGCCAAACGATAGGAGAAAGTATCACAGCACTTAAAAAACTTGTGGTGACGTGCCCATTGGTACTTATCGTGGGTGCTTAATACTGCAAGTTTGATGTGTCCCTAACAAAAACTGAATTATTTTTGCAACAGTGTAGCTAAGACTTTCAATAAATTTGTAGTCGACGTTGGCTAGACTAATTGGCCTATACGACTTTACAGACAGTAGCTTTACTGCGTTCGCACACATTGGCATGGAGACGATATTGGTCTCCTGAAATGTCTGCGGGAGAATGTGTTTTTTGTAAGCCTTTAACAGTGCTTCATATTGTCACGTACGCAACGGTGGGATAACGCCATAATAAAGTAGGTCGCACACGTAAATTCTCCGCATGGGTACGTGCCGTGTGATGCGGCACAGAAAACGACGACGGCGATGAATGGACTGTTTTGCTGGCGGTGTTGTGGCGTCCAGCTGTAAGCAAGCAGCGTTGAAGCAACAAGAAGAAGAGCGTTTATTTGGGGTAGCATTCCGGTATATATAGCGTGAGGCAGCTGCATTATTACGGCCAAGCGGTACAAAAATAGTGATAAGCAAAAGGCAGATACAAACGACGCATGCGTAGCTA
This sequence comes from Haemaphysalis longicornis, assembly GCF_048455015.1. Lineage (NCBI taxonomy): Eukaryota > Metazoa > Arthropoda > Arachnida > Ixodida > Ixodidae > Haemaphysalis > Haemaphysalis longicornis. Next base: position 37,119,708 of record NW_027526295.1, read on the forward strand.
ACACGATACATCTCACTCCGTATGAGACTTTAGAACTTTGACATCAATATGCACGTGACTTGGTTAAAGTCCTCGTCGTAACGAAGGCGAGTGAGTTTTCGCCTTTTCCGGGTGGACTGCCTTGGTTGGTGTTCTAGCGTTGGGGTTGACGTCGACACTGGCAAACTTCCTGTTGATGCGGGTTGTACCGTTGACTGCGACCACGAATTTTACTGGAACATGTCTTCGTCGTGGCATGAGTCATTCACTTCGTCCCTCTGGAAAGATTTACGTGTGGCGAGAGGGTGTTGCCGGTTACGTCGAAGCACACAATTGTCTTCTGTAAGGACGCGATAGGACATTGGCGCCACCTTATCCAAAACACGAGCCTCGCGATTTCATGTATCGCATCGAACTCTTATGATTGCTTCTTTGTTGAGTTCTGGAAGAGTTTTCCCTCTCGACGACCTCTGTTTGAACGACTGGGGCACGAAGTCTTGGCGTCCAGAGCATGGCCTCAAGTCCGGCAGCCGATTACGCAATCTCCTTCCCTGTAGCAATTCTCCTGGAGAACGGCCTTCGTCTAGTGGCGTCGAGCGATAGCCAAGTAGACCAAGCCACAAGTCCTCCTTCCTTTCACCAGTCTTCTTAATGACCCTTTTGACAATTTGAACTCCTTTTTCTGCGAGCCCGTTTGACCGCGGGAGTCTTGTACTGGAAGGCACATCTGGAGGCAAGTCATATCTGGAAGCAAGCAAAGAGAACTCATGGGATGCAGACTGGGTACCATTATCTGTGCAGACTTCTAAGGGAATTTCGTATCTAGAAAATATTGAGCTACGTTTATTTATGACAATGCTCATCGTTGTGTCCGGCAGCATTTCGACTTCAGGAAAGTTCGAAAACGCATCAAACACGCACAGGTAGGACCTCCCGGCGTACATAAAGATGTCAACGCCAATTCTGTACCAGGCATGCTCTGCTGTTGGCCTGAGCAATATCGGTTCACATTGTTGCCTGCGCGCGTACTTTTGGCAAACAGCGCAGCGCTTCGCCAGCTTTTCAATGTCCCCATTCTGATCGGGCCAGAATACCAGCCGACAGGCCCTTGCTTTGCACTTATTTATGCCTATGTGACCTTCATATATGCGACCTGGTATTTCACCTCTCAAAGTCGTAGGGATGACAACCGTTGTTCCTTTCAGCACAATCCCTTGAACTTTGGTCAACTCTGAGATGAATGGTTTCAAGCAGCCTTTTAGGTCTTCGCCGTTTCTCATGCAGTGCAGCACAGTTTCTAAATCTGGGTCAGCGGCTGTTGCTTCATCTAGACGAGCAAACATTTTCTTGCATACCAGTTCTGAAGGAACGCTCACTGCATTAACGTCAACATCATCGGTGAGGTAATCCATAGTGCCTGGCTCCACTGGCGGCGAATTAGATAACATATCAGCCAGGAACAGCTGTTTGCTTGGGGCAAAGTAAAGAACATATTCGAATCTGAGCAGCGCAGAAAAAATCGCTGAAGTCATGGTGGCATGTCACCAATGGCCTTCGAAGCAATTGCTATCAACGGTCTGTGGTCCGTTTCAATGAAGAATTTGCGGCCGTATACGAAGTGAAAAACTTCTCGCTATTAAAAGTGTTCGCCATTGCCTCTTTTTCTATTTGTGCGTATCGTTGGTCTGTCTCGGTCATGTCGCGAGACGTGTAGGCTACCGGCTGCCAATCGTCATCATAACGCTGACGGAGCGCCGCACTGATGCCGTTTTTTGAAGCATCTGCGACGACCTTTGTTTCCCTAGTAGGATCAAAAATGGCTAGCAACGGTGCATTGCTCAGTAACGCGCAAACAAATTTCCATTCACGGGAATAGTTCTCAGACCATTCGAAGATGGTGTCTTCCCTAAGGAGGCTTCGCAGGAGCGTCGTGCTTTGCGCCATATGTGGTATGTATTTACCACAATAGTCGACCACCCCTAGCAGTCTGTGAACGCCGGCTTTGTCAACTGGTTGCGGCATCTCGCTTAATGATGTTGTCATTGCGAAGTTGGGTCTGATCCCGTCTTGGCTTATCGATTTCGGTGACCCCGAATTTGCACTTACCAGCATTGAGCGCTAGGCCGGCGTTCTTGGCCAACTGCAAGGCTGTGCGAAGGCGGGCGTCGTGCTCTTCCTTCATGCTACCCCATATCAATATATCGTCGATATCTACACGCACTCCTAGCACATGGTCGCAGATTTTATTCATGGTTTTTTGAAAAACCTCCGGTGCCGAAGCGATCCAAACAGGTAGCCTTAGGAAATGGTAGCGCCCAAACGGCGTGTCAATTGTGCACACCTTTGAAATAGCCTCATCGAGAGGAATGAAAGCCGGAGTGCGCGTCGAGGCGACAGAATAACTTGGCACCGGCCAGCTCAGCCTCAATGTCCTCTCTTTTTGGCATTTGATAGTGCTCTCGTTTTAAGCATTTATTATTGCGCCTGGGGTGAATGCAGACACGCAGTTTACCATCTTTTTTTCTCGTGGTGACAAAGGGGCTTACCCAATCCGTCGGTTCGCTGACTTTGACAGCAATGCCTTCACGCTCCATGCGGTACAGTTCCTCTCGCAAGAGCTGGGGCAGCGCCTGGGGCACCCTTCATACCGGTTGGACCACCGGTGTTGCATCCTCCCGCAGACCCATGTGGCACTGGCGTGCTAGACAGCCGATGCCCTGAAACAACTCGGCAAATTCTGTCATCACTTGGGCGGTGCTGCTTGCATTCACTACGTCGACAGGACGAGAGACCATTCCGAAGGCTTCGCTCGCCGACAGTCCCAGGATGTCCTGGTTGCTCCTGGTTAACAATGAAGAAGTCGAAGTAACCGCTGTGGCCGTTCCCGACAACTTGTAGCGTAGTAACCCCGATATGCTTTATAGCGTCGACACTGTATGACCGCAGAACACAGGAGCTTTTCCTTAACCTCGATTTCGCTGGTATTCGGGGGCACGCCACCACGTCAAATTCGGCCATGAACTTGCCCTTTCTAATGCAGGCTTTCCTCCTGTAGGCTACAGCCTCACCCGCATGCGCAGACAGCACCACTACGTTCCTGGACTACGACTTCGACGAGCTGGCCTGCCAGCTTCCGGCCCTTTTTGGCACAGACCAGAAGGAGGCCGTACTATCTCCGTTTCCAGTCCTAAATCAGTTCCTCACCTGTCAACCCGGGACAGCTATCTGCGCGGGATCATCGTCATGTCTTCAGAAGCAACAGCCTGTAACGGACCAGATGGGGCACGCAACCGCGTCAAATTCGGCCAGGAACTTGCCCTTTCGAATGCAGGTTAGCCTTTTGCCTCACTCAGAGTGCTGCCGTGCAAATGATGCATTTCTGTTCGTGGTGTCGTGCCCCTCTGACACACTTGACGCTTCGCGTAGATTGCTGTATTAGCAGTTATCTTTGTACTGTGTGAAGTCTCAACTGACCTTTCGTTTGCTTATGCTTTCTTGTGACGTGGAACTCAACCCAGGTCCCGCAACTCTTGCTCCAACAGTTGAATCATACGCAAGTAGAATAGCGCAGTTGGAACCAGTACAAAATATTTTGAAAGACGAGCTAGCCGCTATTCACACAGCACAGTCGAACATCGAAGGTATGGTCGCCAGTATTTCCTGTCGTGTTGACGCTTTAGACAAGATAATCGGTACTTCTCCATCCCCTGATGGCAGTACTAGCACCAAAGCTACCACAACCGTTCAGGAACTATCATGTGAAATCAAAGCTATTGCCGACAAATGTGACGATTCCGAACGCGGACTTCGACGATGTAATTTGCTTTTTTTGGAATCCCGGACGTGAAGAATGAAACCTGGTCCCAGTCGGAAACAAGCGTAGTTTCTTTCTGTTCCGAGAAGTTCGGCGTATTTATCGCTCCTACAGACATTGAAAGAGCCCATAGAATAGGCTGTTACCAGGAAGATAAGAATCGCCCAATTATTGTCAAACCAGGCCTTTGTAAAGACAAATTCAACATTCTGTCCGCTGGTCCTAAACTTAAAGGCACCGATTTTTCGATCCGTGAAGACTACTGCGCACGTTTCAGCCTTGCCCGCAGAAAACTTAAGGAGTTCGGCCAAGAAACAAAAGCTGATTTCAAAATACGTTTTGATAACCTAAGCATAGGAGACAAAAAATATATCTACGAAGCGGTATCCGATTCCGTGATCGAACAGAAACCATAGCAGCCATGGCTGGCCTACAAGCTTCCCTCCACAACGCCCTTATTTGTACGCAAAGACCGCCCCCCTACTTATGATTCCGGATCAGTTTTACTTGCGAACGTCCGAAGCTATTTACCCAAAAGGGCAGCTTTTGAGGCCATCTTGGAAGATACTGCCACCGACAATGCAATACTAACAGAAACATGGGTTAATAATTCGATTAGAGACGAAGAGCTACTACAGGATAACACATCTCGACACGTGTACAGACTTGACCGGACCGGGCGTAGGGGTGGTGGTGTCCTAATCTTTGTGAAAACTGCTTTGCCTTCCTTCCATGCTAGAATTGACACCATTCATGAAATTCTTTGCGTAAATATATCCTTTCCTTCTAGTACAAACATACTTATAGCGTGTTACCGAGCTCCTGACTCCAATATCTCGTTTATTTACAACCTTCGCTCCGTCATGTTTGATATTTACTGTCGCTTTCCTCGGTCCAATTAATTCCTATGCGGCGACTTCAACTTTCCTGACATCGACTGGAAGAACCTGTCCGCACCATCCCGTCATTCAAAAGTTTTTATGAATTTCGTAATAATGTTCAATTTCACCCACGCAGTCAATATGGCGACACGTGGCATTAAAACTCTGGATTTGGTTCTTTCTTCGAAACCTGATCGAATTGAATCGTTATCGTGCACTCGGGCTAAGTGACCACAAAACTGTTTTGTTCGACATGCGCATTCCGATTCTTTGTCGATTACCCTCCATAAAGTAAATTCGGGATTACGAGAAAGGAAACTTCACTGGCATCAACACCGATGTTGAAAACTTCTACACCTTTTTTAGAGTTTCCGCCCTTCAGAGGACAGTCAAACAAAATTGGCTACTTTAAAAACATAAAATTCAAGAGCTGATCGAAAAGTGTGTTCCCCTTATCCGTATTAGCGGCAATTCCAATCAACCATGGTATTCTACTGCCTTAAAAAAACTTTCGCAAAGGAAGAAACGCCTCTTTCGAGAGGCAAAGCGCTGCACTACTGCAGCCAAGTGTTCTAAATACTTCAGGTGCCTTTATGATTACACGCGCTTTCTGCGACGCTCTAAAGAAAACTTTTATCACCATGACATGTTCACATTTTACGCGTTAACCCCCCTAAATTCTGGAATCTCCTAACACCGAAAAAATACCACACACAAAATTTCTTTGAGAAATTCTGACGGTTCGGAGGCACCGCAAGACCAACGATCTGACGTCATGAATACATATTTTTTGTCCGTTCTCACCTGTGAAAATGACTTTGATAGCCCCACTTTACCTATTCAACATTTCTCCCAAATGCCTCCGATTTGTATCATTGCCTCGGGTATCGCTAAACTTATAGAAAAACAATAAATATCTTGTGCCCCGGGACCAGATAAAATCACAGCTAAAATATCTAAAGGCACGCTAACGCTTTCCAGCAACATATTAGAAATAATATTCACCCAGACGATAAAAGGCAGTACGATTCCGCATGACTGGAAACTAAGCAGCATAGCTCCAATATTTAAAGCGGGTAGTCGGTCGGATCCTTCAAATTATAGTCCAATTTCTTTAACTTCTATACTTTGTAAGCTGCTTGAGCATATAATCTACTCTAGCGTGACAACCCATCTTGAAAACAACTCCTTCTTTTATAAAATCAGCATGGCTTTCACCCAGGTTTTTCCCGTGAATCACAACTTTTTGAGTTTACGACGGACCTGCACTTAAACCTCGACTCTTCATTTCAAACCGATGTCATCTTCCTCGATTTTTTTAAGGCGTTCGATCGCGTTCCTCATAAACGACTTATTCTTAAACTTTCCTCCCTTAATCCTTACCCGCTCATACTGTCATGGATATAAGCCTTCTTCACTAATCGATCCCAATACACAGTCATCGGAGGTCACCGTTCCTCGACAACAAATATAATATCTGGCGTACCTCAAGGCTCCGTCCTTGGCCCTCTCCTATTTCTCCTTTTTATTAATGACCTTCCCTCAAGTGTTACATCTTCCATACGTCTTTTTGTAGACGATTGTGTCATTTACCGCCGTATACGTGGTAGCTGTGATCAACTTGCCATCAAAAAATGATTTAAACGTAATTGAAAATTGGGGTTCTTTATGGATGATGCAACCTAATATTGCTTAATTTAAATATATGCAAGTGTCCCGGAGGCGTTTGAACATAAATTATACTTATTCCCTGCAGCCTAACCACCTCGCTCTAGCAGAATCGTACCGATACCTTGGTGTACGCATCAACAGCAAACTAACATGGACTGACCATAGCGCACAGCTTACGGCCGATGCCTCCAAAACATTAGGTTTCACCAGAAGGTCCCTTGCTCCCCGCCCTCAGTTCGTAAACTCGCCTACGAAACCTACGTCCGCAGTAAACTCTAATACGCTTCTCCGATTTAAAATCTACACCAATCCTATTTAATAGACGCCCTTGAAGCCATTCAGAATCGTGCGGCTCGATTCATAACCTCCCAATACAATTTCCGCACAAGTGCTACTACTATAAAATTATCACTGTCTCTCAACTCCCGGGAACTTAGACGAAAAATAGCACGCCTTTGTTTATTTCACAAATTGTATTTCAATTTTGCTCACTTACATGGCTCAAGCTCCTTCCACCAATTCGAACTCCGTGCCGTCTCTTTAATTCTTTGAGTGTCCAAAGTTTAACAGGTTCAACTAAGGCTTTCAACAAATCTTTTCTTCAGTTAACAATTGAGGATTGGAATCGGCTTCTAAATGCAATAGCCAATGAGCGTAATACTCTAAAGTTTAAAACCTTACTCGAAACTCATTTGTCAACCGCACTGTCGTAATTTCTGTGTGCAACCAGTTGCTTTTTTCACATTTTTATGCCACTTTTAATCATGTATTAGTTGTATAACTAGTTCTGTTAATTATATTGCCCTGTAATTCCAATTTTTGAATCGTATCCTACTTTATGTTCCTGGGCTGCAATTGCCTTTGTGTATGCTTGTTCGACCCCCCCCCCCCTTATTTAATACCCCGTCAGGAGCTCTTAAGGGTAAATATGTGATGATGAGGCTTTGGGACACAGACTGAAGCAACAAGTTGGCTTGGAGCCTGTGTCAACCTTATGAGACACTTGTTTGGAAGCCACTGTTGCATTGATCAGCCGATCAGCTTCGCTGCCAACGTTGACATCGAGGATGTCAAAGTCACCTTGCTCGTCGCGTACTTCACTGACTTGAGGCTCTTTCTTGCTGCAGTAAGCAAAGTGGTTAGCGCCCCGGCATAGAAAACACGTTTTGCAAAATGCTGAGCATTTCCCATGCTCGTGTGAACGATTCCACCGGGAGCACCTGAATTGTCTGCGTGTCTCAAAATGCGCAATTGCTCTCTCGGGTTCAGCCCTACATTCCTCGGCACATTCGGAACATTGTTCACACGCAGCCCATTTAGCTGGCCGGTGCATCTTGATCGGCGCTACTTCCTTCACTGTATTACCCAGGCATTATTTTCCCCAGGATATACTTCGTCTGCCTTACAAATGTCTTCCGCTTTTTGTAGCGTGAGGTCTTTAACTTTGAGAATTTTTACGCAATTTCGGAATAACTGTTCCAAAGACAATCTGGTCCCTGAACATAGAGTCACTCAAGGTTCCGAAATTGCAGCTTCGTGCAAGCCTCCTTAAGTCCCTGGAAAAATGCTGAAAGCGGTCCCCCTCCGCTTGCGTTCTCGAGCGGAAAACGTAACGCTCGTATACGGCATTCTCCTGCAGTCGACAGTATGCCTCAAACTTTCTCGTCACAGTTGCATAATCTTCCTGACTTTCGTTCTCCAAGAAGTCAAAGTTGTTGAATACCTCTAAGGCGTCCTCTCCTACAAAGCTGAGCAGGACTGCTGTTTTGGCTGCCTCCGACCTCGGTTCTTTCCATGGCTCCATTGCCTGCAGGAGCAGCTCGAACCTCTGCTTAAAAAGGCTCCAGTTCTTCTCTTTACTTTCCGAGAGCACCAATGGCAGCAGTGGCTTCTGTAGTTACATCATGAAGGTGCATGACGACGCCCCTCTGCCTCTTTTTACTGCCTTGGGAAACGTAATCCCTCTTCTGACACCATTTTCCGGCGTCCATCTGTGAGCACTCAACGTTCAAGCAACAAAGGAAGAGCCTTTATTTGTCATAGCATGCCCGTATATATATTCGTGAGGCAGCTGCATTATCACAGCCAAGCGGTACAGAAATATAGACAAGTAAAAGGCAGATACACACGACGCATGCGCAGCTCACACGATACAAGCGGCTCGTGTTTTGGTTTGTTCGCCATATTGCTAGCAACCGCAGCACTGATTTCTTTATTTGATTTTTTTTCTTGTCAAAAACCCAAGGTGATGCTGATACTAAAGGTGAACGTGGCCAGACAGAGGCCTCAGCCACCCGATTTACTGCTTACATAACAACACGACTGTTCACAAATTTAAGCATGATAGCACAATCGTAATAGAGAAATAGCACAAAAAAAGTGATTACTACATTTGTTATGTATTATGCAAAGCATAGGCCTCAAATTCACAAAGGGATCACAATGCATACATAAACGCAGTGATTTGTACGCATGATCTTTCATCAGTTACACTACTATGTAACAATTACGTATTAATATATTTTGTTTGTAATTTTTAATTTCTACCGTTACGGGAACATGTAAAAATATACTTCGAAACCTTAATTATACATCAGTATTGGGAGCGTTTTGGTGAAGTAACATTTCTTTGGCCTGTTTTTTAAACGTAAGTTCACTGGCGTCGAAGTTTAATTTTTCTCCTAATTTATTTAGTATTTCAGTTGACTGGTACAGGAAAGATTGCTCACCATACTTCGTTGTTACTTTTGGAGCGTGCCGTATTGTATGCCTGAGATGGCAGAGAGAAGTTTTATTGTTAACTTGATTGTGGGTCTTTGCTTATAAATGGTGTGTAGAACCTTCATGCAATATATTTGGTAAGCCCGAAGCATTGAATATTCAGTAATAAAGGACTTGTCCTCAAATCTGCGTAACAACCACGATAATCTAAATATGTGCGTAAAATTCTTTTTTGCAATACAATGAGCCTGTTATAATTAGTTTTAGTTGTGGTTCCCCACACAAAAATCCCGTAGCATAGTTTCGAATAAATGAGAGCATTGTATAAGTTTTGTTTCAACCATAGTTCTATCACATGGCCGATTACATATATGGTACCTATACTTTTAGATAGTTCGGACGACAGCTGAGCAATATGCATATTCCACGGAAGTTGTTCTTGAGACCAAACACCTAGGAACTTCTGTTCTCTCACTCAGTTTAACTTGGTTCCGTTGAATATAATGGGGATTTTCGTCTCGACATTTTTATTGTACGGCCTAAATTTCATGTAAGTTGTCTTTGTATCGTTAAGTTGCAATTTATTATCTAATAACGAATTTGATAATTGTTCCAAGTAAACATTCACCATGGAGTGAAGTTTAATTATATTATCAGATGTGAAGAAAACGTTAGTGTCATCCGCATACATTACAAGTTCTTGCGGACCTTCTATGTTTATGATGTCATTTACATAAACTATAAACAGTAACGGGCCTAGCTTGGAGCCTTGCGGGACACCTTGTTTTAGCTCTAATATGTCTGATGCAATGGAGTTTAGTTGAACAAACTGCTTTCTTTGAGTGAAATAGGTTTTAGATGCGACTGCATCTCATTCACTCGCCTTGTCCCTCCATACGGCGTTGTTGTCCGCTGACACACCTCCCCCATTCTCCTCGCCGCGCGAGCTGCGCTCTCCGCCGCTCACCCCCTTTCCTCTCCGATAGCGAAACTCTCTCGCGAGCGGCATTGGATTGGATTCGATTGGCTTGGCTTGGCTTGGATTGGATTGGATTAGATTGGATTTGGATTGGATTGGATTAAAGTGGTTTGTGTTGGATTGTGTTGCGTTATAGCCGCGCCACGTTGCGTCATAACTGCGGCAGGGGGTTCACGGCACGTTTCACGCGATGGGAGAATCAACCTAACGAAAACAACAACTGAACCCCCTATGCGTCACATCTACGCAGGGGTTCCCGCGAGGGGAGGTGGGAGTAACTTTTAAAATGTTACCTGCCACGCCGTGTATTCCATACCTCTCCAATTTATTTAGCAAAATATTATGATCTATCGAATCAAGTGCTTTTGTAAGGTCTAAAAACAGTCCAATTGTGTACTGCCCGTTTTCAATGTTTGCAATTATTTTATCTTTATTATACAGTAATGCTTGCTCTGTTGATTTAGATTTTTGGAAACCATATGAATACTTCGAAATTACATTGTGTGTAAGAAAGAAAGTCGATAGCCCATTATAGATTACTCCCTCAAATACCACGGAAAAAAACTGTCAGGACTGATATGGGTCTCTAATTTGATACATTGTCGTGTGCTCCCCCTCTATGAATCGGCGTCACTCTAGCAACATTAAGTTCCTCAGGAAAAACACCGATAGACAGACATAGATTAATAATGTACGCTAACACGTCACTTAGTTCTAGTGCCACGGGTTTAATCACACTCGATAAAAACCCGTAAACTCCTGCCGCTGCATAATTATTTAATTTTCCGATAAGGTCCCGTACTTCGGTAGTGGTGTTCATAGGTTCAAAAAGATAGAGCTGGACAATCGTGGAATGCCAGTCGCGCCGCGGCCGCCGTTATCAGTGTGTGTTGAGTGCGCACCAGCATCAATAAAATGAGTATTCATATAGTTGGCTAGCTCAAGGCTTTCTACCGGCTCTCCACTTAAATTCGTGAATTACGCGCCGCGGTGGCTCAGTGGCTAAGGCGTTGCGCTGCTGAGCACAAGGTCGCGGATTCGATTCGCGACCGCGGCGGCCGCTTTTCTGATGGGGTCGAAAAGCAAAAACGCCCGTGTGTATGAGATTTCGGCGCACGTTAAAGATCCCCAGGTGGTCAAAATTATTCCGGAGCCCTCCACTACGGCGCGCCTCATCGCCTGCGTTGCGTCGGCGCGTTAAACCCTGCAATCAGTTCAGATAAACGCGTGAATCGCGGCTGTGTTATTGTTTTTCTACTTGTTATTTTGTTAGCAGTGTCCCAGACTTACTTAGGCATGCCTCGTGTGTGGAAAAATAGCCGTTCTTCATCTTTGCTTTTCGCTCTCTTTAAATCGCTCTGTAGCTTCTTTCTGAACTTTAGTACGCCTTGCGTATTTCGGGACCCTTCGTTTTTATAAAATTGTGCAACATAGCATTTTTCTTTTTTATGCGTTTATACAGATCTGGATCCATCCAGGCTTTTCGCACCTTTTGGTTCTTTTACTTGCAGGTTGTAGAGGAAATACTGCATCATAGCATTCTCCTGTGGACTCAAGGAAAACACTACAAGCGATATTCGCATCGCTCACCCGATAGACGATTTACCAATCTAACGATTCCACTACTTCTGGAAATGTTCGATTGTGCGATTATTGATCTTACGGAAAAATCGCTGTTGAGGGGATAGTTCATCTATAACAGAATGAGTCTCGATAAAGAAGGAAAGTGGAAAATGATCACTGATATCCAGTCAGAACTCCTGTCGATATCTCACAATCACAAAAATTCGATATACAGACATCCAAAAGTGTGGCACTGTTAGTGTCAATTCTAGTTGGTAGCAGTATGGGATTAACACAACCATGACAAGGTAACAAGGTTTTTAGTTCAACAGACGATCATTCTTACAAGGTCATATCGTTGTTCAAATCACCCATTGTAGTGCACAATTCATTGCGCGAACAAGCATATGTCAATAGCCTCTCCAAGAAGGTGTGAAATGTTCTTTTGTTACCCGTCGGAGGTCTATAGATTACACACAGTCATTTTCCGTACGTGAAAAGCCAAGCATTCGAAATCATCGGTATTTTCCGAAAATTCTTCAATACCCATGAAACTAATGGTGTCTTTTATGTATACACTGACCCCTCCGCTTGTTTTCTTTTCCCTTCTCAGATGCATCGAACGGTACCCGTCTATTGGGTCACTCCCAGTCAACCAAGTGTCAGTAAGAAATAAGATGTCTAATTCACATGTAATTGAGTGGAATAACATATCCAGTTCATCTATCTTATTACTACCACTTCTCATATTGATGTGCATACCAGAAAACGAGTTATGGTTCGAAACTTCTGCGTTGAAACTCTTAATGTCATAATAATTACCGGTTTCTTTTGAGCTTGTCATACCAGATTGTGGAATCAGATGCTTAGCTAGAAATTCGCACGCCGTTACTTACTTGTTGCAGGGAATTGATTTATTTTGGACTCAAGCACTAAACGTATTAAAGGCACTACTTCGGCGACAGTTATACCTGAAAAACAGTTGTAATATTCTAGGAAACCAAGTTTGAAAGGATCACTTTGTAACAAAACGAAATTTTCCAAGTACTACAACGTACGTAGGTTATTCCTGTAGTTAGGTGTGCTCACGGGTGAATATGAGGACTTGAGGTGGGTTTCACAGCTAGGTCTAGTCGGTTCGTCGCTAGGGGAGCTCCATTTGAACCAGAATGCGCTGAAGAATCTCTCTCTTCTTCTGGACGTACACCGGGCACAGAAAAGACATCATGGTATGGTAGGCGTCCTCTTCGGTCACGTCCTGCAGCTCAAGGCAGGAGGCACAGCACTCTTCTGCTGCATTGCAGTGTTTATAACAGTGTCTCCTTGCACTCCGCACACAACGAAACTCCGCCTTGTCGGCCGGGCAGTGGATTTCCATGTGTCCGATCCTTGCACACTTCACACACCTTGGTGCATAAGTATTATCGAAGACCGGACAGCGTGTCCAATTGACCTAGAGATGCTTCCTTTCTTTCATTTGCTCGTATGTTTTCTTTCCCGTTTTGATGACCGCTGTTTTTCCTGATTTTCCCTTCCTCGTCTTTATGAGTTCAATGACTTCTTTTCCAGCATTTATGTTGTTTTGGCCCACTATCCTTTCGATGGTTTCTTTGTCTTCGATGTTATCCTCAATGCCGACGATCTTGAATTCCGGGAGTTATACCCGTGGCTTTCATGCTGCTACGTCTCTTAAGTTCTTGTCCTTGGTTATGTGCTCTTCAAGTCGTTTCAGCCCTTCTGCGGACATAGACGACACAATAACTCCTTCCTTGCTATGGCGGAGCTTGACATTCCTGAGACCAAGCTGGCAAGGGTCGACGTTCCTTTTAATCACGTTTTCTAGTGCAGCTCGTTTTAGGTTGGCTGCAGTAAGAATAAGTGCTCCTGTTGGTTGCTCATCTGTCGTTTTAGCTGTTTCGAAATAATGAACTTTGGAGGCCTTCTGTAACGCCTTGCTGTAGTCCACAGTGTGTCTTTGACCTTGGGCTGCCAGTGCCTCAGTAAGACCTTCCACTTTGCCTCGAAGTCGACAGTTCTCCTCCACGATGTCGAGACACACCTTTCTCGTGCTGAGGAAGTCCTCTAATAACGAATCTGTTCAAGATGCCATTCTTGTGCTTTTGTTGCATTGGACTCCAAGATCAATATATTTCTTTATGACTCTCCTTTCTACTTCTTGAAGTCGTTTCCTCAGAGTGGAAGCCTCTTCACCCTCTCCTGAGCTCCCCAAGGGTGGGTAGTCCTCTGCCGTGTTTTGTCCACCGCTCTGGTTCTGCTTGCCTTGGGCCGTGGCCGTAGCACAGTGAGACAGCTCATTCATTTTTGTTGTCGTTATGTATTTCGAGAAGTTGGGCTTCTGCCCCCCATCTTCTCTATCTGTTGCCCCTCCGTTCTTCTTGCTTGGGCTGTCGAAGCACGATGGAGTGGGCTCACTGTTCCCGTCCTCGTAATCTATGTATGTTGGCATCGTCCTTTCTCCACTTTCTTGGTTGTCTTCTTTTCCCTTGTTTTTTTCTATTACTTCTTTTCATTTTGCAAAGTCTTCCTCGTCTCCTTCAGTTGGGTTAATTGCTGCGTCCTTAAGTCGCTTTTTCTTTTTCCTGCCAAATTTGGCGGAACCGTATTTCTGGTCTAGCCACGCTGTTTCCGAAATAGGGCTGCGCCCATGTTTGCTTATTTTTTGTTTTTTTCTCAAGCTTTCATGACGACTTTTTGGGCTTTTCCTCAATTTCTGAGGGCGTTTTTCGTGCAATAAAGGTCCACAGACTGTCTTCGAGCTCTACGATTCCTCCTTCGATCATTTCGCAACGTTTGCATGTAGTTTTCAGCTTCGACAATACCTTTTTTGTCGCGTAGACGTCGGTATGAAACAGAACCTAGGTTAATTTTGCTGTTGATGCAATATTCCTGTTGATGCAAAAAAATATACGCTCACTGCCTGCTGTTCTTGTATTCTTCACCTTTGGAGACTTCTCCCGGGATGTTGTCGTTGTTTTCTTGTTCCGCAGGCGAGTTGTGGTCTCTTGTTGTACGCGGATCGCCCAGGGCTGTCAAGCATAGAGATAATATACTGACTCTAGAGGGAAAGCGCGCCGCTGAGCCAATTCATTGGAACCGTACGACACACACTGGCAGACATGATACAACGATTTGAAGGCTGCCAGCTGAGCATTTGCTTACTAAAAACGGCGAAAGCGATGGGTTGCAATCTGGCAACGTGCTACTGTGGCGTTTCCGCGTCCGGCTAGCAAAGCATGCCGGGATTAATTGTAACATGGCGGACCGCTGGCCAGGCGGATTTTGTGTAGGCGGCACCGACAGCTCCTGTGGGTAGGTAACCAACGTGTTTTCTGTTTAGCGTACGTGTGACTTATATGCACTGAGACTATTTTAGCAAGATGTGGCAACGCTCAAACAACACTTGCGCACAAGCTCGAATGCGACTGATCGCATGCGCGAGGACGCCAAGGAGTCAGCTGATCCGTACTGGGCGCACAGAAAAATGAGTCCCCGTATGATCTCCGTGCATTTTTGCGCTGTGCCGCTTTATTTTCCATTCTGTGACATTTTGCGAGTCGCTCAATGCTTTTCAAACAAAGTGTTGTGAACTGTGGCTTTAGCTCAATGTAAAACCTTTATTGACACACACACACAAAAAAAACATACCATGGGCCATCGCTGATATTGCCGGTGAGTCGCGGCGCTTTGAAGCACTGGAACGAAAGAGCTCGGTCGATCGCAGGCCAACAGAGTGGAAGAATGCATGCCAAGGGAGTATGCGAAATACAGTCCGCGGCCTGTCCCGTTTTCCTTTGTCTGTATTCGTCAAGTTCTAGCTGCTTTCCACCACTTCAAAGGGAAAGCTTGCAGGACTGAATGCGCAGTATTGAATGGGCAGTAATTTACCGCACAGAGCGCGCGAGGAGAGAACACTGACTTATTCATTTATTGTGACTGATTAAAAAAGAAACAGCATTTTGTTACCTATTTTTTTGTTCTGCCTTCACGAACGATTGCGCAAAAGTTCGAAGCACGAAGAGCTGTAAGAAGTTCCATGAATAAAACAACTGGAACCGAACGATTATAAAAGCTCCTTTTATTTCTCTTCCAACGGGAACGATCGCTGGCTGCCATTCCGTAGCCTGTAGTGAACTTGCGGTAGTCAAGGTCAGATCGGAATCGCTGTTCCGGCGTCAGTTCAGGGGCAATAGATAAGGTGTTTAACGTGAAGAAAGAATGACAGCCTCGCAAGCGCCCGGGGAGGCACTTGCTCAGCGGGTGCATCCGAGTTGTATAACTTAAGTTTTGCACGCACGCAGATCTGAACCGGAGACTGCACACACACACACTGCGCACACAAGGGCCTCGCCACTTCCTAGCACACTTAAAAAAATCGAAACCAAAACTGACTTACGGACTTACTCTTTCTCTGCTAATTAGAGCTTAATTACACTAAAAGTTTTTTATGAAGCTAGTTTTAATTACTGAGGCAATTATTTGTAACTATTTTGCTTCAGTTCTTTCTTTTAGTAAAATAAGTACGGCAGAAGTTTTTAGAAGGCTGAATACAATTGATCTGGCAACCATGAGAATTGTATCATGTCAGCACCCACGATTGGTACGGTCTCGGAGCTCGCTTTACCTCCCTGCTGTCAAGTCCTGCGATGCTTGTTTCACGTGTGAGTCAAGTCCGTCATGTCTGAAACTTCCCTCGGGGATTCTCGAAAGGTTACACTCACGATTCGCTACTTCGATTTTTGAATAATCACCGCCAAAATTGCTGAAAACTCACTTTTTATCAGAGCCACAGTCCGCATGAAACAACTCTGAATGATGATGATGATGATCTTCATTTGTGAAGCCCCTAAAATAATGCCATAATGTCGCTGTAGACATTCACTATACCCATCGAGCTTCGCGATCGCTGCGCCGCTTGCCGCCGCTTCTCCGCGGCGTTGACGGGATTTGCACTGCGTGGCTGGTAGGGGTTAGTGCAGTGTTTTGGTTCTGTTTCGCTTCTTTTCGCCTTTCCGCGACCTAAAAAAAACTTGTTATGGTGACGTCTATAGGCAATGAGTACGTTTAGGTCACTTAAAAAGCAGCTGCGTCTTCGTAGAGTACACGATCGCCTGCAAGAGCTACCTGGGACGCCGTTCTGCGTGCTTCGTCGCCGCTCTTCCGGGCGTCGGCGACGGTAGCAACATATCACCCATGTCACCTCCAAAACATCACGCACAAATGAATTCTACTGTCGCCTTTTTCAGACCTGAAACTGGCATAATGAGAGGTTGGCTTCATTTTGCAGCGTGGACAACGAACGCGGCTTCGTTTCGAATATATACGTCACAGAAAAACGTGTTTCGGGGATGTGATTACCCAATCCCGGACAATAACTAATGGCTTTTATAAGAATATAAACCATGCGAAAATGTTCAGTAAATGCCAAGCCTGTGCGTCGTTAAATATGTGCCCCCACACGCCATATAGCAAGAACCAAGGCAAGTTAATGAAACCACGGGAAAAAAATGCTGCGCAAGTGCGGAATTAAGAAACATAATAGCTCCAACAGAAATGAAAAAAAAAGAACATTGCAGCTTCTGTCATGCTAAAGACGTTCGTCGAAACTTCAGCCAGGTAGGTTTCACTAGACCAACTATACGCGAAATGCAAAGCTTTTGGCGGGACATCGGTTGGGGGGGGGAGGCGGAGGTGGGGGACGCTGTGTACAAATGCGTAGCGGAATAAAGCAATGAACAGTATAGTAATTCCACACACAAATCTCGCGTTCACTTTCCTTTTGTTTTTCTACTTCAACGAAAAGCTGAGTGTACGGCGGACGCATGTTTGGAAGTATACAGGGTAGGCTGTTCAACAATTAAGCGATGAATGGTGTCGTTGGAAACGTGTGGTATGCGATAAGGCCCTCTTATTTCAATTTCTGCTGTATTGTGCGAGCTCCCTGTGCCATATGACGATATTTCGAAGAAGCATTTAGTCGCGGACGCGGATTATATTCTAAGCCCGTCTCCGCGCTGCTCGCAGAGGATATATGTAGCAGATGAATGTTGCCGGGCGCTCACGTCACGACAAGACGACTCTGCCGTGTGCTGATCCTCGAGTATAATTGTGCATTGTCCATCGTACTTTTGTTGAATATTCCCGAAATTAACACAGACTGGCTTGTAAATGGTGGTGATCAATATCTGAGGTATAAATTGGCAAACGTAACTGGCGTGCTGTCTGGTATGAGTGCTCCGCTGATTATGTAAGCGCACAAAACCGATTTAAATCGTAGTGTATAGCCGTAGCATGAATATCTGAGGAACCGGTGGTTACGGAGGCATGGCTAGTAAATTCAGGTCAGTGTAACTACAATTGGCTCCATCATACGCCGGTTCCGCGACGCTGGCCTGTGGCAGACACCTGGCGCTTATACAGACCGAATATACCACACTAAAATCGCGTGAGGTACATCTACACTCTCGTAAACACACCCCATTTTCGAACAGAGTGACTGCTCTACATAAACATGGATTTCAAACGCCTGCAAACGGTAAATCTCAATCGTGAACGTGCCGCAAAAGCAGCGGCGGCAATGGGAAGCGGGGCGCGGAGTCCCGCGGCTGCTTTAGAAACGGGCCGCTAGGGGGATTTCAGTGGCACCCCTACAGGCCGCGCTCGAGGCGTATAAACAAACAATACATGGCGGCTCGGGCAATATTCTTTTTGGGCGTTCACTTTGAGCAAGGATATTGTTATGCTTCCTTAGTAAGGATGCAACTTTCGGGGAACAGGCCGAATGGGTCAAAACGAGGTTTATTTGGGGATTGGGTTACGGAGCTTTTTATGGAAAATTTCGTATCGGTTCCACTGTTTAGTTCAGGTGATCGCGTCATCGATCAACTGCTCTGGTTATTGATTCAATAGCGCTGTTTTAAATTATGTGCAATTAGAATCGAAATCCATCTGGATAGTGCAGATTTGCCTAAAACGGTGAGATGGACTGTAAGGTATTGCGGTCTTGCAGTGCCTGACATGGCTGCTTTGGAAGAGCAAATACTGGCCCGTGTCGGTAGGTTTCCTATAGAGATTGTTCCAAAGCCTTCCCTCTGAAACTGTGACTGTAACAACCAGAAAATTTATGCTGTGCGTACAGAAGGAATGAGAGATGGAGATACTAGGATGCGCAAAGTTAAAAGCCTCAATAATGGCACGGGACACCTAGGCGGCTAATGCCCCATACTGTGATGGCTCATCACAGAAAACGACGAGGACGACAAAGAAGTGGCTCAGTCCTAGCGCGCGCTGTTAAGGCCGCCTTGTAAATTCTGTAAATAGATCGTTCCTCATCCTTCAACCCTCTTCGAGTCATTGGCTCTGCCGCCACGTTACATTTGGCGAAGGTGCGGTTCGTCATCCCCGCCCTGTCTTCAGCTTTGCACCTCATCGGCATCGGTGGAATCATCGAGGGTGCACGAACCGCGTCGGGCAGCCCCATACCCGCCGCTACAAGCACTCGACGACGTCCCCCCGCCCGTGTCCCCACCCCGTAACGTAAATGTCACGGGACAATAAACGTAAAACACTCCACTTCATCATGCTGCCATAGCATCAATACATCGTCTATATAGCGTTTGCAGTTCATTGGCTTTAAAGTTTTGGTTGCGAGTAAGTTTTACTCTTGACATCCCATACAGATATTCGCGTATTTTCGCCCAATTTTGGCTCCCATTGACGTTCCGCTGACTTGCACGGAATTGAAACCATCAAGCACATAATATATATATATATATATATATATATATATATATATATATATATATATATATATATATATATATATATATATATATATATATATATATATTATGTGTTTGATGGTCCCTATATATATGGCCCAAGAGTTTTTGAAGATGGTAGCGAACACAAGAAAAGAAAACTTCGAACAAGGTATAAACCACTACTGTTGCCATCGTTTCAGCATAGAGACGTGCCTTCGTCAGGGCATCCCCTCGCCTGGCTGGCAAGCTTTATATAGGGGTAGGTCCCCAAGTGAGATGAGAGAAGGAAGTGGAATTGAGAAATCGGATTGGTTTGGGAGTATATAGGGGGAGATATGGAGGTGGAGAGAAGGCTGTACAGTTTGAGCCGCGAAGTCCGTAAGAGAGAAGTCAGCAGGGGATTGATATTTCGAGAAATCCTTGGACAGGAAGGATGGGAGGGTGTTTGTTGCCCCGCCGCGCGACCTACGGAAAGGTTCTCAGAAACAGCGGAAGCAGAACAGGCGGTGAGAGGAGTCTTTATCAGAAACTATCTGCAAGCCTCAGGTCAAAAGAAAAGGTAGGCTGTTCCCGTTAGTTCGGAACGCTCTCCCTATCAGAAGAGATAACACATGCGGCATAGAAAGAAAGAATGGAACACGCGCTTCCCTTGGCACAGATACAACACAGACCGGTGCAGCCAAGCGGCAAAAGCAAAACATAAAAAATACACCATCTTCCCGTGGGGAACCATGAGAAAGATGCGAAGCATCATAGGGCATCCCTGTAGGTTCCATTCTGCTGCCGTTGTGTTGTTTCATTTATCGGAGCAAGGTTGCGAACGCAGTGCGAACCCCCATGTAGAGACAGAGAAATGTAGAGAAATGTAAAGACAGCGAAGAGACCGACACCGGCATTGCCTGATCGAACACCTCCTGGTTCTCGTCTTTCTTTATTGCGTGCTCACTCTCCTACCCCGCTACCCGCCCTCTTCTCTGGCTGAGCTGCAAGGCGCGTGGCGCTTCCCGCAACAGCTTTCCCACCGGAAATTCAACATCCTCCTGTAAAGTTTTCAGTTCGTCGTTTTCGTTGACGTCCAGCTTCGCGTGCCTTCGTTGTATCAGTTGCTTGACGTAGTTTGAATGAGTCAAAGACATAAGGCGCGTTCGAAGCACTTGGTCTTGTATTGGTTTTATAGCGCAGTGGGAAGAGCGCCACGTACCTCCCGTTGCGGCCAGAGAGTCGTGGGATCGAAACGCGGCGCCGCCAACTATTATTTCTTTTTTATAGTGTAGGGGGAGAGGTGCGGATGGAGGGACGACAGACGACAGAGCCGAGAGCAAAAGATGCTTCGCATGTAATAAACAAACCCAATACGTTCTTCGCGGCATTACCCGCCTCCTACCCCCCTCTAAGAGTGCGTCGACCCGATGCTAACATAAGCGACAGTCTGAACAAGTAAAAAATAAAAGTCCGTCATCGTTCGTGGGAAGGTTTTAAGCGAACCACATGGATGACGTTGGGTCGCGTGCGTCGTCGTGATGTGCCGGAATCACAATCGGAGATCACTACGTAGGTAAGTTGGCCAACACGTCGTAGATTCTTGTAGTGTCTGAAATACCGTCGTAGAAGCTTCTCACTAGGCCGGCGTCGTCGATGGGAGTCCAAACCCGCACGATCCCCTGGGTGGTACTCGGCGTCTCGGCGTCGGAGGTTGTGGCGGCCGGCATCCACCAGCTGCGTGTCCGTTGTACGTACTCGAGCAAGATGGCAGACCTCCTCCGTCCGCGTAAGGTATCCTTGGACGTTGGGGTTGAGGTCGTCGTCTCCTACTTGCGGAAGCATGGCGTCAATCATCGTAGTCGGCAGTCTTCCATAGGCAAGCTTTAACGGTGTCATCTGTGTAGTTTCCTGGATAGACGTGTTGTACGCAAACACGACGTACGGGAGCACTTCGTCCCAAATATTATGTTAAACGTCGACGTACATTCACAGTATATCCGCGATTGTCTTGTTCAGATGTTCTGTTAGTCCGTTCGTTTGAGGCTCCTGCGCCGTCGTTCTTCGGTGATCCGTGTTGCAGTACCGTAATATTCCTGGCATCATCTCCGCCGTAAAGGCCGTTCCGCGGTCCCTGATTAGGTCTTCAGGGGCTCCATGTCGCAGCAAAACTTCGCTTATGAAGAACTTCACGACTTCTTGTGCAGTCCCCTCTAAAGTGTGGCCGTCTCTGCGTAGCGTGTTATGTTGTCTGTCGTTACGACAATCCACTTGTTCTCGGATCGTGAAGTAGGCAAGGGGTCTAGAAGGTCCATTCCAATCCGCTGGAAAAACCTCGATAGGACGGCGATTGGCTAAAGAAGTCTGGCCAGTCTCGACGGCGGCGTTTTTCGTCTCTGGCAGTCACGGCAGCTGCGGACGTAGTGGGTGACTTCGAATGTAAGGCGGGGCCAGTAGTACCTCGCCTTGATTTTTCCAATTGTGCGAGCTGTACCGAGATGTCCGGGAGACGGGTCATCATGACACACTTTCCCCCCTCCCCCCCCCCACCCCCCCCCCCTCCGATTGTGATCCCCGATTGTGATTCCGGCACATCACGACGACGCACGCGACCCGACGTCATCCACGTGGTTCGCTTAAAACCTTCCCATGGACGATGACGGAATTTATTTATTTTGTCACGAAAATATGTCGGGATGACAAGAAGGTAATTCGTTCTCGTTCCGCGGCTGAAATTGTTTTAACGAGCACGGAGTTTTTGAGGCTGAATGCTGGTAAGTTTCTTTTGAACGCCCTAGGCATGGTGACGTTGCGTCCTTCGAGGTAGACGATCATGACGCCCAAGTCAGGGTCGGCACGCTGCTGGGCGGCTAGGTCACTCTCCGTAACGACTCCGAAGAACGCGAAGTCTTTATCGGATTCTTGTACTGGTGGGTCGACTGGGGCGCGGGACAGGCAGTCGGCGTCGGAGTATTTACTGCCGGATTTGCAGACGATTGTAAAGTCGAAATCCTGCAGGCGCAAGCTCCATCGCCCAAGGCGGCCAGAGGGGTCCTTCAAATTGGCGAGCCAACACAGCGCATGGTGATCTGTCACAACCTTAAACAGTCTACCATACACGTATGTGCGAAATTTTGAAATGGCTCATATAATAGCCGGGCACTCTTTCTCGGAGGCAGAGTAGTTTTTCTCCTCCTTCGACCGACCAAGGCTGGCATAGGCGATTACCTTTTCGCAACCGCTTTGCTTTTGGACGAGGATGGCACCCAAAGCCATATCACGGGCGTCCATGTGCATTTCCGTTTCGGCGTTTTCGTCGAAATGATCGAGCACGGGCAGGCGTCACATGCGTTTCTGCAGCTCGCAGAATCCTTTTTTTGGCAGTTTTGCCTGCTAAAAGGCGTGCTATCTTTCGTAAGCGTGCGAGTGGCGCTGCAATGCGTGCGAAGTTTGCGAGGAAGCGCCGGTATTATGCGCACAGTTCTAGAAACCTTCGCACCCCCTTCTTGTCTTTCGGTCTGGAGAAGTTCGCAATGGCTGAAGTTTTTGCTGGGACAGGTAGGACTCCCGCGGCGTTGGCGACGTGGCACAAAAACTTCAATTCTTCATACGCGAAACGGCACTTTTCAGGCTTAAGCGTTAACCCCGACGTACGAATGGCCTCAAATACAGACTCCAACCTTGCGAGGTGTTCGTCGAAATTCCGGGCGTATATCACAATGTCGTCGACGTATACGAGGCAAGTGTGCCACTTCAGGCCAGCTAGCACAGTGTCCATAACTCTTTGAAATGTTGCTGGTGCCGTGCACAGCCCCAAAGGCATCACCTTGAACTCGTATACGCCGTCCGGGGTTATAAATGCAGTTTTCTTTCGGACTCCCTCATCCACTTTAATTTGCCAGTATCCGATAGTGGCCAGTAGCCGGTCCATCGATGAGAAGTGCTTGGTATGACAGAGATGTTAGAGGGCATCGTCGATTCGTGGCAGAGGGCACATGTCCTTTTTGGTGATTTTGTTCAGTCGCCGGTAGTCAACGGATAACCTTAATGTGCTGTGTTTTTGCTTTACGAGTACGACCGCCGCAGCCCAATGGCCTTTCGATGGCTGTTTAATGCCGTCGCTTAACATGTTGTAGACTTGAGTCCGGATGGATCGCCGCTTGTGTGAAGAGACGCGGTACGGTGACTGTCGGGAAGGTCGGGCTCCATCTTCGGTGATAATTTGGTGCTTCCTATAGGTCTCTGACGCGATTTTGAGTTTGACGAAAATATTACACCATCTTCACACGTGGGAACCCCGACGGGATGCAAAGCCGTGCAATCTGGATCAGCTACTCACCGCTGGCGTTTCAGAGCGGCTTCTCCTTATCGAAGCGAGGAATCCACTGCTCCACGCTGCCGTTTACGTTCGGCGTCGGGAGCTCTCCTCTGTGCAGCCTTGTCTACCGAGGTGGTCGTGGTTCTGACAGTGTGCTGGCTGGCGCTAGCAGAAAGTGTGCCAGCCAGTTCGCTGACGGAATCGTTGGCGTCCATTTCCTGTCATCGGACGGCGCAGTACCGAACAAGCAACTGAGCGGAGCCCTGACCGGATTTATTTGCAGAGCAGAGGGAGTGGAGAGGAGGAGCAGCACGCATGCGCGTGATTGGACATCTGGTGTGGAGAAGGGAGAGGCGGAGCAGCGCACGTGTCGCACAGGTGGTGTGGAGAGGAGGAACGGCGCACGCTAGCGCACAGGTGGTGTGGAGAGAAGCAGGGTAGAGAGCGGTGTTATCACAGGTGGTGCGGAGACGGGGAGAGGAGCGGACGCCGGACGATGGAGGGTCGACTAAGAGATTCTTTGCATCTAACATATTCGCTGTAGCGACGCAGCAAATCCAGTAATCTGTCACAATTTTCTTGCGGCAGCGCCGGGTAAACGTCGAAAGGATGCGGCAGCTTCGAGAATCTGCGCGTGCGCGTTCAAATTTGGCGACCGCGATCACTTGACTTTCTTCTTGCATTTCTTCGAGGAACGCAATTACAGCGCTCTTGTTCAGATGCTGCTACTCCTCGTTGAAATTGGTGACCAAAACGTGGTACTGGCGTTGCTTAAAGCGCGCAATGCCTCTTACCACGGAGACACCGCGGTTGAGAAGCAACCTTTAGTCACTCTACACGATAGCGTCGATGTCAGGAGCAGTATCCTCACAGTAGACGGCGATCATCAAGCTTGCGCGGGGTGGCAGGATACGTGATCGTCGGCGATCCTTACAGCAGCACGGTGATCGGGGTTCAGCTGCGGCTTCTCGGAGGGATCGGAGGACAAAGTAATCGACTTGGTCTGCAGATCAATTATTGTGCCGTTGTCCGTCAAAAAGTCCGTTCCGAGAATTACGTCGCGGGAGCAGTTAGGCAAAATAACGAACTCAGCAGGGTACGTGGTGCCGCCAATGGTGACGCGTGATGTGCACGTTCCACTTGGCGTTACGAGATGGCCTCCTGCTGTGCGTACATGCGGACCGTCCCATGTTGTCGTAACTTTCTTCAGCTTCGACGCGAATAAGCCGCTCATTACCGAGTACTCGGCTCCCGTGTCGATGAGGGTGACTACGTCAAAGCCGTCGATGGACAAGTGGACGTCGGACCCCGCCTTCCTCGAGTTCCGGATGTGACGGGGCGTCGCAACTCCGCTTGTGCGTGTTGACGGTCGGGCACTCTGCGTCGTCGTTGTCGTCGTCTTCTCGGCGGCCGTCTCTGCCATGTTGGGTACCCTTCGCGCCGTGTAGCTGCCGTCATGTTCCGGAGTCTCGTCAGGGTTCCGTCGAGTCGTCGGGATGAGGGCATGTCGTGAATCACAGTCTTCGGCGCGCCATTGCGTAGTTGGAGGGTTTTAAGGGCCGGTCAAGTTGCTTATGTGCAACTTTTTCCCTTTCTTTCGCCATAACCTTGTACAGTTTATGAAAAATAAACTATTACTGTTTTCTTTTTTTCCCATTTGTGTAACTTCCCCTCCAGAAGTTGCTGCCTTTAGTTTTCCCTGTGTGGGCTGGGGGACTTTCCACGTGTGAAGTCAACATTGACATGGGGGTCGCCGACTCGTACGGGTAGGGCGACGGCGAACCGTTGAAAACGGGCTGGGCCACGGCTAGTTTGAGATAGGTAGTCGTCAATCTCACGCGGTAGTCGGCTAGTGAGAGGGCGAGGTGCGTCGACGGAGAAACCACGCAGACCGAGTCTCCTCTATGGGCAGCGACGGTAGGTGGTCGGCGTCTCCGCAGTGGTAGCACAGCGGACGATTATCGGGAGTTCGCCATACTTCCGTCTTTCTCGGCGTCTGATTTCGGACTACAGGGTGTCGGGCGGGTAACAGTAGGCGGCGGTACGACGAGGCCTCTTGACGAAGGGTTGGAGCAGGTCGGGGTGGACGAACAGCCGCGGAGTAGGTCATCGCTTGTGGTTCGCGGGGTGCTTCGGACGGCGTAGAAGTTGGACTTCTCAGATCACGTCGGTCATGGAGGCGATCTCTGGTTGCGGCGTGTTTGGGAAAAGCCTCCTCAGTTCTTCACGAACGACAGCGCGGAGCGTTTCCAGCAAGTCTTCCGTCGCGAAACCAGGGGCGTTGGCAGGGTTCGCCAAAAGCGCGTTGAGTGGTCGATCGTATTGCCTCGAAGGCATGTCCAGGCTCCTCTCGATCATCGAAGCCTCTGTCACGAACTAAGCGACGGTTTTGAGGGGGTGTGAATGAGTCCAGCGAAGAGCTCTAGTTTACCTCCCCGCATCAGAAAGCGCACCTTCTTCTCTTCTGCCAATTCTGGGTCAGCTCGTTCGAACAGCATCTTGATTTCCTGAACGAACACCACAACACCTTTTGTTAGCGTGTTGGATTCGCGTCTGCAACAACACCTCAGCTTGTTCTGTCCGTACGACAGCTGTGAATGTTTTCAAAAATTCCGCTTTGAACATGCTGCATGATGTTAGCGAGCTCTCGTGCTTTTCGAACCAGACTTGAGCCGAGTCTCCGAGGAAGAAAAACACTCCCCTCAGAGTCTCTTCATAATCCCATCGGTTGAAACTTCGGACGCGCTCCAGCTTCTCCAGCCACTCTTCTGGGTTTTCACCAGGGGATCCTCGGAATGGTGGGTGCGCCTGAGGTTGCTGCAGAGCGACGGGAGGATTAGCTTGGTTGACAATTGTGCTGGTTGCAACAGCTTTCTTCTTCGCTTTCTCCGGTAGTAGACCGAGCTCCGGTGGTAAACCTTGCAGGCAGAGGCTGGCTCTTGTTGGACTGTATTGGCGGCTTCCAGAGGTTGTAGAGAGCATGAAGGGTGTGTTCCCAGCACCTTCACCAGATGTCACAAAGTCAAAGACGACGCAGTTGTCTTCAAAGAAAACGAGTTTATTGGAGCAAACTTGTGCTCCCCTATCCAATCAAAGAATACACAGGCGGCGAGACAGCAGTAAAAAAGAGTTACGTGCGTCGGCGGCGTCGGTGAGTGGAATAGAATGTCGCGTCATCTGCTCTGCAGGCTATTTATCTTAAGGCGCGACTGTTTCTCGAACCGTCCGTTTACATCCAGAATAAAGAAGATTATTCTAGGCGGTTCACGTTAGTTGCGAACGCTCTCCCTATCAGAAGAGATAACAAATGCGGCATAGAAAGAAAGAATGAAACACGCGTTTCCCTTGCCACTCAGATAACACAGACTGGACCGCCGGGCGGTAAAAGCAAAACATAAATAAACAAGCCCAAGACATGGTTCGCGGCAGTATGTTACAATGCTCAATGTGTCACGAACAGTATATAGGCGAAACGAGTCAACCCATCAGTATACGTCTTAACGGTCACCGGGTAGATACTCTTAGCAAATCCTCCATAGCTGTAGCGCAGCATTTCAACCAACCAGGCGAAATTTTGATGACCTTCAGTTGTATATACTTCAGTCAAACTTGAAGACTCATAAGGAAAGAAAATACCGAAAATCCTATTTATTTACAAATTCAACACCATGTAACCTGCTGGAATTAATGTGTTTAAGGGCAACCGGGAATCCTTGCGGTACTCACAGGGGATACAGCATTAGGCACTGTCTTGCTTGTACCTTATGCAAAGAATATGACCCCTGCCCCTGCTCCTTATGAGGCCACCTAATTCCTTTTGTTTTCCTTCCTTAGCTGAATTCAGTTTTCATTCCTTAACGCAGACATCTCCCTAAACGTTTCTATGGAATTCCATTTTATTTTTATTTTGGTCTGTCGTTTTTGCTCCGCGTTGTCTTGTGCCCCGCAAGTGCCCCTAACTTTATTCTTTCAGTTTTTGAGTTTAAGGAAAGGCTTGTTCCAGGAATGTTGCTGTTGCGACACGTGCCATTTCAGTTTTGCGGTCATTGCTTTTTCTTTTGTGGGTGTGTGGTTTTTCTGTTTTTTTTCTCTTTTCTTATTTTCTTGACCTAGTTTTTTGTTTTGTTTTTTACCTTCTCTACCTTATCTTTTGTCCTTGGGCTTGCATACAGCTTATGATAAGGACTCCTCGCACCGCCTGTTCACCTTCCGCCGTTTCTGAGAACCTTTCCGTAGGCCGCACATTGGGGCAACAAACCCCTCTCATCCTTTCTCTCCAAGAATTTCCCGGAATATGAACCCTCGACTGACGGCCCTCTTATCTACTTAGCGACTCTTTCCACCTCAATATCTCCGCCTACACACTACAAAACCAATCCGCTTTCTCAATTCCACTTCTCTCCTCTCACCTGGGGACCTACCCCTATATAAACCCTGCGAGCCAGGCGAGGGTTTGCCGTGTCTAAGGCAAGTCGCTTTCCTGAAACGTTGACAACAATCGTTGTTTCTACCGTGTTCGAAGTTTCTTTTCTTGTGTGCTCTACCTTCTTCAAAATTTTATTGGTCCGTATATATATATATATATATATATATATATATATATATATATATATATATATATATATATATATATATATATATATATATATATATATATATATATATATATATATATTGCAGGAAAATATTTCCTGGACACCGGCAAGTCGTAGCAAAAAAAGAAAGACACACGTCGAAAAAAGAAAAGGTTTAACGTTTCGGCCGAGGGACCGGACTTCGTCAGAATAAAAGCAGCGGCTGTAGTCACACAGCATATAAAGGTGATCGTTGTAAGGTCACGTGATGGGATGACAAAGTAAGCAATTCAAATGCAATATACCGAGGCCGCATGCGACAATCTTTTCGGATGAATACAACATAATAATAAGTCCGGCACGTGCAGTATAAGAAATCAGCACTGTCAAGCACACACGCGCACAAAAAGTAAGGGGAGAGAGAAGAGGATACGGTCGCTGATGCAAGCAACTAAGTTTTCCTGAGCTTTCATTTAAACCACGTGCTATTGTCTCGAATTTATATGTAAGAAAGGATTCGCGGACTTCCCTGTCATGATGCGTACGGAAGCCAGATTCAAGTATCGTTGCTTTGATATGGTTAAATGAGTGGCCCGCGACATTGGCATGCTTTGATATCGGAAGGTGAGGTAGTGTAGCAATATGAGCCTTGTGGTTGTTGAACCGCTGCCGGAAGGGGCTTTTGGTCTCGCCAACATACTGCATTTTACAGATATCGCATTCAAGTAGATAAACCACGTTGCTCGTGTCGCAAGTATAGTTCCCATTTATCTTTAAACTGAAGTTAGATGCTGTGCTGCTTGCGCTTATGGATGTAGTCATATGGTGTAATCATATGTCGCATGCGGCCTCGGTATATTGCATTTGAATTGCTTACTTTGCCATCCCATCACGTGACCTTGCAACGATCACATTTATATGCTGTGTGACTACAGCCGCTGCTTTTATTCTGACGAAGGCCGGTCCCTCGGCCGAAACGTTAAACCTTTTCTTTTTTCGACGTGTGTCTTTCTTTTTTTGCTATATATATATATATATATATAGTGTGTGCGTGTGTGTGTGTGTGTAGCGAATCAGAAATGGGAAATGAAGGGCTAGGTGCTAGGTGAATAAGGGTTGGCAGTAAGAAAACCTCGAAAAGGAAAGGGGGGAATGCGGTAGGCCATAGAAACAGATGAAGAATTTTTTGACTCAAAGAAAGGGGTGAAAAAATGCCCGCCGGGTGGGATCCGAACCGAAGACCTCCAGAATACCAGTCTGGTGCCATAACCACTACGCTGCCGGCGGGGCTGTTTCCCCACCACTTTCTCGGGAATTTAAGGTGTTTTTCTATCCTGCACTTCGGGGTGGTAGCCAGCGCCACTCGGACTACTCGGGTTGAAGGAGACCTTCTTTTTAACTCCTGGGCCTTGACTCGAGTGTCTACGACAAGTCGAGAGTGGTCGACTAGCGTGGTGAATTAAGATAGAATAAGGGTTGGCAGTCAAGAAAGCCTCCGAAAGCAAAGGGGTAATGGGGTAGGTCATAGAAACAGATAAAGAATTTTCCCTAGAAAGAAAGTGGTTGAGAAATACCCGCAGGGTGGGATCTGAACCCACGACCTCCAGAATACCGGTCTGGTGCGATAACCGCTACGCTACCGACGCTATTCTGTATAATTCACCGCAATTCTCTCTTAATTCACCGACCCCCTCATTTCCCCTTTCTGATTCGCTACATGCGAAGCGAGGGCCTCTGTTCTGGCAGTTTTGGTGCCAAAGGTAGCTTAAGAGGGTTCAACGCTAGTCGAGCACTCTCGACTTGGCGTAGACACTGGAGTCACGGCCCTGAGGTTATAGAGAAGGTCCCCTTCACACCGAGTAGTCCAAGTGGCACTGGATACCACCCCCCAGTGCAGGAAACAAAAAATACCATAACATAAATACCCGAGAAAGAGCGCAGCCCCGCCGGTAGCGTAGTGGTTATCGCACCGGAATTCTGGAGGTAGTGGGTTCGGATCCCAACCGGCGGGCATTTTTTCACCACTTTCTTACTGACTCAAAAAATTCTTCATCTGTTTCTATGACCTACCGCATTTCCCTCTTTGCTTTCCGAGGTATTCTTGACTGCCAACCCTTATTATATATGCAGTCGAATCCCGCTAGAACAAAATTGACAGGACGTGCAAAAAATTTCGTTGAAGCGAAAATTCGTTGAGGCGAAATCTGCCCAAACACAGCACGGAAGGGAAAGAAAAATGGCCCCGGATATTTTCGCATCATTGGCAGCATAATACACTGTTTAGAAAAAGGAGTTACGCGCAGTAACGTCGTGTTTATTGAGATAACAAACATACCAGTGACTATCTGTTTTTTGTACCAGCACGCAAAGAGCGGGATATTGAGGAGGAGGGGAGAGGTAAAGAAATGCAGGCGCAAAGCGTATTGCTGCACAACAAGGCGTTTCCACCGAGCTGATTACTTGCCGATAGCTGCTAGGCGGTGGAAGCCCCTATCCCGCTTGTGAGAGGAACGGTGCCGTTATCTTATCCTCTGACTAGGCACGGCAGCCACTGACCTTGGCAGGAAAGCCGCGAGCGTGTGCATTTAGGGCAACCAAACGCTCGTGAATAAGATAGGATAGGATGACGCGGGTTCAAGACTAAACACGAAAACTTTATTTTTGCTTTTGACTTTGAAGAATTGTAGAAGGAAAACTGCAAGGACAGCTGCTCACTACACATACATGACGGTGCTGCGCCATATTCACGCGATTTCAACTGGATACGGATTCGCTATAGCTCCGGCTTGGTGAACCCGGCACGCGCATCATGTAACGACGGATCGCCCCATCGTTATCACCATCAAACAATGGCGCCCACCTATGACTTTGTTTTTGTATTGGGTGGCCGTCTGGGCGCACCGTGCAGGTTTTCGGTGAAACTAAGCGTCCTGAATGTATAAAAACTTAGAGATAGCTGGTGCTATGCTTTTTTTATTGTAAAATAACTCTTCAAACCCAGCCCAAATCATTGAAAATTTTGTTGAAGCGGACTTCGTTGTAGCGGCACTAGAATATATATATATATATATATATATATACATATATATATATATATATATATATATATATATATATACATATATATATATATATATATATATATATATATATATATATATATATATATATATATATATATATATATATATATATATATATATATATATATATACATATATATATATATATATATATATCAGGCAGGATTTTTTCTCAGTTTTTTTTTTCTTAAAAAATGGCATCTGTTCAACGATAGTCAAGGACATACCGCATTCCACCCTTTTCTTTCCTGGACATTCTTGACTGCAAACGTTTATTTCTGTCTATTTATATATACATATTGTACGGCTGATGGTAGAATAATTTAGACCAGTGTGCACAAACTGCTTCTTTCTTAAGCCGAGCTGGAAGGCAGCGAGATGGCGTACAAACCAGGTTACCGATGTTGATAGAAGAAGAACGAGAGTCGGTGATTATGAGCATTTGCGGAGATAAAGAAGCCGTGGCCACCAGCCAGCGGCGGGAATGATAGCATTCCACTGTGATAAATAAATTCGGTCACAAACGAGGCTACGACTGGTCTGACACTGATTTTCCCCCGGGGCGCAATTTACTGCAGATCACGCCGTTCGAAAGCCAGGAAAAGGGAAACGTGGACAATCCCGGTTCCGCGATGACGACGCCTCCAACTTCCGCAAACAGGGGTGACGCGATAGTTGACAGTAGAGGTAACCTCAAGAATCTTGTAAGGACCTAGGAAGCGGTGTAGGCATTTGTAGCACAGGCCTCGAGTGCTAACCAGCGTCCAGACCAAGACTTCGTCACAGCGACGTAGGGACGTCTGCGGTCTTTTTGGCTTGCTTTTGTGCGTAGTGGTGCTGAAGCAGCTATGCTACCGGATTGCGGATGTCAGCCACTCTCGTTTAGAATCTGTGCCGCTGGACATCCGCAGGCTCATCATGGTTGCAAACATGCACCCTAAGCATCACACACCGCGTAGACAAGCGTGGGTACCATTCCAGCAATGAAAGTACTCTGACTACCCGCATGTAAGATTTACAAACGCGGCCCACTTCGCATTCCATCCAGCCACATCAGTAAGCGTCATTGACAGCTCAGGCAATGTCGTTCGCATTGCGACCGTGAAAACCAAAACCATTGATGAAGCCGAGGTAGCGGCCATCGCACGCCGACAACGTGTAAAATTCGAATAAACCACTTCAGATAATTACAGACTGCCGACAGGAATGCAGAAACTACGGCAACGGTCGCATTCAATATCCGCCCTGCGACGGTCGCCACAGGGCCCGCCCGGCTTTATGGTTGCGCTGCCTCCGTTGCCAACATCGCTCACTTATTTTCCGTCAAGAAAGGACCCCAATATTAGCCCGACAGTCTGCTATTATATTGCCATCCGGGGCCACATCACCCGATTTTGTCGAACGCCGCCAACGTAACGAACGACGCGGAATACCCAACCAAAGAACGCGAATGTGTGAACCCGAATTACTTCGACTACTTGACGCGTACAAATCCGTTTTCGCGACGCCGTTCACCATCGCCGCCCGAGCAACCAACCGATTTTCCTCATAGGCCCCGCGATATGCGACGCCGCTAACCATCGGTAGGCCACCGCGCACTCTCACCCCTTCGGCCTGCGAACTACGTCACTGGCAAGCACCCGGAAAACAAGTTAATGCAGTTTTGTGAGGGGAAACTGCATCACGAAGGAAACTTACAATGCCTCCGGAGCGTTCATTGAACATGCTGTCACGTTTGGTTGAAAGTGTTTGTGTGGATGGAATTATTGACACTTGGGCCAGTATTTCGGTGATAAGTATGAAATTGTGTGCACGGCTACACAGGGTTCGAACCACGGAGCAAGATAAACAGGAGCGCCGACTTCTCTCTCTCCTGCGGGCTCTTAATGTCCACCACTCGCGGATCGCAATGTAGATGGCGCAGCGAATGGTCCGGCGGCTAAGCGGCCGGCGTTCCCCGTGCGCCGGCGGGTGCGTTGGCGGAACGCATTTCGTCGGCTTTTGTCGTCTGCTTCGGCGACGGTAGTTTTGGACACGGAGTGCTTTGGGCCTGCGTTGGCGCCGCTTCGCGTTCATTGCGCTCCTCCTTCGCACGGTTTGA
The DNA here is from genome assembly GCF_048455015.1 of Haemaphysalis longicornis. NCBI lineage: Eukaryota > Metazoa > Arthropoda > Arachnida > Ixodida > Ixodidae > Haemaphysalis > Haemaphysalis longicornis. The sequence continues at coordinate 37,153,152 of NW_027526295.1, forward strand.
TTAACTTGTTCGACAGCACCTTCTGGGAACCCGAACCCGAAGGAATTGAGTGGTCGTACGGCACGGCAAAAATGCGTTAAGGATTGGTTTGCATGGCGGGAAAACAAAATGTAGGGCGCACATATAGACATATGGCTGCTATACAAACACTACCTTTTGCGCAGTGCTTGCCGAAAATGTGACACCGTTTGTAAATTTGTGAACACCAATTCGGCTGTGTTTTAACAGGTTTTACAAAAGGCGAAATGAGCAACTGGTTCTGATCACTAGCGATTATAAAAGTTGCCTCAGCTTTCACGCCGTTCTCCAACTTACGTCCAAAACAGAGTGTGCCTAGAACACGGACCGGCACTCACACGCTCATCAGAAAATAACAGAAACGCGATAACATCACCCGCGACTGCCCGCGACGTAGCAATCTGCTCAAGATCGACGCCCTGACAGTGCGGTCTTTTCAGAAGCCTTCATTTCGCGATATTTGAATTTGTCCGGACCCTATATCTCTGTGGTGATGACTCGCCAAAAGAAAAAGGTTTGACGAGCCGGTTGTTTTGGTGGTCAACCGCTTAAAGCAAAAAAAAAAAAAAACGCCGGGAACTCTCGTAGGCCCAAAATTGCAGCCGTACAAATCGTAGCATTTTATTTGGAGTCCACGGCGTTATCGACGAGATAACACGACCGTAGAGCGACAGTGAACATCGCGCGGTAAGTTGCGGTGTGGGTTACAATGAAGGTTGCGTTTGATATTCTTGGGTGCCTTATCAATGTGACAGTGTTTTTGTACACTTATTACAACAGGTCAGCCGTCCAGTTCAGTCATTGGCACAGAAATGTGCGTCTCATTGCCGTTTGCCGATGGAGACTCCGGGCGACCCTCGTAAGCATTGTTCGTGCGCAGAACCGGCGTAAATAATTAAGCAGGTGGCCGGAGAGCGGGCCAACAACAGAGGGTAATTTTTGCGCTGCATCGGTTTGTCGTAAGCAGAATCACGCTAGACTGCATGTTGTGGCGTTTCATATTACTCTTGCTCATTCTTTGGTGATTCTAAAGTCGTCGTCGTTCAGTTGCGTCTTACATCTGCTGGGTTAGTACAATATTTGTAGCGGGTCTTCATAATGTCAGAATAAACGCCCCCCGATAGGGAATAAGCGATCGCCATGTATGCGGTGGCGTGCGATTATCTGCGCCGTCTATTCCGGCTGCGCACGGGTGTTTAAATTCCGCGCGTGCAGGCATTCCTCCTGCAAAGTAGGACTGGCATATGACAGGCGTCGTTGCGAAAGAACCGACGCCTCTGGGGAGAGCGAAGAAGGGAAGAGCCATGTACAGAGGCACAGCGACGAGAGGGTAAACGAAGGAGGAAGAGAGCAAAGGGAAAGCTGGGCGGCCGGCGGCGCGTGGACATTATCGGCCCGAGCAAAAGAATTTTTCTGGGCCACAGTCGGCGCTATTCTTTATATCTTGCTCCGTGGTTCGAACACCCTACAGCGGATCTCGTTTGCATGGCGCCAATAGCAGCACGATTAAGCTATCTGTATATTGCATGGTATGAATTTTAATCAACTTCGCCATCACGTTCAGTATGCAGTGTTGTCACCCTGTGCACGTTAAGTTATCTTGGCCTGGGGCTTCCTGTCAACCGCATCCGCTGCCATTTCATGTCAGCACCTCCAAATTGAAATCGCAGATACAGGAGATGCCAACATTCCTGAAGGAAATTGACCAAGTGCCGTTTACATTTCATGCCCTGGCCACGATACAATCATTTATGTTCACTCAACCCAAATCCGGAATGGTGATAGGTAAATAGTTCCATCTGCATGTTTTATTCCCTAAGGGGTCGTTATCGCGACCGGTTTTGTCCGTTTTAAACATGAGTCTGCGCCGCTCAACGCTACAAATATCACTTCTTATCCGATACTTCTCCTTGAAGGCATCACGCTCGCGTTCGTTGTGGCTGATGAAAGTAGGTCTCTGGTTCCCTTCTGCTCTGTGTCATCACGTTCCACCGTGGCACGCAGATTAGCGACGGCCTTCTCACGTACGATTGAAAACTCCTACTTGCGCTGCTCGTAAAACGCTAGAACTTATTCGAGTGCAATTCCACCAACCTAGGACCGACGTCCGTGGCAGAGAATCGTATTCCGACAGATCGGACCCACATTGTTCGCCGTCACCTGTACCGTGTGTCACCGTCGGAACGAAAAATCATGAAAGAAAACGTCATAGACATGCTTCAACGAAACATTATTCTTCCGTCCTCGAGCCCGTAGTCTTCTCTCGGTGTTCTTGTGAGAAAAAAGGATGGCTCCGGTACGCTTTGATATGGGCTTTCGCGCTTTGAATAGGATTACCTGGAAGGATGTCTAGCCGATGCTCGGCGTGGATGACGCGATAGACCGTCTACAAGAGGCCAAATATTTCTCTAATCTAGACCTGCGATATGGCTACCGGCAGATCCCCATGCACGACTCTCGGAGACATGCTCAATATGTACGTCGCTCGGGATCATTCAAATTAATATGTGGGGCTACCTTTGGTAAAGTTTGGTTAGAATATCGGCACACAGGCCACTGCTACCTCTTCACCTTTTCGTCATCATGCTCTACCATAAGAGCGACGTGCCCTTGCATAACCCTTCGTTCCGTAGGTGGGACACAGCGACGTGGTTGACTTACCGCACCACGGGCTTCAGTGTCGATTTGATGTTGAACCCACATCGTGTATCCGAGTGCAGCGGGAGACAAGGCATTGCAGTGACAGCCGTTCTCGAGAAGAATCTTTATTTTTATTTATTTATTTATTTATTTATTTATTTATTTATTTATTTATTTATTTATTTATTTACAGATACCTCCAAAACTCCCATGGATGAGGGGTGAAGCGCAAAAAAAAATTACAACATCTTCCCGTGGGGAACCCTGATGAGGATGCGAAGCATCGTGGCGGTTCCGTGTGGTTCCAGTGTGTTGCCGTTATGTTGAGTGATCTGGTTTTTACTAGCGCCAGAGGGAATTCCGCGTCCGGGTCCACACCGGTGGCGAAGGCACGCAAGTGCTGTTGTGTTACGGTGAGTAGGCGGTGGTTCTCGAGGCGCCGAAACTGGTCCATCATGTTCTTGTGGATGTTGTCTCTGTGGTAGAATTGGTAGTCTCCGTCAGCTTTGGTGAGATAAAGGTTGTTGACATTGGTGCACCGGCTGAGAGCAATGTTCACGCCCTCCTCTTCGCAGCTTTGTCTTCTCGTTCTTCTACTTCTTCGGCGGTTCCCCAACGGGGAGATGACGACGGTGGTTGAACGCGAACCTATCTCGTGATGGATTCTTTGGTTGGCCAATCCCTAGTGGTGGCATCCTGCAACAATCAGCATCAGAGGCGCTGCGGACGGGGCTGGTTAAGTGGCAAGGCGCGTGGCGCTTCTCGCCACAGCTTTCCCACGGGAAATTCAGCATCCCCCTCTAAAGTTTTCAGTTCGTCGTTTCCGTTGACGTTCAGCTTCGCGTGCCTTCGTTGTATCAGTAGCTTCTTGACGTATTTTGAATGAGTCAAGGACATAAGGCGCGTTCGTAGCACTCGCTCCTGTCCGGATTGGTAGCGTAGTGGGACGAGCACCGCGCACATCCCGTTGCGGCCAGAAAGTCGTGGGATCGAAACCGGGCGCCGCTAACTATTTCTTTTTTTATAAACTAGTATCGCGGAGCTGTGGGTGTAAGGAGGAGAGTTGCGCATGCGCAGTGTGAGTGTGGACGGCGCCACCATCAACGACGGAGGACCAGGCGAGCCTAAGAAATGCTGCGCATTTAAAATTACAGATCCGGAATAAAAATAATAATTAACAAGCAATCACAAATTGAAAAGGTTTCAAGAACGCTATGTTCAGAAATGACGTTCAACACAAACCAACAAAATACATAAAACCACTGCAAACAAGCGCATAGGTAACACACAGGAAAATCACCTAGGTAACACATAGGATGTACATCACATAGGATTTATTAGTAAAATTTTTTTGATTGCAGCTTTGAACTGCGCCTGATTTATGTGAACTACGACACTTTAGGGAGGGCCGGTGCAGTTGATGGCAGTGCAAACGGAAAATGAATATAGGCAGTCGTCCACGCATGAAGTGGATGACGTGCTTTTGAGTGGTTGATGCGATTATATGTAAGAGGAGCAGGTTTTAAGGAGAGGCTGTCACCTGATAACGCGCTGTAGAATTTTCCTGAGGCAAAGTCTCTGTTCTACGTCGTGTTTTAATACTGGGCAATTTAGCTTCAGATTTCAGGTGGGTTACGCTTGTGTGGTATGAATATTTGGAAAAGATAAACCTGGCCGCACGGTTCTGAGTAGTTTAGAGGATACTACATAAGTAAGCTGAAGGTAAGTACCATACTGCACACGCGAACACAAGTTTACGGTGCACAAATATTTCGTTGGCCACTAGTTTTACGGTGCATGAAGCCAGGTTTTCGTTACGTCGTGGGAAGCCAAGGGCTCGGTTTGTGTCACTGGTATTGTGATTTAAGTGGGACGACATTGTGGAGGGATGAGACATGTGAAGACCTAGATATTTAGTGGAGGAGACAGGATAAATAGCGGAGACACGTAAGAAATATTTGTAAGTGGACTAGAACTGACGCGTGTAGAATGACGTCATGTGTTGTGAACGTTGATAAACATGAACCATTTGTTGCAACATTCATCTATCTCTTCAAGGACTCGACGTCGGCATGGGTAAGGTTGAGGCCGAAGTAAATGTTTTCTATGTGAGTGGAGGAGTGGAAGGGTCAGAGTCATATCCTGGTTTTCACGGCCTAACAGTAGTCATCATTGTCATTGATATGTCTGAACCTTGGCTAAGGTGGATTTCTGGGCAAGTTGGTATTCCATTGCAAGACCGTTCAAAGCGCAAAACGTAAAACGAGAGACGACGAAAGGCACAGGGACACGCACTTTGAAGCGCTTGTCCCTGTGCCTCTCGTCGCCCCTCGTTTTAAGTTTTGCGCTTTGAACGGTCTTGCAATGAACCTTGGCCAACTCGGGGGCTATGGTTCAATGTCACCAGATGGTTGTTGAGAATGACAACAAATACGTTTGTTCAGCCGCGTACGCAGAGCAAAAGGCGGCGAGGGGAAACCATTTCCTTAACTGGGGCTGAACAATTCATTTGCTTCAACAACCCGACTACAGTTATGTTGCCTTTAACTTCCACTTCAACCAAAGTCCCTGCCATTGCGGTAAACATGTTCTGCTGACAGCAGTCGTCGTTCTGATGTAACTTCTGTGTGGCCCTGGAGCGGAAAACCCCCAGCAGACATGATCAAAAGGAGCTTCCCAGTTTGCACGCATACGCAGTAAGGGACGTACAATGAAAGCGAGCATAAGTGCAGGAAGGCAAGAGGAACGAGAAACTCGCATACGCGTAGGAACATGCTCATGCCGCATGAACTTAGGCTTTGGTGAAAATGTTATTTCGACACCAGCCTGTCGAGAGCAGCCACATCCGACGATTAACGGCCCAATAGTGCTCTCGGCTGCCACAAACTCGACACGGTGGATACTTCCGAGAATATGCACATCTGGAGAGCTTAGCTAATCGGTTGTGTCTCAGGTTCGTTGAAGACAAGCAAGCGTGTTCCAATGGTGGCTAAGATTAAGTGAAATGCAAGGGCGAAGACTGAAGGTTGGAAAATCTTTACGGCCGTACCCGGGTCCACTAAAGCGTTTAGTAATTTCGCCAGCAAGACTACGGCCAAACACACGTAATGAGAGTCATGGGGAACCTCCGCCCTGCTGCGGCATTGTCCAGCACTCCTGCAGCCGTTAGGCGCACACACAACATTGAAGGGTTTCCCTTATGTATATTTGCGTCGGTGGCTTCGGGGACTTCTGCACTTTGTACATGCAATTCCGTACGCCTTGAAGTAAACTCAGGTGACCCGCGAGAGGCTGTGTAAGTTACGCGAGTTGCCGCCCTCGACGACCCGCGCTTGACAAAAAATCTGGCCGTCGGTGACAGACAAGCGCATAGTGACCAGAAGCATCACGTAGGTAACCACCCATCCGAGGAAGACGCTGCCCAAACCTGCCGTAAGGTAGCCGGGAGTTGTAAGACATGAATTGCTGGGAACAACTGGCAGCTGTGGAATCCCGCCGCAGGCAATTCCAGAGCTGTAGCTTCGAGCGGGAATTCCAAAACCGCATGGAGAGTCACTGGACGAGGAAGACGCAAAAAGCGCGGAATGTTACCCGTAAGATCGTTTCTGGCATAAGGAAAGCCGGCCAGTAACGTGAATGTTTGCCGTTCCACGCAATTCGCAAGGTCTTCAAAAGTCATACCTTGCTGTTCGACACGCTTGAGCTGGGCAAAATGGGATTCCTGAATATGAGCACCGAAAAAGCGGTCTTCCATGAACCTCATTAAGCTGGAATTGTCGAGCCTGGTGTACTCTGGACGACACTTCCGTACATGCGGGGTGGGGGGCGTACCCCACCACCAGAACACGAGCCTGGTCAGTACGAGACCAACTACTGGCCAGAGGAACGGTCTCAAATAATGTCCACGATGTAGAGAAATCAACAACGGTTGGAAGAAGTGGTACACACTGGTGCTGCGTGGCCAACGACGCTACAACAGGCGTGGTCGACAAGATGGGTGCATTGACTGCTGAGGCAACCAGCAGACACGACGATTCCAAGACTGCTAGAGGATTGGGCAGGCTAGCTGCGCGATCGTTGGCATCCACAACCCTGTGAAGCCCAAAAAGTCGTTTTCTTAAGATTGTGAAAACATTGTTATGATCTGCACGGTCTTCGAACATTACAAATATGAAGTCTGAAAAAAATATTCTGTTCATTAGGACGGACACAATGACCTACAGGGCACTAGAAAACACTGGGAACTGCTCTCCATATATCAGTTGAGCAAGAAAGCTACCTTGATTAGCAGTATTTACGTGTAAAGTGAAGGCAATAACGTACGGTTTGTATTGTTATCATTTGTAATAAAAACGAAATCGTTCTATTTCGCTTACCCGCATCTTGCTCATTCAGCCCCCGGGCTTGATGCAAGCAGCTGACGCGCATCAACAAGACTTTTTTAGCACAAGGACGTACATCCGCCCTCTCGTTGTTGAAGTTTTTATGTCCCGGAACATTTGTCTACAACATATTGTGTTAAATGACGAAAAACCACAAAGTGCGAGAGAAAAAAAATGTTGTTTGAGTTGGTGCTCCGGCGCAACACTGGGCATCGAAGGGCAAAGCAGGCATAGATCGATGACGCACGTATGGAGGTCCACGTGACTGACGAGGTTTCCAAAGAGCGCTTCTTGTTGGCCCCAGTACGCTTGATTCATTGCAGCAGAGTCTGAGACAAGGTTAGAAATTCCCGATTGTTGAACATGATGCTCACCAGAGCCTGATCTGCAGCGTTAACCTAAAAGTGGGACATAGCCTAAAAGTGGGACATATTGGGTCTCGACAGACTTTAGGCAGAGAAACCGCCTCCGGGAAGCGATGTAGACAGGTTATTCGCCTGCCTGAGTCCATGTGGCAAGAACACGCCACTGTCTTGGTTTGTAATCGCACGCCTCTATTTTAGGGGACTCCCCGACGCTGGGTGCAGGCGCGGCAACAAGAGATGGCATCTGGTGGAGCGCTCGAGCTTGACTGTGGGTCTACATCTCTATCGCACTGCTGCCACCAAAAATGTAAGGCAAATATTAACGAGTACACATCACTTCACGAGTGAACAACACAAGTTTATTCACGCCTCAGAACCAGTCAATATCGCGATCTCCCACGTCGTCTTCCCGTTCGCTAGACCGTCTCCCCAGGTAAATTCTAACTATCCTGTTGATCTGCAACAAAATATATATATATATATATATATATATATATATATATATATATATATATATATATATATAATTATAACGGGTGGTTGGGTGGAATCAGGACCCAGCTGCGTCATCTTTGGCTACATGACAATATTATCTTAGAGATGCTCGATACGATACTTTAACAGGCGCGGGTACGTCGTCGTCACCGTAATCGCAAGAGTATTAAGTTCCAAGTACACTCGCACACTTCTCGAGACCACGTAAACCAAATCGGACACACACACACGCAATTGGTTGGGCGAAAAATGCAATGCAACTATGACTTTGATAACCAAAAATAGATGAAAGCAAAGTATAGGAATTTCGCAGATAAGCCTCCCGCCTCCACCCGCCCTTTCCGATAAAAGTACTAAGTTCCTTGTCAAAGTCGTTTGATGTTCTGATGGCGGAAGCGCAGCACAGGGTTTGCAGCTGTCAGCCTCCAGGAGTTCTTGCGGCCTTGGCAAGTAGGGCCACCAGCTGACCGGGCTTTTTGTCAGGACACTTGCCGTACATATCCTGCTCCACGTTGAATATGGCCCATCCATCCGACGCTTTCATGTACACTGTTCCTTTCCACTGAAAGGCAATTGGTAAATAACTTAATAAATTGTTGGTGAGCGAGGTCAAAGCTTAGTAATATATTAATGCGTAGCATTATTAGCAGGGCTGGTGTACCCCAGCTACACCAGCCCTGTAACGACACAAATTTTTAAGAAATTCAAGGTTGACTGTCTTAGCAAATATTGTTATTACTATAACCTAAATATACCTACCTCGTCAAGGTGTATATAGAAAACGCACACCAAAAACTTACAAAACAGAAACTCACAATTTCATCCTTACACTACCCCTTCACAAAACCAATGTGACAATGAACCTCGGAACAAAAAATCGAACCACGATATCAGAAATTGAGTCAGGTATGCAGATGGCCATCTGTGTACCGCCCCGGATTTGGGAAAAAGGGAACATTAACATAGCACAGATATTTTATTAGGATATTAATCGCAGTAATTCGTTGGAAGAAATATAGAACGTACAAAATCACCAAAAACAGAAAAACGAAAATAAAATAGGTAATGAAGCGTGCTCTAACACCCACGACTTGAAGTCAGGGAAGCTGCACGCAATCTTCACAACCATCACGAAGGTTTGAGTCCACGATTGCAGGCGATTCGGTTCTTCTTTGCTGATGCAACTACCCTTACTCCATCATTGTTGCTATAAGTTTGAGGCTATTTTAATTTTTGGCAGTGATAGTCATTACACATCAGCTTTGGGGGACGTACACTATCACGTGTCTTACTCGTTCCTAGTGAGTGTTGCCACGATTACGGCGAACACTGGAATGTTTCTCCTTCCGAACAAATATTGCCATAATAACAGTGATCGCTGGAGCTTTTTTCGGGGGGGGGGGGGGTATTCTTGGCCAATCTCTCTAATTCGGTATGCTTCGCTTGACAAACGAGCGCGCAGGTCGCTCGGCGGTCACCGCGAGCAATGCAAACACGACCGCAGGCCATCTCGTTGATTTTTTCAACTGCCTGGCGGTCGCTGCAATCTTGGCGACCTAAGGGGGTATGTTTGGATAGATAAACCTCCTGAGAGGACACTGGGCGGTGTTCGCGAGGCACTCACCACGAGTGCTAGGTAGTTTCTTCATTTTGGTAACTGCTGCACGGCCCCCTTGTGGCTAATGCTCATGTGCGCAGGCTCAGCTATTTCTTGTTAATTTTATCTGCGGACATAACAAATTACTATTTCCTACAGGGCGTCGCTGTTTTTAATGCCACAAAACCTCAAAGGAGCACCTGGAATACTGCCCTGACTAAATAAAGACCAAAATAAAGCCAATAAAGACGAACTGGAACAAGAATAGCTAGCTGATGTGTGCAGAATAAAGCGGCACTAAAGACCTTTTTACATAACATTTCTTCGTGACTGGATGGTTTGGGAAGGTCGGCGCACAATCTCGTAGTATGAAAAGTCGCATTTACACTGACACTAAAATAAATGGCCAGGTTTCCACACTAAGATGGACCGGTTCTCAAAGTTGCGTTCTGGCCCCACTCGAATGTAATGGGAGGGACGCAGTCTAGAAATGCCACCAATGGCGAATGAATTAGAACAAGTCAATAAAGGCGGGCATGCCCAGGACGTGGTGCTGTAAACGTTTCATACAAGTGTTAATCATATCACTTACAGAACAAGAAGTAGGGTTAAGGCTGTATAGTAAAAGGCTGTATACGAGAGGTTACCAATTTAAGTGCATGGTTTCTTTTTTTGTTTTCCCTGACCTAATAATGAGTTATGCGCAAACCAGGTATAATCTCCCAAAAGTGAAGTCCGTCTTCCTCTAAACTCCATGCTTTGCGAGGAAAAACTTGCAAAGGTAGGCCCCGTGACAGACGTTTTCTGATGGTTGGAGTTTTTTCTTCAAATTGGGGCTTTATGCTCGGCGAAATGTGATAGCTTTGGTTGAAATTCATTTGGAACCAAAGTTACACTACTAAACAGTGAGTTGAAAGAACTTTTTTCGTTCTGCACTGAACAAAACTGTAAAAAAAAACATGAAATTGTCCGACGCAAGAGTGTTCTTCAAAATCAGCTCTTTTTCTCTCTTTCTGGAGTAGGGACAAAGTTGCAAGTGATAAGTAATGTTTATCAGGTTTTATAAACATATCTGTGAAACAACGCATGCCTGGCCCTATAAAAAATGGGGTTCTTTATTGAGGACCACCCTTGATCTCTTCCCTAGATCTTCTAGAACGAAAGCAGGACAGCTGGGTTTCCGGAAAATAGCTCTTGCTATATGTGCAACCACTATTTGTTTTCTACAGCTGAAATCTACAAAAGGAAAAACGTTCCAGTAAAGACGCATCTCACGTCGGCGCGTACCGTAGTACCGAAATCTTAATTTTACCGCATACCTGGAAATCTATAAATGCTTACCGTACAAGTTTTCGTTTTTGTTTGTAGGCTCCAAGCTAACTAAAATATTGAAGAAAAACTTAAAATTTGTTCGCTGTAAAAATAATTACTTCTCTATGCCCTAATAAAAAGAACGCCTTTGTATAGCTCTGGACCTGCATCAGAAGCTATTTTTAATGTTTGTCAGCTTATACCGTCCAAACGTTCAAGAAAACCTTGAAAAAGAGCATTTCCCTTCAAAATAAAACTTGGTCTGGAAGGACTAAGAAACTTTCAATATCCGCAAAAATTGACTAATGTAGTCTTTCCTGAAATTGCGTAACGACAAAATTTTAAGAAGTCCTGTCTTCATTTTCTTTAAAACTAAGTAAACCCGACTGCTTAGAAAGAGCACCAACACTGGTGGAAAACACGTTGCAATATTATCAAAGTTATGGGTGGTTAAAGTTACGGCGCTTCGAGACGTGCCTGCGTACCATACGCACTGCTACTACTGTATTTGTTTCTTTTCGCAGTAAAAAATAGTCTTTTCGCCTTAAGCAGCCGCAACAGTGCACTTACAATGTTTCTAATCTCTTGACAAGAGAAAGCCCCGACTTGAAATTTTAGTTTGGTATGCTTGACTAAATTTGTTTCACTGCGCGAAATCGTGTTTCCCAGACCAGAAAAAGCAGATTGCCTCACTGCCCTACGGTGATGCACCTAATTAGCAAGCCCAGCGTTGGAATGGCAAGGCAAGGCAGCAAGCTGCGCTTTAGTGATGATGGCTGACAGACTCGAGCGCGCGGCCTCGCGACACGGGCGTTTACGCCATTGTAGTAGTAAAAGTACTGGCTGATCAAGGAACAACTCTCTTATCCATCACGTGGATATTATACAAAGCATGGTGAACCACACGCAACTCAAGCAATCGAATGCTCAGCCTAATTCACATCCACGCGATCAAATAAATTGTCCTTCCTTTATTTGAACGGAGCGACTACAATGGTAGGTGCACGTTTGCGATGGCCAAGGGTTACATGCGGCAGTTGAATACGTCCGCCCCCCTGTGCGCTTTTAGTGAGGCCAGCGTTGCAGACCTGCTTCTGTAGAAGACTGGAGGAGCCAGTGGTAAGGAAAAGAGATGTACCATTAGCGCACTCGAGGGCGTGATTAGGACATAAGTGTCGTGGCTCGCTCTCAGCAAAGGTGAGATGAACTCGGCCTGGGTCACACCATCTCGTTACGCTCCTTGACGCTGCCTACTCGAAAGACGTCATTGATTCTTCATAAATCATCCTCTTACTCCTTCGGCTCTACCATTTGGTTTTCTTACTCCCTCCTTCAACCTCCCGTCTCGCCCTACTCGTTTCGATTGTACACAACCCCTTGTATACAGTAGCCGACTGTTTTTTCGGACCCCGAAAATTCCGACTTTGCCGGATATTACGAACTTTCCCGAGGAACCGACAGGTCTCCCATGGGAGTAATGACTCACGGATTTTTGGGAGTAATGACTCAACTGTTCCTTTATTAGGACTATTTATCGTTCCCCTACAGATCGCAAACATCGGTCGGCTACAATACATCATTTTGAAGATTATATTTTTGCATGTGGACGTTTTCCGCCGCCGTTCCTAAAAATACATCTAGAAACCACTGCTACGAAGAGATCATTTCAAAAAGCATATTGTTGCGATAAGTGGATCCCTACCGTGGACCTTTTTTGTAGTGCTAAGGGTCTAGAGGCACCATTTCGACAATCTGACACAAAATTACGTTTAATATCAACTTTACCAACTAGTACTCTGGCAGCTAGGTCCCTGAGGAAGGCTTTGAACAACTTCGAACTGTGTGGAAGTTATAAACCTCGTTGCTGAGCAATAGAATGATACGTCAGTTGGTTTCAGAGGAAATAACAGTGTTCCAGCGATATTAAAGTATGACATGCTCCACTCGAGTGGCTTTTTTAATTCTATGAATAAACACAACCCGCGTTATCACACGTTCTGTCTCTTACATACGTGTAAATTGTTTTGTTTGTAGTCAATACTTGAGTTGCCGTCCTGTCATTTACTCTTTATTATATATACTACGTTAGCCAACATAAAAACCGGTATTAAAATTTTCGAAAGAGGGCAAAATCATTCCTGGATGATGTACCTTGTCGATCTGGTCATCAGCGGTATAAAAATGCTTTGTGCCGTTTCTTCCGATGAACGCGTAGTTGGTTGACTTTGTTGTCTGGTCGGGGAAAAATATCGTAGTACTTAATTCGCAAAGCACCCCAACGTGTACCAGTTCCGCAGAGCGGCATTCTTGGCCGAAGCCGTTGTAGTTCTCGCTCTTTTTTGTTGTGTACAGCATGGCGCCTGCAGAGCTGGACATGATCACGTATTCCTTGAATCCATTTTGTCTTAATGCGTCCGCCGCATCCTTGGCATCCTTCTGGAACACAAATGAGCAAAAAACCCTAGTTAAACTCTTTCCGAGACAAGCGGAAGGCGGTGGCTAATATGTGCGCTTAAAATACCACTTCTCACCAAAACAAACAAAACTGCATTTTTTTACAGGCGTATAAAAATTGTTGCGACCACTCATAAAGGGACACTAAAGTGAATTTGTCAAGCTCCTGCTTTTGCTTGCACTGCGTAGACTGGCTAAAATTAGCACACTTTTCATCGTTTATCCGGTTGACAAGTGGGTAACTATTGTACAAAGCGCGAAAGAAAAAAAACTACCATGCGCGGTTTGCGGCGGCCGCGCCAACTAAACGCTGTGACGACGGGAGGAGACGCACCGTGATTGGACGATGCCCAAGGTTAGCAACCAAACAAGTTTCGGTTTCGGTTCTGTAAAACATCGTTCTTGACATCCGACGGCGTCGTTGGATGGGCATTTTTAATACCTCAGTAATCGTCATCTCGCGCTTCTGCCAAGTTGTCGGCAGTAAAATGCATACGATCAGCCTCACAGAACGGCTTGGAATCGTAGCAATCACTAGCCGAGGCCTACGCAGTGGATGAACGCTATCCGCGTCCCCGCAGACGCTCAAATGCCATGCGCTTTTCCACCATATTTGGAGCTTGCCTTACTCTTGCCTGTATCGTAAAAAGCGTTTTCGCACCAAGCCAAGGGTCTGTTGATTCTGGCGTGTGCCCACTGACCGCAAGCAGTCGGTGCTTATGGCAACAACGCGCCAACGACAACTCGCTAGGGCGGCAGTGTCAGCCTGCGCGCGGTCTGTGAACTAGTTCGTGGAGCAGTGAACGTTGCCGCCGAAAAAAAGGTGAACTCAGCGCAGAAAACATCCGCGAAAACTAAATTTAACTTATTAAAAAAAGAATGTACCCGCGGGTAATCGAACTTGTGACTTGCCAAACACCTGCAATGACATACCTAGCGATCCAGACCACTCGGCCACAGGCGAGTGCTGGCTACCTAGGAATTATAAGGTATATAATATATAACCAGTTTACCCTTCTATTTAGCTTTAGCATTTCAAGCAGCTTAGGTGACTATGAGGAGTATGATGCCTCCAGTAGTAAACGGTGCCAGATAAGTTTTGAAGATGAGGGGATCGCTTGATTGCTCCAAATTCTCAGTTCACGAAGCTTTCGTTCTTCGCCTCCATCCTAAAAACACCCACCGCAGCCTTAATAAAACCCGCGTCTTTTGTCTCAGCAGCTCAGCGCTATAGCCAGCAAGCCACCGCGGCTGGTTTTACATGAGCCACCGTTGCTGCAAAAACATGCCAACCCACATTCACCCTGAGATGTCCATTAAAATATAATGGCTTCCTCAAGGCGTTGTATTGTCCGCCAAAGCGAGGAATATGACAGTACATCCTACGTAATCTAAATGTTTAGTATATACGTCCAGCTCCCTTTAATGGTCAACAAATACCCATATTGCCTTCTGACACATGTAGCCTAGGCAAATCACGCAGGGCTTCAAACCATTGTCTCTGACGATCACTTCCGCAGTTGGCATGTCTCCATGGCTCACATCTTGTAGAATAAACAATAGTTATATATAAATACATGTCTATATACATATTTAAATATAATATTCAAATAAACAATGGGGGATCCAGGAAGGTTGGAGAGAGTGTTGGGAAGGCACTCCACGGCGTGCGCTGGCTGGTTGTTCGTCCGCTTCTACAAACGGTTAATGACATTTTACGCCTCAAAAATTAAGAGGTGGGTGAGCGCGACTGTAGGGGGCGCGCGGAAAAGTGTTCGGCGTGCTTGTTTCCGTGTGCAAACTGCGGTGCATCTCAGCTCACTTCGGAGTCTCGTCCAGTTATTATAATAAGCACTTGGACCTTGACCTCTGCTGGCTGTCACGTTCGTTTAGCACAATTCGTCCAATCAATAAAAAAGTCAATAAATGAATCAAAATAAACAAACCAGCAATAAAGGTAGTTCGCGCGTGCCCGCCGCACAAACGCGCGAACACGCGAACGAACAGACAGCCACCTATAGTACGTACATGCGTACGTTACTATGCGATCCTTTTTGGAGGATACTGAGGGCCGGGAAGAGCGCCCACACCACCCCAAATACAAGGGGGCGAGCAACAGGTTGGTTGTAAGATTTTTTAGTATTTTGCTAAACCTTGAGACAACCACAAGGTGATGAACGGCCGCGAAAGGATATCACGGCACGTGGGCAAGGTGTTCCCGCAGTCTTCGTTCAGCGTCGCGCAAAAAACACACACAACCGTGGAATTTCCAATACCTGACCAGAACCTCAGGCAAGAATCACTGTAGCCGTGGGTGCACTTAATCTGGCACAGTGAAACGGTGCACCCTTTAGAATGAAACAATGTGGCGAGGCCTCCAGCGCACTACACAGCATGCTTATGCAGCCACCGAAACCACGCGAACGCATCAAAGGAAACCTATTTAAAGAAATATTGTTCTATTCCAAATATTGGATTAGCCATTTGTAGTGAAATCCTAGAAACGCATTTAGAAATATTGATTCCACTTTGTCATTTACATTCACAGTGTGAGGGTGGAGGACCAAGATAGCTGAGGTGACAAAGTATATTAAACAGGGTTAGTGGTGCTCCGACAGGCCAGTCCTCGCTGCCTTTATGCAGGGGGATGAAATTTAATTCGACAGGTTTTTTTTTTAAACTAGGCGCTCATATTTGCGTGTAGACCCCCTCTAAGCTGAGGTTGTGCGCCGAGGGGGAAACATAATTAGAAGGTGAACATTGATGTAGGTGGCCTAATTAACTAAAATTGATTATTTCACTTTTTAGTGGCTACACTAACCTGGCATGTTTGTATTCAAAAGTTAGAAGCATTCTTGTTTCTACGCCGTTTAATGTGGCAGAATTTTCCTAGCGCGTCTGTACTCCGAGATATTGAACTGCGAAGTTTAATTGCCCCTCGCGTGATTACGCACGCTAGAAGTCAAGACCGGTGCATAGCTCCTCCTTTTTGTTCTGTGTTACGATAGCGGTTCCGAGTACGCCAGATTGCGATAACGGTTCGAAAACTTAATGCGTCAACCATGTGGTATCCAGATACGGCAATATTAACTGATATGCTAGAATCGGCGCAAAATAAAGCCGCTCGGTTTATCACCTCCTGTCATTCTCGCCACCAAATGTAACATTTCTGAAGCATTCTCTGAACCTTGCACTGCTTGCCACGCGCAGAAAGTTGTTCCGCTTTCGTTTTTTCCATAGTTTATATCATGGTGCCTCGCCATTTTCCCGATCATTCATTCACCCGGCTCCGTACGTTTCTGATCGCGGAGATCATGCATATAAGTTCAATCCCATACACTCACGCACTAAGAAATATCAATTGTTACCTCTGCTGTTATCCATAAACGAGTGGAACGCGCTGCCCTCAAACATCGTCGCTATTACTTAACCCTCCATTTTCCATTCTTCTGTACTTACTTACTTAGAAGTTGAGAATAATTTGTAGCCACCATTGACATTAAATGTGTAACGCATGCGCAGGGAATGTTTATTGCTATTTCTTGAAATAAGTTTACTGGTATGGCGGACTGCTTACTGTGTTTATTCCTTACTGTGTAATTAGCAATGTTGCTTGTGCTATTGGTCAGTTTGATTACGAGTATGACTCCCTGGCATGTTGTTTTACTTATGCTTTAGTAACGTTCTGTATGTATCCCCCCTTATGTAATGCCTCCTGGTCTCGTAGGGTAATAAAACAAATAATAAATAAATAAATAAATAAACAAATAAATTGGAGCCAGTTATCACTTTTATTTGTGCCTCCACCACGTTGTCGAACCAAACACCGTACACAGCTAGCCCGTCACAAAAGGGAGGAGCTTTTAGCCGGTACAGACGGTCTTGCATGCGTAATCATGCGAACGGCAATTAAACTTCGCAGTTTGATATCTGGGAGTACGAATGCGCTAGAACAATTCTGCCAAATGAACCGGAGTAGAAACACGAATGCGCCCAACTTTCTAATACAAACATGCCTGAGAACTGAGCCACTAAAAAGTTAATTAATCAATTTAGTTAGTTAAAATATTTCCCACTTATTTTTGTGCCCTCCTGTGCGCACAACCTCACTGTACAGGTGGTCTTCTCGTAAATGTAAGCGCCTCATTTAAAAAAAACCCGTCGACTTAACTTTGATCACCCTGTATTTCGTAAAATGTATTTAATGGAAGTTCAGACATCTGTTGGTAGTGTAGAATCGGAGCATACGTCCTAGATGTTCAGCATACTCGACTATTCTCGAGGTCCTCAGCGTCATGGCGTACCAACTCACGCCGTTTAACCAATATTACGGTACAAAATAGCCATAATAGAAGATGCACACCACACTCTAAATTTCCTGTCAAGTGCTGGTCCGAGTGAGTTTGAAATTTTTGCCCCGACGGATGCCTCCTTCGCAAGCAGCCGCTTATAGGCCTATAATAAATGAAACATACAATAACAAACAAATGCACCTTAATGAACGCCTGATGCTGAACACATTCGTGGTAACAGTTGGTTTAGCCCCAAAGAGTTTTTTAAAGAGGCTGAACAGTAATGGACGGAACCCTAATACTAAACAGCTCGAATGGCTGTGAACTGAGCCCAAGCGTTCTTCCTCAATTTCTTTTGTTTCTTTCGGGTTCCCAAACACACTTTCCACCGAAAACCTTTGTCAGAAACATGCAGCCCACATCAAAGTTTTAATATACACTACATGCGTACATTTGCTTCTTAGCTGCGCTAGTCATCATGGACTTCCAAGGTGAGTTCTGAGTTTATTTTGAGTTCTGAGACCGAGTGAGTCCCGAGTACATTTTGAGTTGGTACCATAAGTGAGTTCTCTGGGGAATTTTAGTTCTGAGTCCCAGTGAGTTCTGAGCTCATTTAAGGTCTCAACCAGACCTATTTCCGGACCCGTTTTGTGTGCGGAGGCCCATAGATTTTTTCGGGCGCTGTCAGTTTGAGTTTGCGTAAACGTAGATTAGTTGCTCAGCAGCGAGTCTGAGTTTGAGTGAAAGGTCATTTCCAAAATAACTTTTCGAGTTTGAGTGAGCTGGTCTAACTTTGAAGAGGTATGCTCACTACTCACCCTACATGGCGCGAAAGTATTCCGTTCGCCAGGTACAGACAGTCTCTATCTGGAAGGATTTAGTAACGCGGAATATCACTGAATTGGCACCCACATTTTTCAGATGCGCGGCTCCTATCCTGACACGACGCACACTCACTGATTGTTTGCGCGCACTAGGCAGTCACCCCCTTTCTACCCCTACAATCTTCACCACCCACATTTTATACACCTCGAAGAGTTGGACTGATCTTCAACCGCATCTTGTCCGGCCTGCGCTCCCACAACGTCATGCACATTGCCGGGAGTCCTGATTTCATGCAATACCTTTATTTTCCCTCTTGTTTCACCAATAGCCTACTTTGGGCAACTACAAAATGCGTAGACCAAAAAAGTTATCTGTCTCTTCTCATTTGATGAAACGCGGAAATACGTTGTCTTTGCCCTTTATTTTCAGTGCGTCAAAGGGCTGTAAAGAGAGAACAAATATCAAAGCCATGGCAAGAAACGCGTCGGCCTTAGGTATGATGTTCCAGGAATACTGTAAATACATTTCCTCTTCATGCCGGTTAGTCTTTCCTTTTGGACTAGCACACAAATCCTTCCACTTCCTCCTATTTCAGACAGTTGAGAAACAACACATACGCCCATATAAACATAAGCAGTAGTCCTAGAAGAGACGTTTATAGAGTGTGATTCAGGGGTGGCTGCCAGACACCACACAAGCATGCCTATTTGAGGACGTCTGTGAATGCCGCAGCTGTGTGGGCTGTGGCATCTGTAAACGTGGCCAAACAACTGACGTGACTCAAAATCACCAAAAGAGAAAACGTGTGGTAGCAGGCGCTGAGAGCGCCTCTCATGATGTTTTGGAAACAAAACCTCGGCTTCCGAATAAAGAAAAATATATAAGAAGCGTCTCGCCGGAGGAGAGAAGTACAAAATTATTAGGGTCTCAACTCCCAAGGTTCAGCCCACCTGCATGACGCTGAAACAAGACGAAACACGGAAATAAGTTTAGCAATTGTCCCACATCGGTATGCACAAAATTCCCCGAGGGGAAGAATGTGAAAGTGCAAATGCACGAGTTGAATTTGCGCGGTTCGGTAATGTTCGCGAAACAGAGATCTCACACACACACACACAAAACTACAAAGAAAGAAAGATGCATTTATTCACAGACACCTATTTGTGTTGTCGTTGTACTTGATAGCTAGAGCGGATCTCAGCTTTGAAATTTCGTGTCAGTACTCCTTTAAGCAGGTGCATTAGCCCTTCTCACGCCCGATTCTTGGCCAATCCCCACGTGGGTATGTGCCATGTCAGCGGCCAGGCAGCGCGCGCCCATCTCCCTCCGTTGCCAAGGAAGACGAGGAGACTCCTGGCCAATCCCCCACGTGGGTATGTGCTATGTCAGCGGCCAGGCTGCGCGCGCCCATCTCCACGTGCGCGGACATCGCCGGTGGACGCAGGTTCTGGGTCGCTTAAGAAGTGCATTGCACTTAAAATTGGTTGGCTTTTGCCCTACAGCGCTTTACAAAGCTCTCAAAGTGCAGAGAATACCAAACTTAAATTTCTATGTATGACTGAACCGTCTGGCGGAAAGCAGGCCACCAGACAGTAAACCTGAAGGAAGGAGTAAAAGGTAGCCAATTAAGAAACCATAAAGCAGGGCGAAGATAAATTGCGTTGCAAAGAAGCCAAGAATATGTCACCATAAGGCTAACGCGCCCGAGATTGGTTCAATGAGGCCTACATCTCCACAAAACGAAGCCTATAGCGGAGAGCAACTTTTTTGC
Organism: Haemaphysalis longicornis; assembly: GCF_048455015.1. Classification (NCBI taxonomy): domain Eukaryota; kingdom Metazoa; phylum Arthropoda; class Arachnida; order Ixodida; family Ixodidae; genus Haemaphysalis; species Haemaphysalis longicornis. The sequence goes on from NW_027526295.1 coordinate 37,173,302, forward strand.
GAGACAAATTACCCTAAGGTTCGCGCAGCAGAATGAAAGGTTTCATTGGAACAGAGCAAAATATATAAAAAAAGCTATCCAGTAAAAAAAATGAGCGCGGTAACAACCAGGTGGGTCTAGTAGCGCAGCGAACTAAAGAAGCCATTATACACAATTTTGCGCAACCACGCAAGATTTGATTACCTGTATAAGTGCTGTTTAGACAGAAATTTTTGGGCTTGACCTGGGCTTTAATTGTGCTTTATTGAGATTTGATTTAAAGTCGACCTACATATTTTGAGGAAGGTGACAAAAAGCTCTATGACTAGTTCCAAACGACGGGGATGCAAGGGGTCATAGATCATGTATGCACGAAATCAAACCTGAAATCAGATGGGGCAACAATTGAAGTGCTTTGGAATGTAGGCCATAATGTAGTGACGGCTCGTATTTTGTGGCGCTAGGCCAAATAGGCTAAAGAGTTCCAAGGAAAAGCGGGTAAGCAAATGAGAGATGCAATGGTATCAACTAGAATGAGTACCAAAGAAATAAATAAAATCAATAAAATACAATGAAGATGGCTGGTGTAGAGGGCGAGGACATTATTACGAGTGAACTAAATGACGTCGGGAATCGGAATGTCTACCAAGAATTTATAAGCACCCTTACCCTAAACCATTAGAGCGCTTGTAAGAAGTATGATTATTGCATTGAAATGTTGTATCTGTATAGCTCGGGAGAGTGTTTATGGCATGTTGCGTCGAGCGCTTTGCATTGATTTAGGATGTACATAACAGATATGCCCTCTCCACATATACTGCACAACGGTCTTAAGGAACCAGTGACCACGTGGAAGTGCTTGTTATGTCTTTGGCCTGTCCGTAACCTTGCAAAAGATACTTCAGTGTGCCCGTTTTGTAAGTCAGTTCAGTCAACTGCTTCAGTTCAGTCCAGGCTGTTTGGCATGTTTCAGAAGGTGTTTTTTGATGTGCGTCTTGTGATCGGAGTAGTGTACTGTTGGGTCTTCTGTGTTTGTGAAAGCAGTTTGCAACAGCCATTTGATCTGTGGCCTCAGTGTCAGTGATGTCACAGTGTCCTGGAATTCAGAATAGAGTTATTTACAGATTTAACCCTCATGCCTACTTAGCATCCCTAAAAGCAAGATTGAACAAATGGTTCTAGGCAGTTCTCATGAGTAAATCGGGCGTTCAACACTAAGAGAACCTGTGTGAATAATGAATTTTGCAAGGTGATGCAGGACACAAAACAAAGCCACATTCCTCTCCTGTACAGGTTTCAGTGTTTACATTCATGGTTCTACTTGAAGAAAAGTGGGGACAACGCGCCGCACATCAGCTGACGGATGCAGATTTGGACGCGTCACTGTAAATTTCTACGCAGCAATATTTTTCCTTCCAAAAGAACAATTGCTCCTGATTCGGAGTAGTTTACACTAGATTTCCATTTTTCTTAACGAAAAGTCGCTTGACACATGCGAGAGATGCCATGGCGTTAGAAGGTTGGTAAGCAATATATATAGTAATATATATTTTAGAGGGGCTTAAAGGGAGCGAGCTAGTTCAGATGCTTCTTGTCCAACTGTCAGAGTCAGAGACAGACATAGATGGGCGATTTGAGAGAATTGCGCTGAGCATCTATCGTTGACGGTGGAATTAATAGAATGGCTATTCACAGACATGAGTTGTGAGGAATAATTGAAGTTTATGTACACTACCAGTGGGTAAATGATCCATTTATTGCAATTATTGTAAAGGATATTGACTCGGAGAGACTGGAAAGCGCTGGGATAGAGTGGTTAGAGACTTTTTTGTTGCGACCTACACGACGCTTCTTTAGTCAAACCGGGACCTTACTACAGCTGAATAAAGACGCAGATATTTTTCTACACCGTGGGATTGGTGTTACCATGGCTTAGGAAGGTTGAGCGCTTTCCGCCGTTTTTATTTAGGTGTTTTAGGGTGTTGAATAAATATCAGGTATTGCGTTAAATGCCGATGTGTTTGTGTTCTTTTTTGACAGGAAATGATACTGCATTACTAGTCGTATCAGGGTCCGAATGAATCGCACGCTTATTGAAGAACGCAACACAGGTGCTGTTTTCTCAGTTTAGATTTAGGCGGGACTCACTTGGTCACATTACTATAGAAATTAATAATTTATAACCCACGGGTCTAAAAAGTATTGCGTACCGACACAAAAAAATGTTATAGAGACTGTGTGTATTTCTGTGTTTCCTTTTGTGCTAATTGTTTTCAGGCTGTTTGTCTGTTGTCCCTGTAGATTACCCATTCGTGTCCATACCTAGTGTTCGTCTGTGTACAAATTTATTGATGTTAGGCAGTAGCGCGAACTATCTCGCTTTGCCTGACGGTGCACACGCTTCCAAAATGCTTTTCTCCTTTCGAATGATACGAGATACTGTGAGGTGACGTACCGACAGAGGATGCAAACCTGTTCCGCGCCCTCCGCCAATGCATCCATACAGTCATCATTGCAGCAAGACCTCCGTTGGGTGGGTACGCTAACACGACCCTTGGGGTGGACTCTCAGGTAATTTCGAGAATAAACACCGTGATGAGTTTGGTTTTTTTCTCCACGTAGGGGTTTTATGGCTGTATAGTGTCGTTTTGATGTTTTTATAAATGAATTTATTCCTTAAAAAATACTGCAGGCGGTTTTTCACCGTCACACGAGGAGTGGGTTACACCAAGTTACTTATACAGTAGTCAAAAATTTAAGATGCTGCACGCAGTGCAAATGGAACGAATTCCGTTCATCCAGAGCTCGCAGAAAAAAGACTACATCAATCAGTTATTTTTAGGAGGACGTGGTCAAACCTTTTCAAAATATTTACTTTGCTGATCCGTTCTGAGGTGTCAGATTATACAATTCTTCATTTAAACCAAATTTTTTCTTGTGTTGTAAAATTCATAAAAAGTGGCGCTTTAGAAGATTTCGCTTGGCCTAAAAAGGTACCAGCCCAATTTAGCTGTCTATTCAGTGTGTGCTGAGATGCGCCTAAAATTTCGAAAATGAATGTTGTTCTTCGTAGGTGGATTAGCCCCAATTGAGGTTTATACTACTTTGAGTATAGACAGAGTTGCCATGTCCGCGCAACAAAGCGTAGCCGGAAGCTGGCCGTACGTAGCTAGGAGAGTCGCCACTTTCAACTAAACCTTAAAAAAGTAGCCAGGAAAATTATTCTGAGAAAAACTATGCCAGTGATTTTGTTTCGATAGCATGCGTATAGTAAAACAGCGTTCACGAGGTAGCGAAACTGGATAACAAATGCTCCAGAACGAGAAGATAACAGTTGTTTTTATTGTGTACTAGCAATTGTAAAGTATGTTATTTTTAGTGAAGTTTTTAAAGCGTATCAATGATTATAGAACCTGTGCTTGCCGAACATTGGTTTTCCTACCTTTGCCAGACTCCTTATATTACCGCACGTATTCAAAAACAATAAAATACACTTCCTAACCCTGCATGGACTCTCAAGCAGTCCTAAGCTACCTAGGCATCACACTTCATATTGACGGCGATGCCTGAAGTCTTCGAGTTCACCCGATGCAGAGCAAAAAATCACGCCATATCCATGGAATGAATGATGATAAGTGGGGCGAAGCTCGAGAGGGGGAGATCATCGGTAACCGTAACTCTCCCGTGAAAGTTCGCCCATTACATCATTAAGAAAGGCGTAAGACTGTGTGCGTACATTGTACAAATCAACTTTATTTTGTTCTTGTTCGTTTGTTGTTGTTGTTGTTGTTGTAGGGTTCGTGAGGCTGCAAGCAAGCGCTCGTATCGGCAAGCAAACCCCGATGCAGTGAGAGCTCGCAAGGCGGCTGCAAAACGCATCAAGGGAGCTCAGCCCGAAGCTGCCTACGCGCGGTTTAAGCGCGACTTTCTAGATGAGATGCTTCGGCCTCTCTTTCGTGCACGGCGGGATCCTGTCGGCGAGCGCGCGCTGCCGCCGCCCTGCGCGCCCTCCGCTCCGCAGCCTTGTCAACAACCACCTCCTCCATCCGGTGACTCGTTGCGAAAGAGGAAGCGCGTAAACAGTGATTGCCTTTTATAATGTCAGTCACGTGCGAGTGACGTCATCATGACGTCACTCACACCAGCGCCACCTGCGAGTGAGTCATCGAACTAGGCGGTCACGTAGGGCCACCTGCGAGTGAGTCATCGAACTAGGCGGTCACGTAGCGCCACCTGCGAGTGAGTGATCGAACTAGGCGGTCACGTACCACGACACAAGGGATGGACAGACCCACGGCTTTAGGAGCTTCGCTTCTAAAAAAATTGGCTCCAATTCATGCTGTGCAGGAAATTGGTCTGCGAGAATGTAAACGGCACCCAAACCTGTTACCATGCGGAGTCAGTTGAATTCACAAACATGCCTCTACAAAGAGTGAAATCAGAGACTCTGCCAGCCCTTAACTTGAATTCGCGCAGACGGCGTTAAGAACGCAGCAGCGCCGGCAAAGCAAAAACGGGGAGCAGCATATTTTCCAGGGCATAAAAGAGGGCGGCAGACGCGGCTGGGGTGTGTGTTTTATCACTGCCTTCCCCTCACTCTTGTTTCATATGTAGCCTCCAAAGAGCGTCCTCCCTGTCCCTAGACTCTGAATACAAACCACCGTCTGTCTTCCAGTCTCCACGTGTGGGCGTAGCTTAGCAGCCACTATAACCGGCTCTCTCTCTGCTTCCCTTCGGCCCCAAGTTCGACGCCTAGCGGTGCCAGTATTTTGTGTAGCCTTGGGCTAGCCAGGAGCCAGTAGTAGCCTGGGACGTTTCTTTGTGCAGCCTGTAGTAGCCATGGAGTTTTCTGCTGACCTGGATATAATAATTTCTCTAACTTCGTAGAGGTACGGCTGTCCGCATTAAAAATCGACAAAACGTGTTCCGCCCTCTCTATTTTGCCTATTTTCTTGTTCTGACAGAAGACTTGGTTAGAGAAAGAGCACTGAACCAACAAATAACAAAATTTTCTTGATTCTAAAGGTGTCAGAAGATTCCGGGTTGACGTAAATAATGATAGCACTCAAAGAAGCAAGAAAGTAGCCCAGTCGCCACGCTAAAGTTTTAATCTCTGCGAGAGTTCAGAAGTCGCCAATCTGTCGCCAAATGGCCAAACCTGGCGACTCTGGATGGGGACCACACAATCGAAGCATATTTTATCACTACCCAATTAATCTTGTGTGGGCAGAACGTTTCCCTGCACAATTCGTTCCATTTCGCTGCAGCTTAATAAATCTTAAGGGACAGTAAACTTATTCCGCCTTTACGCATATATGCTAATGTGGACAGAAAGCGATTGCTACTATATGTGTTTTCTACACGTCCCACTGAAGAGCAAAAAATAACTCCGAAGCCGATTGCAAAGTCAGGGTGTGAATAAGCGTTCTCTCGTATATTATGGTATGTATGCTGTTTTTTAAAGCGGTATCCAAATGAGGATGCTAAAACTTTTTCGGTGAGGCAGCCATAGACATCGCTGCTGGTCTAGCCTCAAAGCGAATTATCTGCGCCGAGGTCGCCTATTTTAAGGCAGTTTCAAGTATCTGTTCTACCTGATCCTCACAGTCAAAGCTTTAGACGTGATATTGTGGGGGTGTATAATACGTGTATATTGTGATATGCCTTTTACACACAATGTACGGAAGGCTGCAGCCTCAGTAACAATGCTAAAATTGACAAAGTAGCATTTAAAGATTACCGTGCGGCCATGGCCGGATTGACCGAATTGTGTGTGTAACAATCCCAGTCATTCCAAATTACCATGTACCTGTTTAAAAATTTATTTGCTCTTTAAGTGTGTCTCTTAAAGCCGCATCGCACTTTGCTGATTGAAGAGCAATATCACTTGTCATTATCAAGGGCATGAGATGCCTCTGCATTTATTTCCCTTGTGGTATATCTCCTCCTATTATTTGTAGTTTGGAGCGACTGGAATGTGTTTGTGCTTATCAATGGTCTGTCGGTGCAGCCATTCTGGGCATTTTTTATTTCTATGGGGTTTTCGACGTCATAACTACTTCCTTGCTCTGCTTCGCCGTCGGGAATGGTCTGAACATCATGTCGTCACCTGATGTCTTAGAAGTTGCAGACAAATTGGGCTCCGTGGGATACCTTTTCGCGTGCCCTTTGTCTTAGCCGCCACCACGCAGGGCGGCGGGATCCCCGGGATTGGCGGAGGCGGTGCGGCGGAAAGGGTGCCGCTGCGGTGACCTCCAAGTCCGAGTCTTCGGCGCTTTCAGTAATAAGAGCTGCTGGACGCGTGCTTGATGGAAGAAGCCTTCACGTCACCTGGGACGGCGACGACGCTCTTCTCTTCAGCAACACGAGAGCAAACACTGGTGCTGGTGCCTCTTTGAATGTGCAAGATTTCTTTTTTTCGGACTTGAGTGATTGTGCTTAGACTAACCTGGACTGGGGTGGCCGAATTCTTGTGGCAGGCTGGCGCATCCTAGCGAACCCTGCGAACTTTATGTGGGGGCGTGACTGTGCGGGTGCGGTGGAACTGATTGGGACTTGTGTTTGCAGTGCGGGGACAGCAAAAGGGGTAGTATTCTTAAACTGTTTCTGTTCCTTGCGAACGGTGGGAGTGGCATTTGTGTGGCAGTGGGGTCGGACTGGACGGGTGGTCTGATGCCGTGACTGGTTTGGGCGGCTGTGTGCGGGACGTTCTGTTGTTTGTGTTTTTTGCGAACCTTTTGTGGCAGAAGGGACTTTGTGTGTGGGGGGGAGGACTGATTAGAACTTCGCTCTGTGGTTTGAGTGGACCATATTTGTCCATCATGTGCTCTAGATTTGTGTTTCATGGACAGGGACAGGACTTTTCCTTGAGGGCGTAGGAACTGTTTGGGGGGAGGGGGATGGCTGGGTGGGGTGCGCTTTGGGGATGCTTTTTTAGGATGTCGTATGAGGCACCAGACTTCCTTTCACTGTGGAGTGGGGTGGGTGCCGGTTTTGTGTGGTGCTGTTCTCCCCTGAAGAAGCACGAGTCTCTTGTTTTTGTTTGTTTCTAAATTATTAGCTTCACTTCTAAAAGACTTTGGAGCCTCTGCTTCCTGTTCATTTATTTTTAATTGGCATTATCCTGCTTTATCTTAGCTGGTGCAGGTTTTTTCCCGTTTTTATTTAGTTTTTCTTATTCTTAGGGAACATTTAAAGTAAGTAAGTACTGGTGGTCGGCGAAGGGGAGACGAAAGAAGCGGCATTGGATTATTCTGTTTTTGTTGCAACCACAGCCGCCGCAGGCTTGCACTGCGGTGTGATGCTGGTTTGGGCGGGCGGTGAGAACCGAGTCAGGGGCATAAACGGGACCACATCCGTTTTGCGGACCTGTGTGCTCGTTGAGAGCAGACGCCGCTCCACCCCCAGGCGAGCTGAGTTGGTGTACTTCCGAACGGGGAAACAGGCAAACCTTCATCGAGCCTCTGGGAAGGTGATGCTCTCTGTGACATTTACATTTACCAGCCGCTTTTCTAGTTGCTCTCCGCATTAGCTTCCAACTGGAAGATGCGGAAGATGAAGTTCGCTGTATTACAGGTTTCTGTGGGGTGGTCGTTTTGTGAGCAGTTGGCAAAGGTGAGTTGACCTCGGCAGAACTCGGAATCATGGCGGCAATTTGGAACGTAAAACAGTGCCGGGCATTTCAGATATTGGCGTGGGTGGGTCCACGCTAAAGCATGACTTTATGCGCTCTAGAAGATAGAGCTGTCCAATGTGAGGAATAGATTCTTGCTCGCAATTTGCTTGATATTTCTTGCAATGGTTATGGGCCTTAGTGCTGTAACACTCTGGTCCTCTACGCCTTCCAGCAAGTTGGCTGTCGTGTCATTTGTTGGATATAGCTGAGAAACCACTCCCTGATAGCTGTTAAGACTAACCATTGGGTGTGACGCGGATGTTCAGATCTAACACGCAGGTTTGGGAACGGATTTTAAAGCCTATTGTTGGTTTTTTGCCTCACGAGAAGGACTTGTCCGGTTCTCTGTTTTTCTTATTGTGGGGTTTTTCAATATAGCCCTAGATATACCTATAAATCAGAAATGCATTCTCCAAAACATCAGGCTGTTGTATAATAAGCAATTTAAAAACAGGCGAGCCGCACACTTCCTAAGCCCCAAGCTTACGCGTAAGTATGCGGCTTAGGGAAACAATTCATTTAAAGAGAACGAAACAACACATCGGGCGCCCTAGTTTGAAGAGCCGACCAGGATTTTCTGGGGCTTTGATTTTTGTATTCACACAAGACTAAAAGCAGGCAACGGTTGTACTTCGTTCACGAACTGGTGGTTAGTTAGGTCCCCGAGCTGGTGACCTAGTAAACATACAGGAAGCCTATCAGTGGAAGCTTTACCCCGCTCCCACTGCGGCCATTCGAGGCTTCAGCTCTCCACCTCTCCACACATAGCCACAGTTTATCATAGCTTAAACATGGGGGCTTAGCGTTGGCGGTGTCGCTACTACCATCCCATTGAGAACAGAAAGGGCCCTTTGCGGGCTAGGCTATGATTCGATCGATGGCCGAAGTCAGTAAGGTTCCGGATATACGAGGATGTGATATACGAAGATGCTGGCCGTTACGACGACTGCGACACCAAGACCGTTGAAGTCTATGAACAAATCAATTCACTCGGTACTTGCGTATTCCTCACAAAAATGTTAGAATAGGGGGATGAAACGATTAGCCGGTTATAATGAACTAGCCAAAATAGGAATCCGTAGGCATGTATTCTGTTTGCCGCCCTGTATATAGTGTGAGGGCGGGTGCCACCTTAAGCCTGCAAAATAATATTTAGCAGTTTTTGGAAGGGCAGTCCCTATGGTAAAAATCTTTGCCGGGCTGCCCCAATTTGGCCTTCTGGAAAACAGGTGTGCCAGCAACAACGATCCAGGTGCGGCCAACCGAGTCGGCTTTTACGTTGCTATCGTTTATAGCACTTCTTGCTTTGCTAATTCTGCACGTTAGGCAAATGTCCTTTTGATACATAATTGAGCATTTGAGATAAGAAATCCAGAATACGCCATAACCCCCAGAACCTTAACCAAGCGGCAGTCGGTGTTGTGGTGGCTGCTGAAGCATTAAATTCCCCATGGCGTGATCCGCAGCTAGTGTGACCCAGCATCCATCTACAGACAAATGCAACATTTTCAGGGGTACTGGAGACCTTGAGCACATGCCTCTACGCGCTTAGACGAAAAGAGAGAAACCTCCGAGTGAGAGCGCGGACCGGGACCGGCATGTATTGGTTGCCCAGCGTTCTGGAGACGCCGGCGGTTCCAAGAGCTCGGGCTGCAACCACAAGGGGAAGGTGGTTGAAGATTTTTCTTTTACTTTTGTTCCTTTCCCCTCATGCCCTGCAGTTTAAATCCTTCGACATTACCTGCGCTTTTGCTTCTTTTGTAGGTGTAAGCGATTAGATACACTATATGTCACTGGTCACAGGGGATAGAGATCGAGCAGGCGTGCAGCAGAAAATAAACTTTTTCAGGCTATTGCTCACCCACTCCCGCTTGGCTTTGCCCGGTAAAGGGAAAGCGTTAGTTCTCAGTAGCCCGTTAATGCTACAGCAAGTAGGCTCTACCGGCTTCATAGGTATAGGTACATTCATTGGCTAATACGTCAGGCAAGAAAGAGTGAAAAGAGGAAGAACTGGACAAACTTGCGCCATCATTGGCCAAGAGATGACCGCCAACCCTCCTCAAAATATCATCTAAAAATCTTGACTTCTTTATCTGCGAAATATCCTAACGGGGATATACATATAACACAAAGACCAGACACTCAGAAGAGGATATGGAGCGTGTGTAAGTATCCGGTGATTATCTTTGCAACCGATAGGTTAGTCCCGGAAGAAGAATAGCGAGGCTCTAGATAATGAGGGCATTCATGAGCTACTGGCGCGACAAGGCTAACCGTGATCTTATTCAGTTCAGTTTATTCATGTAATACCGTTATAAAAATATTCATGACAGTGTTTGGATCCATAGCCAATTGGCTAGTCGTGGGTCCAATACTAAATACGCTATCTTTACAGCGGCAAAAACGAACACAATGGTTAGTAAAAAGCCGGGAAATGAACATATCAAACGTTTAACACATCACAACAAAACATTTGACACATCGTATATTATAACATACATAATGAACATGCACGTAACATATCAATAGAAAGGCAATTGATCATTGATTATACACACTTATTAGATGCAGTTTTAAAGCCAGAGAGACGTTAGTTTTATTCCTGACGTTATTAGGTATACTGTTCCAAATATGGGTGGCATTGAATTGATTTATTCTTTGTCCGTAGGTGTTACGACAAACAGGCAAATTAAATTGGATATTAGTTGCAGCTCAGGTGCTTAATTTAGGGGAGTAAAATATACTCAACGGCAACGGATCGCTATGTTGCACTATATTATAAATTTTTAGAGTAATTTTTTGCTTGTACACAAGGGTGAAGGGTAATATTCGTGTGAGCTGGAAAAGAGGTCTGCTAGGTTCTATTGAATTTGAAAATGTCACAAATCTTAAGGCGCGCTTTTGTATCAGAATAACCGGTTTCACATATGTGATATAAGTACCGCCCCAGGATTCCAGGCTGTAACTCAAGTGGCTATGGACAAAAGCGAAGTACAACATCCGTAGTAAGGCCAAATCAAAACATTCGCAAGCTTTTAGTAAGATATGACCCCCATAAGCCAGCTTTACAAGACATGTTGGATTTGCGACTTCCAGTGCATATCTGATTCGAAGATGATGCCCAAACACTTGTAGGAAGATACATGCTGAAGTTGTTTGTTGTTTAAGGAAATAGATAACAAATTGGAACCTAATTGTTTTCGCTAGAGTGAAAGATTGTGTATTTAGTTTTATCAAGATTAAGGGAGAGACGGTTGTTGTTGAACCACGCTAGTACGCTTCAGAGATCGTGGTTTATTTCAGGCTGAATTTCTTCGATCGTCGCGCCTGTGAAAATAGGAGCCGTATCATCAGCGTACATTAATGCCTGTGAGTGTTCCAAAATTGATGGAAAGTCGTTTATGTACAAGGAAAATAGAATGGATCTTAGATCTTATTGCTTGATCTTATTGATCTTATTGCTTAGATCGCGATGGGATGTTCTCTGAGAGAACGCACTGTGACATCGGCCACCACATCCTTCGTCAGCTCTGGACTTCCAACTTCCCTACCACCTTGCCACTCCCGTTGTAATATTTTTTACCGATACTTTTGTATGTAAGCGTGCCTAGCCACAAACATTCACCCAACGGGAGGTATAGCAGTTTGAAGCAAAATACCACACCAAAATTGGTCCTAAGAACGAGCACATATACAAGCCCACAACAGCTACAAATTGTGAAATTTACTCACCCACACCCATATAACAAAAGTATCGTAAATGTAAACAACGCGCTTTCAAATCGTTTAAAATTATTGACGGGCTTAGTAACATGCGAATAGCTCAAGGAGGAAGTTTTTAAATGATGCATTTCATCAAGCAACAAAATAGTTTATGTTGTTATCAAACCCCGAAGCAACAAGTTATATTTTGCGCACAGTTACACTTACATAGGTGGGTACCTCCTTTGATGCAGCGATTCCCTCCTCTCCCGTGTATGTCATGCTGTGGATGTGGCACATGGTTCCAGCCCCTAGCGTTTCGGCGTTGTGAACCTGGAGGATAATAGCATTGATGACCCTGCCGATGAACAAAAGTATAGCATTAGTTTCATATGAAAACAATACCCAACGCCAGCAGCCCCTCTCCAAAAAATTTCACCGAGCTTTGGAATATTAACAAAGCATACGTATTACCGCGATAATAAAACAAACGTGGACATTGTACCCAGTGCTGTGGTCTACTGACATAGATGAAGACTTCCATGAAGCATACCCAGCTCGGGTTTTCTGATGACAGAATTGTAAATAGTTGCAAATATGGATCTCTCATGGTAATCCTCATTCGCTCTGCCGCCACTTCATGTTTTTAATAAGGTTGTAGGGTTGGTTCACACCCTCGTCCCAAGCGCGGCCTTGCATCGACTCCTGAAGCTGTCGCTCAAACCCTCTGGGATAACGACCACCCGGCCGAACTCCCGGTCTGCAGTGGACGTGCTCATTCCAAAGCCCAGTGTCAAAGCCAACCTTGAGGCCAGACCTGGTGAGTCCAGACAATATGAACTGCCATGACCCTGCCCATAGTACGTTCCCCAGTAAAGTTCTTCGGCAGATCTCCAGAGGCCTTGGGCGCTGCTTCGTTGCGTACGAGGGCGTGCTGTTGCGAGGCACTGTTCGCCGAGGTCAGCCGCATCCTCCTTTGGGCCAAGTACACTTCCAGTGTTATTTCTACAGCATTTTCTGTTGGTATTGTAGTCTCTGGTACACGGCTATTTAATCGCGATTGTCGCTCTCGAAGCGAGGGTGGGATGACACGAGGGGAAAACAAAGAAAATGTTTCCTAGTGTTTTGGCTACTCCACGTACAAATATGAAGACAGGTGTTACGCGCGGCCCAACTCAAACTCCATGATGCTGGATCATAAACCGTTCTGTATACAGCACTCGCATTTTAAGTTGTAGCTAAGCGGACTGGCGCGAATCATTTGGAAATGTTTGGTCGTTGCTAGTGAGTTCCCCTCAAGTCTTTGCGAGTTGCTTCTGCTACAGTGCGTTTCGAAAGACGATGTGAATATTTTTTGGGCTGCATCTGTGAAGTTTCAATACGTGCCAGGTGCGCCGTGGGGTATACTGGGGACCGAAGGAAATACTAGCACACTGGTGGGGATAATCCGGGGCTGTCGTGTCAGGCTCACGTTAGCAGTGAGAGCCTCACGCTCCGGCTCCAATCAATCGGGAAAAGGACATACCGACCGAGTGTGGGATTGTAACAGGGCCCTTTAAGAGACGTCAGCCTCCGAGGAGGAAAGTAATCATTGTCACGGACGGGAGAGCATGTGCCCAATCGTACATAACTTTGGAAATATAAAAAACTATAGAATCCCAACAGATCCCATGGATCGCATTGATGTACGAGTGATTCAGACAGTCGCTTTCTTGCGGCTATTGAAACACGTTCCGTACACATTTTGCCGACTGAACATCTCTTCATCAGAGACCTGTAAAGACAAAGTTGACGGCATCATGTCCCTGTGAGGCCGATATGTCAAATTTGTATTTACAATACACGCTTGCAACCCTGTACGAATTAACAGGCTCCCAGAAACAGCATTAGTTTCGACGTCCGCGTAACTTCTCTTTGTGGTTGACGCAAGCAGTGTTTTCAAAATCTGGCAGTACCTTCGGAAGCGCCATCCTCTAGTTTTTCTTCCAGCCATCGCGGTTGGTCAGTGCCTAAGGCTTGATGCTGTCGAGCCCAAGGACGCGTGATTCGCGGCCTTGGCGTCTGCTTTTCCGACCGAAGCAAAATGCGAGAACTGACATGTGTTCGACATGTCGGCACACGTTAAAGATCCCTAGGTTGTCAAAATCGATCCAGATCCCTGCTCTACAACGTGCCTAATTAGTTTGTTTAGCGTCGGCGTGTTAAGCCTATGAGCAATCAGATTTTATTCCATCTACGTTCGCAATTTTTAGGCAGAGGACCACGAGGTGAATGGTGATGTGGGTGCAGCTGTGATGAATAATGGTCTGAAGGTCTGGGTGGAAGGCGGCGGTGTCATGTTGCTATTAATGATGGTGATGTGTAACAGGATAGCGGTTGTAGTGATAGTGGTAGAGGTTGGCGGTTCCTGGTGGCAAAGACTAATGGTTCCGAGAATAATGACCGCTGTGGCGGTGCCTGGTGCAGTGGAGGAAGACCTGTCGGCTGCCATGCGTTCAGCACTCGGCAGTGTTCCGGCTTCAATCATTTCATAGAACAATGTAGCGTCTAGAAGCTATGACAAGAGACCCAGGCGACGGCTTTGGCGCGTGGGCGCGAAGCAGATTGTAGGCTCAGGCTTTTAGGTTTCTTCATCTATGTCAGCCCGAATAACTGATAGCGACAGGAGAGCCTGGGAGATCGGGTAAGACAGCTGGCAATATTGCCACATGATTGCGGTGAGCAAATATAGTTACGGATTTTAAAGAAAATATTTGCTAATCTCGTTGACCGGATTCGCCGTAGTCAATTTGATATTAATTTGACCGCGGAGGTGCCACGCCCAATTTTAGCCCATCACGTGGCTCACTGGGCCCGGTTACGGAGCTGCGCACAAGGCCCCGTCTTCTGTCCTGCTCAACAAATTGGCGTTGGCTGCCGCCGGTTTTGCCGCTTAAGTAAGACACAGCCGAGCACTCCAGCAGCTTGCTGCACCGCTGCGGCTGGTACATGCCTGCCCCAATGGGTCGGCAGCCCGGCGGCGGCTGTCGTGGTTTTTCGTTCGTCCTTCGTGTATATGAGCTGTCAGTTCTTGAAGGCAACTGAAAAAGACAGTCGCGTTGGCGGCTTGTCTGATGAAGGAGAAATGAGAAAGCGCCCATGTGTCAGAGACTTCGGGGCACCTTAAAGATCGGCAGATGGTTGAAATTAATCCGGAGCCCTCTACGTATGTGAGCCTCATCGGCTGTGTATAATAATAATAAATCGATTGATACTCAAGACGAGCTAGCCGCTACGCTCTGAGGACGCCGAAGGAGGACCACTACCGTAGGCAAAGGCAGGCTTTCTACGACCAGTGTAACAAATACTGCTTAATAGAAAGATCTAAGACTCAATCGGGCAAATCAAAGCGTTTGCTTTGGAGAACATGGCCGCCTGAGCGATGCCGGACCCATTTTTTAGCAAAGTACAAATGTATCTGGGACAAGGTTGGCCAGCCAATAGTGGCAGATTCTCTCACGATGAGGCCGTTCCGGTATTTGGGACCTTTGAATACTTGTGATTCACGCGCAGCGCTCACTTCTTCAGCCATGCGACGTATAAACATAATGGCGTCACCTGTGAGTTTTTTTAAGGCGAGATGACTGCAAGCGTCGTCTCCAGTTGCCTTTAGTACACGGAAAACATCATGGCTTTCCGACATCAGGCTGCCAAATTGAAAAACAGTTCCGGCACGCCCTCAATGAACGGGAGTCATGGATCTGTTCGGCTCTATGCCATGAATGGCGGCACCTTTTTAGACGGAAGCCGACGACTACTGTATTGTCCGACTAATTAAGATTTCGCTTGCACATATCCCGGTTTGTCATTCAACCTTTAGTAACGTACCAGGGTCCCGGTACAAGATTTTATCTACTATATGGTGCAATCACGGATAAAGTGCTTGTATTGGGGCCCTGCCTCTTGCTTTCTTTCTAAATAACAGATAGTTCTTGTTCGTTGACGGAGAGTGCGCACATGGTAAGGCATGCCTCGGTGAGATCTACGGTTTCTTGTTCGGAATCACGTTGGTTTCCTGTAGAGTGTCTGTTGAAACAAGGCGTTAAGTATGATTCCTTATCTCATGAACTGGCTCAGTTTTGGTCCGAGTAGAAATACGCGCAACAAGCAATTCTTTATGCATGGTCGAAGGACGCCAGAGTGATTGTCTAAATGAAATTATTCACGCCAGTGCAGCGACTCTTTATGACTGACACCTCTTGAAGTGTCCAAAAAGGGTAGAATTGATTGTAGGGCTTAACACGTCAGTGCAATGCAGGTGTTGAGGCATGCCGTAGTGGAGGGCTCCGGATTATATTTCTCGACCAGGAGATCTTTAACGCTCGCCAAAATCTCGTGCACACGGACGTTTTCGCTTTTTGCCTCCATCAGAAAAGCGGCTGCCGCGGCCTGGAATGGAACCCGCGACCTCTTGCACAGCAGCGGAGCGCCTTAGCCACTGAGCCACCGCGGCGGGTGGAAAGGGTAGAATTGGTGAAAACATTGTTTCACCAACCTTTGCAGCATGACTATCCTTTCTTCTTTGAATCACAGCCATCCTTCCTCTGCAATGCTGGATCCAAAGGGATTTGCGAGTTACAATAAATCGCCATAACGCCCACCGATATGCCGAATATTCTCCATAGGTTGTTTTGAACCAGCATGTAACACTCAATTACTAGTGTAACAGTATAATGCTAAAGCAAAAGTGCAAATTAATCATTACTTTGCTATACGCGTTAACGCGGATTATATTAACTACATAAAATGTTAACCATTATTGATTTTATTATTGTGTAAGTATTCTTTACTCTACAAAATTAGAGCACTTTGTCTGCGCAGTCTATCTATTCCCAGGTGTTCCATGGCATTACTGTAGTAGCCGCAGCTTCGTTCCCTTGACGCGCCTCAACTGAAAGCGTGCTTCCCTCTCATTGACGGGATATTTCTGGCTTCATATAAATGCAGAGGAATTTCGACAAAGACTTTTTGTTCACCATCTGCTTCGAGATCTACTTCCGCGACCTCTCTGATTAAAACTAAGCTGGACCTGTATCTGCCTGCTTGGCTTCAAATGCCACAAAAAATTTTCCAGTGAAGCCTAAATGTTGCACCTTCACCTGGCTTAACTTTCCTCTCGCTTGCTACCGTCTTCTCTCCTCTCAGTTTTCCCAAAGTGGGCATATCAGACGTTCACTGCATTTGACTGCCCCGTCTTTGCAGTGCTCATACGCCAGCTGTTTGCAATTTCTGCATCTTTGCAATTTTAACACTCTGTGCTCTTTTGTTTTCGTTTTTCTGTCCGTCTCTTCCATTTGTAATCATTTTGAGAGTGTGTTCGAACCTGCGTTTGATTTAAACGAATCTTTGTAATCATCCTAAGTAAGTTATGTTTTGTCAAGCATGCCTCAGGATCTATTTGGTCTAAAAATGCTTGCCATAGATGTGCTGCCTGAGACGTTTGATTAAATTTAAGGGTCCTGTGTATACATAATTACTATCAAAACACTCTTGAAACTGTTTTTCAGGCTGGTTGCAAACAAAAGAGAAACACAGGAAATCATTCTAGCTATTATGAAGCACAAAGAACAATCGTCTCCACATTCTTCGAGGATTCTTGATTGTTATCTTGAAAAATGAATCCCGACAGTGCTTTCTGGCCTTGTTGAGAACGCGTTGACATTCTCATTATCACATTCTTTAAATGCGGCTAACAAATTAGGCCTCAGGACAGAACAGTCTTACTTCTCCAGATTGTATTGTGTTCTCGTTATTTCTTCTCCACCACGATGTCCATATTCGAAAACAGTACTAGACTATACGTTAGGGACTGTAAAGTTTGCAGGTTCTTTTTCGACGTTAACGGACCCCCTTCTACTTCTAACACCGCGATCTTGCACACTTATCTTGCGATTCCGTGTTTTCGGCTTAATTTGTTAGTTACCGATCCCTCTGTCAGAGTAGGAGTGGACATTGTTCTCCAAGCACTAAATTCCGTCAGTTTTTTTAAAGACCATAGGTCAAGACAGCGCCCAACTGCAGAAAAAGGAACCTCACTCATCGCGAATACGTCATCTTCCTCTTGCCTGCGAGCGCAGAACGTTACCTAGTTGTCTGTAGCGCACGCTAAGGCATCGGTAAAGGAGTGGTGATTTCACAACTGGTTATCACCCACTTCCTGCAGCATGCCGTGCGACGATCTATGGGGTTGACACTGAGACATGGTGTAAAAATGCGGCCGTAATGAGGGCATTGGTTTCTTGCTGTCATTTGTATTATCTGCGATCTGACTGTTGGGCTACAACATCAACAGCTAGTGTATTTTCGTCTGCGCTATTTAAACTGTTCGTCATCGGTCTTGTTATGATGACGTTACCTTAGATGTCTTCTTTGTGTGGGCGCCCGTGCGTGACTAGCCATTCCTATCTAGGATATGAAACCGACACTTACGTAATATGAATGCTACTAACCCAGCCAGTGAAATGCGTGGCATCTTTCGCACAAGATATGACCCCCCGAACCAACAGGATATAGAAAACGGCACTGCTGCTTGGGATGAAAACATCACGGCAATGTGCCTAAAGGCAAACCGTTCGTGAACTAAGATATATTTTGGTGATGTTTAAACCTGTACACATTGTTGACCACAAACAAAACATGAGCATATTTGATGCAAGACATTAAGACATAAATGATGTTTGCATTGTTGTTTCATTGAAAATCAATGGCATCTTGATTTTTTCGATAGGAAACGAAAAGTACGCCGGGAAAATACAAAAAGTGCTGGCGCCATCCCTCGGGGCACTGCTCCAAGTTCGAATGTAAAAACAGGTTCCAGTAGATGGCGCGAGCAGCGGAACACGACAAAATAAATTTGTGCGAAGGGGCATCAATCTGCTGGCTTTGAAAAGTTCCAAGATGTTCAGACTTGCGATTAGAGAATCCCAGGCAGCTTGGTTAATTCCGCGTATCACCATCCGCCAGCTTCTCTTCTACACGATCTGCTTACACATCGCGCCATTACTTCAAGGTTTCTTGCATAAAACAAAGCTTTGAGTGGAGCTTTATCCATTAAAGGTGGTGATGCAAAGAGCACATCCTATAAAAATGCGCAAAAAACGACAATGGCACAGACAGGAAGACGAGGAGTAAGTCGAACTTCAAACTGGTTTTATTGCGCACGAAACTCGTCAAAAAAGTAGTGCCCTTCCGCTCGGCGATGACGGATGACCTGAAAACCTACACATAGTCCAGGAATTGTGCGAAACAAAACCCGTTTATTGTAATTGGGGATAGAGAATACTTCCGAGCAAATTAGCACAATGGACCTCTCAAAGATTCAAGCTCTGTTCTTGCACATAAACATGGAGCTGCTTGCGTCCCTCCCGCGTGGTTAGCATCGTACTGTTTGCGTAAGGTCCCATTCGAACTGTTGCCGCAACTGTCGTAATAACTATAAAGAACGACGTCATGTCCCGTCTCACCCCACTAAAATGCGTGACGTGCCGTTTTGTTACGTCCATAGATCACGATATGACTTTTGTGTCGATAGTCTGAGCATAGCCTAGCGCCCAAACCGAATGCGCTCTACCACGAAGTATTCCGGACAGGTATCACTGGCCTGTTTAACGTCCGTGTTTAAACCGCGCACCATCACAACGGGCATGCCATCCATCAGAACGGGCAAGGAACCTATGGCTGCGCGTGCACGTCACCCTCTTATGTGGCACTATTCTCAACTACAAACCTCGCACGCCAAACCACCAACCGGCCATGTGCGCGTGCTCAGAAGTGACACACGCGTTCGTAAATATACCCTGAAAGCCGTATGAAGAAGTATTATTGACTCCCACTGGCGTTCTAAGCGGGCGTTCCAAGCGGGCACGTTCCTGTTCACCGGGGAAGGATTCGCCGGTACTCGACGAGCTGAACATGAGGCGGTAACAGCTACGCCAGCTTTCCGTTCTTTTTGCGCCCATTCGCGCTTGTGTTCCGGCCAACGCTTCAATTCTTGTTCTTCCTCAAAATGAAGGGCATGCATCCATTCCATAACGATTTGAAACCTGGAAGTCCTTGAGCTGTATTCTCGTGTATAAACATGTGGATGTCTGTTTTACTTTCCCCTCGTATGCATCGTACTGTTTGTATAAAATGTCTGAGTAACGCATCAACCCACGTCTGAACCACTCCATCAAACACGACAGATGACTAACCACATTGAGCCATTTATTTCTACTCCTAATTCTCCAACCAGCACAACTGGCATTTTATCGGTAGCGGCTTGAGGCCAAGCTGTGTGTGCACGCCCCTTGTTTTTCTACCCGCCAACCGTGCACGCATAAACGGGCAACCGGTGATGGCGCGTACATAGGTGTGAAAGAAAATTGCGAAAGTATCGCTCATGAGGCCTTCCAAGCTGAAAAAGAAATATCGGACAAGCCGGTGTTCCAACTGGGGAAGTTTCTCTTTTAGCGGGAGGGATTCGCAGCTGCTTGGGAAAGTAAAGTTTGAGCGGAAACGGCGATGGCGGGTTTCGGTAGTTTTAGCGGGCAGCCTTTAGGAAGCCGTAACCTGTGCTTCGCAGGAGCCGCTTATGTTTATGTCCGCGTAACCGAGTGAGCAAACAATGCAGCAACAAAAGAGGAAAACTAAGATTAGCGTGTAGAGAAAGGTGAGGTGGGTTATGACACGTGTGCTACGGCCTGATCTCTGTCACTGCCTTGCCCTCACTCTTCTCATGCGTCACGACCAAAGAGCGCCATCCCGCTGACGCTTTCCCCAGATACTGTTCCATTCTCCGCTACCGAAATCACGTGACGTTTGCGCGGAAGGTAAAAAAGCGATATGCAGCAAAATGCTCGCGTCTCCCATGTGCGGGGCTAATCCTCCCCACGTGATATTTGTACGGAAGGAGCAAACATCCTTCGCAACATGGTGGCCAGCGGTGGTGGTGTACTGAGAAGTAACAGAGTATCGCACGCCGCCGTGCTTTGGCTGATCACGCGAACACTTCCTGAGACTCCGCAGAAATGCGCCGTGACCTAGAAGACTATAGCTCACGCTGCGCACAAATTTAATATCTATAAGTGTGGTAATCGTCAATGCATTTTTTAACGCTCATCCGTGCTTGTGTTTATTTGTCGCAATCATCTGAAAATCGAACTACAGCCGTTACCGGCCGACTGCGTAAATTGATAAAGCTGGCTTGGTATGGGCGTGGGGGAAAATAGTTGTGAAAGAGGTGTCAGAGGTGTTGAGGAGGAGCCCCGGAGCGGCGCCGAGTATATAGATCACACCGGAAGGAAAAGTGTAAGGGGGGGGGGGCAGTTAGACATATACTGCTTAGCAGTAATAATAAGCCGTCGAACCGTAAACTCACATCTAGGCATAAATAGAAATTTCAATTCTTTTCACACAGCGGGATCCAGTAGGCAGAGTAATAGCTACTTGGATGTTCATGACTTTTATACAACTAACCCTAAATTTAATCACCGACCATTCCAGCCAAAGACGAATCACAACGCTGACTCTATCAAATAAAATTTATTTCGCTCCTTCTTGTACATTCATAAACTCTCTAGTATCGTATTCATAGTGCAACAGTGAGCAGAAACACTTTTTCTTTGTTGGTTAGCCTACCCGACGCAGTGGTTACTTTGTGCTTCTTTCGTTTGTGTGAGTCCTGAGTTGGAATTACGCTAACTAAGCGGATTAAAGGGATAAGATCGAAGGATAGATAATAGGGATAGAGGCCATTGTGACGGACGACCCTACTTTGTTTTATAATTCGTTCTCATTGAGCGAATTACGTGACGAAACTTTCTTCTCAATAGAAATATCTGTCATATTGTTCTTTGTTCACAAAAGTAGAACGACCAGTTCCAGTTCGGTTACTTTTTTATACCTTTGACGGTATTTTAAACCATTCTTGACTTATTTTCTAACATCCTACGCTATTAGCTTCAACTACGCCTCTAAGCAAGCGAGGAAATTGAGCGCTTATTCCTATTATCCTCGATATTTACAAATTAAACTTACTTGATGTCGTCAACGAGTTTAACTAAGGCCGTTATCTGCCTTTCAGTGCGGACTCGTACACCGAGAAACGTTCTTCTGCTGCTGCTTGGAGCCTTACTAAGGGATTGTGAAAACACCTGCAAAAGGAAAAAAAAAACAGACATTTGATACTTTAGCTTTGAGCCACAATGCCTAAAATGAGTATATTCTTCATAACTAAACAAAAAATGCGCAACCTGTCCGGTAGATTAAAGGTGGACTAGAGGTAGACACAATTTTGCAGATTGAAATATTTGTACCGGTTATTTTACCATACTCTTATTTCGACATTCTCCAAAGAAACAACTACTGCGCACTAACTAAATTTTTCATCCTAACTAAAATATTTATGGCTCTCAAATCTACGAAGGACGGCCGGCGAAGCTGCTCGAAGTCGAAGGACCACCCAAAACATAACACTTCTAATCTTCGACTGGCCGTGATTCCTAGCCAATTAGCTGAATAGAAAATTGAGGGACTGGAGCTTTATTCTGGCGTAAAATCATAGGCCTGCCCGGTTCCCTCTCACGACGTAGGTATTGCACCTTTTATACACCAACGCGATCCACTCAACCACAGAAGACAGATAACACGTCGCATTGGGCCGTCAAATGTGCACATTTAAATTTCCCACGTGCACAACGGGCATCTCAACGGTGAACGCAAGCAGCCTCCCTGCACGTACACGCCCCCTCCATTCTTCACCCACACTCGTGCACGCACAAAAACCGGCAACCAGCGATGCTCCCTGCGTAGACGTAAAAGTCCCTGTGAAAAACTTAGCAGTGGCTTAGTTCAGCTATGCCAGAATATAGATAGCGTTAGCTAATGTTCAGCTCGTTATTTTTAGCTTTCCTGGTTTTCGGGGATTACCATGATTACCATGCTTACTTCTCTTTCAATGAAAGACACACGGTATACGCATTATGTGACACACGTATATTTATCAAGCGGCTCTGGCCCAGCCTCACCAATTGCCCCAGTGCTAAACTGGTTCCACAAGCGCACGCCGAAGTTGCTGCGACGCACGAGCCATCGGTTCCCCACCTGGCCCAACATCGCATGATCACCGAGTGTACCGGGCTGCCACGTGCGCAATGGGGGTCGGCGAAGACGGTGGGCGCGTGGGGTGTGTGAGAGATGCCGGGCAGTGAGCAACATTCTGTTCTCTTTGTGACGTCACTGCTCCTCGCGCAAGCACGGAACGGCTCTCCAGGAACCACGCGAAACTGCTCAACCTTCCCCAGTTTAGTTTATGCTACAAAATGTCCCTCCGGAAGCCATCCAAGCTGAATCTACGAAGGACGGCTGGCGAAGCTGCTCGAAGTCGAAGGACCGCCCAAAACATAACACTTCTAATCTTCGACTGGCCTCACAATGCTGCCTCACATATACGTTCCATAAGGCAAAGTTTCTCACTATACAGAAAGATTTCGCAGCTTCTGGGTAAGGTGGAACCAGAGGCGGCAAGAACGGGATTGCACGTCCTCCTGTAGCGCTTTCCCGTACGTTGCTGTCGTGGGAGGCTTTCGGCTCCTCGTTCATCGCCTCTTAACAACCCCACTGGAATTCAGGCCTGTTCTTAAAAAAATGTCGTTGATTTAGTCATTTCCCGTACACTCTAACTTCTCTACGCGACAAAGCCCCTTCGATTCGCGCCTTGCTTTCTCTAAGCAAACTACGCGTGCCCGTTCTATAGCGAGTCGATAGTGCATGCGCTGATAATGGCGTTTGAACTACTATAAGACGATTCCGGACAATGTGAAAGAGATATCGGTCATTGGCAACAATATAAAACCGTGTGAAAGACGCGTCGGCGGTTACGACAAGTAGTGGAGAGTGAGTGCCGAATAAAGAGGCTTCACCGCAACAAAACCTTTATGGCCGGACGAGACGCAGGCATCTTCTCTGTGCAACGTGGATTACGTACGAAGAAAAGCTGTTCCATGAATTGCAAAATGCTACAGGAAAGAATATGATAAGAGTGCTCTGCGATTGGAGCATTACAGTTATCGCATCTTAAATACGTGATTACATAAGAAGGCGGGAGCATGAATGGGTTTACTTCTACTCGTAAAATAAGGTTTATTTAGAAAAAACAAACTGGAATAATTGCAGTGGTAAACTCAGCCCAGGACACCTTGACCTCGGGCCGCATCCAAGAGCCATCTCGACCAGCTGACGCTGATTCTCAATTGTGGAGCTGGCCAAGACTCCCTCCGAAAATTCATGGGAGGGATAAGCATTGAGGGGCGGGCGGGGCAGGACTTGAGGATTCGTCGCAACCTCTCACAAATTGATAGTGTCCCGGTTTCCTCGCAGAAGCACACTAAAGGGGGAACAGGTACGAAACCATTGCTACTTATTGTGATTGACGGGGAAGTGTTCATCTAAAAAGCACAGGCGAATCTCTCCAGCTCTTTCGCCAGGTATGTGTGCCAAGGGGGTAATGTTTCTCGAGTCGGCAGTGTTGTGTGATTTCTTGATACGTGACTATCGCGTGCATGAGCTCAGGCTCCCTTGCGGACAAGCCTCTCGGCTAATAGTGCTTGGGTGTTCGCTAGAGTTATCACATCGCTCTCGCGCGATGGCTCATGGGCGGTATCGTTACCCGGATGGTAAGCACGAGCGTGAATGATCTCGATGGAACGTTTCGAAGACTGGCGAGAAACATCTTGAGTGTTGAGGGATGAATTCTCCTGTTGGCAAAATTTCGGGAAGTCGGCCGTGGGTCAATGATGATGACAGTAGTTGTGGTTTGACACAAGGCTTGGGCCATGGCCACTTCGTCCACTTGTACTGGGTTGTGCTGTGGTATAGTGAGAGTGGTGTGGTGCTCTTCATCAGTACAACATCGGTCGTGCCATTAATTCCGGCATGTATGGCAGCATATCTTTAGACAGTGTCGCGTTTGTTTCTGCAATGTTTCGAAACTCCTCTGTCCCTGGCCTCTCGTTCGCCGCATGGTGCACTGGGTACGTTGCCCTTAATAGGGGGAGCAATCAGGCTTTGACGGATTGTGTGTGGCATACTTTGTAAGTCATGAGGTGAATGTTGAAGTTGGACTGAAAGTCCCAAGCCGAAGAGAACGGCTCTGCCCACTTCTGAGGCTCCCAGTTTCACTCTGACTTAGAGGTGGGTTTTGATTAATTCGTCTGCATTGTTCTTGACGCCAAGTTTGAGGAGCCGGTCTGTGGAGGTGCTTACGGGGAGTCCGATTAAGGAATATTTTTTGTCCTTTCTGGAGTTCTGTCTTGGACAAAAGAGCGTATGGTACAGAGTAGGTGTTCCATGATATAGCGGATGCTTGGAATAGTTGAAGCGTGTCTCCCTCCACCATTCCTCACACTTTGGATGAAATGCATCTGATCATGCGGGTTACTTGTGCTGTGGTGGGTTTGAGCTCGTTGATTATAATATAGGATGTGTGGCCTGCTTAAAGGAAATGCGTCTGACCTTCCGGGTTATTTGTTCTCTGGTGTCTTTGAGCTTGTTGATTATAATATAAGATGTGTGGTCAGCTTGGAGGAAATGCACCTGATCATCTGGGGGACTTGTTCTTTGGTGGGTTTAGGCTTGTTGAATATAATATAGGATGTGTGGCCAGATTGGAACGTCACGCCAAGGATCTTGATTTGTTGGAAGGGGGTGATGGTAGGGCCCCGTATGTGGATGTTGATTGTCAGAGATGCAGGTGGATGACCTTTTCGGGGGGAGACCAGCAGCATTTAAAGACTTCATGTAGGCACATCTAAGATATGATTTCGGGTAGCGGTTCACTACGCCCGCGTCCGTCTGCTATCACTTCCTAATTTCCCCAATAGATTCTGTGGCAGACCAGATGGTGATGTAGTCCGCATACAGGCTGTGGCGGATACCCGATACGTTCTTTAGGAGGGAAGGTAGGCCGAGCAGGGGATGTTATGTTGTAGGGGCGATAGGGTGCAACCTGAGATGTGCCGAACCCAACCAGAGAATAAAGATGTGTGGCGTGGTCGCAGACCTTAAGGATGACTTGTCTGTAGTCGAGAAAGTGTCGGACGTACTAGCAGGTTCTTGCTACGCAGACGAGAGTTTGGTTGTAGTAAGATGGAGGTGTGCTTTAAATTGTCCAGTACGCATATAAGGTTTAGTGCCGAAATAACAGTAGAAGGAGTGGGGCCGTCACCATTGCCTCCTCTTAGATTTGAAGCAAGATGTCCTGCGTGGGGAGATTGGGGCTTAAGTCTACCATGATCCCGGGAAGGCTTTCTGGTGTTCGGTGTTCATTGAGGATTATATGCTGTAGAAGCTTCCCTGAGCAGGACGTTAGAAAAATGGGATGTAATTTTTTTGTGGTGGCTGGTTTTTCCGTCTTCAGCATTAGGCGAATATTGCCATTTTCATTTCAGCTGGAAGAATACCATCCCACAATTACTGGTTAATGGAGCAGGTGAGGTCTAACAGAGATTGATCGTCGAAACTGACCAGAACTTCGTTCGAGATTTGGTCCATTACCCGTGCCGTGTGCATGCAGACACCACTCACGACTGGCGGGACCACATCAAAATAGATGTCCTCATTGAGTAGGGGATTTGGGCTGCCAATATATGGTGGGAGAGACTCTGATGAATTGCTTGGGAGGTATCAAGTCCAGAGAATATAGAGGAGATTCGCCATTATTCGGGGTGTTGGATGATTCAGGCTATAAGGTGGTGTGATTCCGTCTTGCTGGTAGCTAGATTAAAGAGGTAACAAAACGGTTTTCAGGTTCAGAGAGTGCTCAACCTTCCCCTTGGCACGTCGCAGAGCGTGACCGTATTCTCTCGCCAGAGCATAGCCTCGTATCGGAGCGCGTCGGATGTGAGCTGTGTGATCTGCTTAATGCATGTCGGTTATACAGGTAAAGCGGGATATAACAAAGTTGACAAAAGTTCGAAATTTTTCGTTACATGCAGGTTTTGCGTTAAGGCTCGCGTGAATGAAACAGAAATAAAACGAAAATGGTACACATCAGTGATGGTGACCTCCACTAAAGGACATATTTCGCAGTGAAACACAGCGGTATTTGAGCCTGCCACTTACCCAAGAATTTTGTCACTACACGGCCCTCTAAAGAATCAGGCGCTTATTCCAGTATTTACAGACGTAACTGAAAGATACGTTTTTTCTTTTGAAACTTTTTCGTGACCTAAACCACCTGAAGGACCAAACGCACGCTGAAAGGTGCCTTATCGCGAACCTGATGTTTTTTGAGGCACTCAAACTCGGCGAGAGGGCGCTACTGTACGACTCTACGTACAACTCTACGTACAACTGTAAAACTCTAAGGGGCGGCGACATTCTTTTTTCTTCGCAGCGGCGACGCCATTTAAAATTCTTAGCTTGTCTTTAGAAAATACAAAATGTGGTTGATTCATAAGAATCGATAAAACACGAAAGTGAGATGTGCTTTTGCAGGATCAGTTAAACGTTTCGTCTGCTTCGATATGAACCTGCATGTCGCTATTTATATTTCCTCGTATGGCACCTTCAGACTTATCAACAGTAGACACTGGATTGCACGCACCGGAGCATTGCGTAAACCCGAATGAAACCACTCGCGTTTGCCAACCATGCCAAGAAAACCGGAAGGGTTTCCAGCGAATCGTTTGGTGAACTCACGGTTCATTGCAGCGTAAGAACATGATTTGCGGGGCGCTCTTGTGGGTGTGGGTGGGCGGCTCGCTTTCGCAAATTTGCGACAACTTCGTCCAGCTCCGTGGAGTGTACGGCAGACAGTGCCGTTGTGACGAGCTCAGCTGGCGCCAACTGTCAGCGCTCATTAGCATCGTGATGTGCTACTTCCCTTCACCTGACCTTACACGGCAGCACCATCGAAATAGGAAAGATATATCGCGCGTTCATACGGCTGTCTGTGCTTGAGCTCGTAGCAAAGTGGGTAAAGAGTTCGGAACCTCCCGTTGCGGCGACGGAGCACCCCGCTGGAATCCTGGCACAGCCACATTTTTCTGGCGATGCCATTTTCGTGACGGAAGTGACGTCATTCAGATTTGGTGGATCCTGGCATGAGACACTTTCGTTGTGAAACCTTTCCGTTGTCTGGCAGCAGAACTAATTGCTCACCAACCGACACCCCAGATGGTAAAGGGAAGTGCGACTACACACCGAGAGGCAGTCCTAGCACCTAACACCACACCGCCACTGGAAACGCTTGGTAGATTTGGGTAGGGCTATGTTCGTTAAATTATTGCATTTCTTCAGCCGATTTTACATGTAAGTGCAAAAAAATGGCGGCTGATATGCGTATCAAATTCGGTACTTCAAGGTTAACCGTCGTGACCCGCCGCGGTGGCTCAGTGGCTAAGGCGTTGCGCTGCTGTGCACGAGGTCGCGGGTTTGGATCCCGGCCGTGGCGGCCGCTTTTCTGATGGAGGCGAAAAGCAAAAACGCCCGTGTGTACGAGATTTCGGCGCACGTTAAAGATCCCCTGGTGGTCAAAATAATCCAGAGCCCTCCACTACGGCGGGCCTCATCGCCTGCGTTGCGTCGGCGCGTTAAACCCTACAATCAATCAAATCAATCAAGGTTAACCGTCGCAGCACCTTAGTTATATAGAGGTCACAAACACAAGAGTTTCAAAGTGGCTGGATGTGAGGAATTGAAAAACTTTGTTAAAACCAGGAATTCCTTACATAGTGGTTATTACATCCAGGTTTAACTACTTTTTGTTTATCCGCCTACTTAAGCGTCTACGGCGGGCCTCCCACATGTGGAGAAGCTGACGGTCGATGCACTTTTTAGTGGTTGTAGTACGTGTGGTGTGGTGTGTTCCTACACGTCTTAGCGGGATTGCCGCGATCCAGTCTTGTATGCTGGGTGGGGTGTGGGAACCTTCGGTTGGTTTTGTTGCCCTCGAAAGTCTCTCAGCGTCGTCCAATCAGCGATCCACGCGGTTCCTATCCTTACCTGATCATCTGCTCCGTCCACTGTAGTGGACCGGATGGATTCAAAACATTCCATATGTTCACCTAGGTGGGGTCAGCTGGCATGGGGGACAACTGTGGAAAAGATTTAGTAAGGGGTATTTTCTGGGCACGCAGCTGCTTATGCTTGTGCTTTGGTGAGGGTCAGTTATAAGGGTGACATCTTGGTACATGACAAACGCTTGCGCCGCTCTGCCCTAGGGGTTGGTATAGGTGTATCCCCGGACGGGGTGACCAACATTCAAGTAATCCACTACTAGGAGCGGATGTTTGGCCACCGTGTGGGCAACTTGCTCTATGACGTGCTTCAGGGCGCGGTAGAGCTCTTCGATCTACAATAGATGTTAAGCAGAAAGAAAGTGCGTTTTCACCTAAACACTTTCAGGATTAACTCTAGAAGTATTCTGAAGGGCTCTGACTTTTAAAGGGGGTGTTGAATGGCAACACGTCGCTCGCATAAAAGGAAATCGAGACCATTGCCTTTTTGTGTACTTTATAGGATGAAGCTAGGAAGGCAGACCTAAGTGTTAGTCTCTTGAATTGCGATGAGCGATGACTTCAAGTGGGGTCGATGATGCCGCAAAGTCCTGGGTGGGTGAACCTTATTTAACCTTGAATACGCGACAGTTCCACTGCGACACAAAAGGTTGTTTACCAACTGCATCGTTGTGCTGCCTTATGAGGGGAGGAGAGGGGTGACTTTTAGGTGAGGGTCAGCCGTTTGGCCGGTTTACTTGCTGTGCCAGTACTGAGGAAGTAGGAGCGGGGTCATATGTGCCTCTAGCCAAACTATGCATGCGGTCACTTGTCCACAGAGTAGCCTAGATAGACTGGGTCGCTCGGGTTAATTCTTCTGTCTGCTGGAGGGACGGTATTCAAGATCTGGCTTGTTCGTTATGGTGGTGATGCTGCTCTTTCGGCGGGACTGAAGCTTTTTCAGACCGCTTGCGTTTCTCGGGTGGGGAAGACTGCATGCAGGATTTGATTATGCTGCGTGTGCTAAAAGAAACCCGGCATCGCAGATATTTCCACTGTGAGTGACGGAAGTTAAGCTTTTACACTAGCATTCTCCTCTACTAGGCCAGCATTCTGCACCTGCAATTGTGTTATGTAAAAGTGGTAAAGGGGGGTTTGATCTTTGGAAGAGTCGCCCTGTGCCAGGCTCACCTGAGATAGTGACTGTAGTCCTCGGCAATGCCCCACTTCTAGTTGTGCTTGGTGGCCTTGTTTCGGCGGCATGCTTGGATAGGGAGCGGGAGCGAAGTCTTTATTGTCTTGCGCTTTTAGTTGGTGCCTGGTAATTGTCTCACCTGTTCTAGGATTCAGAACGGGAGATTGGATTCGTTCCAAAAGTATCCACGGACGGTGAGGGCGGCTGTCTGGCACTCGTGGGCAGACAGGTTGGTCGGTGGTCGGAACCTCTTTGAACATGACTTACTTGCTTTTAGATTGGTGCCCCCGCAAAGAGTACATGGGGGGCAGCACTCGCGCTGTTGTCAAGCCAGCTGACCACCGCAATCCTTGCATTTTGGCGTTGATGGGGGTATTTGGCACACGCCTGCCCTGTGGCCGGTATTGTGGCGCACGTGACAGTCGGCGACCGTTCGCTTGTAGAGGTAGCACCTCGTCTCCACCCCGCCAACGTAGATCATTAACGACCCCTTCACCACCAGAAATGTTATTACGATGGCTGTAGAAATGTCCAACATGCGCACATTTAGTCGTTCGAATGCTGGAGTTCAGATGGCTTATAATATTTCATCGCGCGTGGCATCAAGGTTAATTTCATGGTAAGTACGTTTGCAGAAATTAACTGGGGAGATCTCGTATGGCGAAACTTCAAAGGAGTCATTACCAAATGGAAGTCTTTTATCTTGCCCAGGGCCGCACATAGTCTTGAGAAGGGTGTTTACGGTGAGGCTGTTCTCTTCTCCGTTGATGCGGACTCCCATTCTTGTGTCTTCTAGGAGGGAATTTGCAGCTTCCAAGAACGATCCGCGAAAGCCATAGAGATTACCTGGCTTAGTGGAAGGCCTCGGGAGGTCTGATGGCCCGTTTGTATTCATGGGCGGGCATCGGTGGCAGTTCCTGCTTGGGCGGCGGGTGGCTGAGGCGAAAAGTTGATTTCAGAGGTGTCAAGGTCAACGCTGGCGTGATCGCTTGTGATTTTATTCTGCAGTGTTGAGCCCGGCTTGTTACTATGATCCCATTTGGGGTGTTATTGTTATCTCCGGTAGCAGTTGTATCCTCTTAAGACGACTTCCAGATGTGCCGTCCGTAGAGGAAGAGTAGTATCTTTCGAAGGTGCCATAGATGACCGGTCAGTTTGGGTGGCGTAGCGAGAGCCGGGGCAGGGACCATCTCCGGCTGTGAGGTAGCTGATGTCGTGGAAATGCCTAACCGATAGCGTTTTAGGGTTGGCAGATCCGCATCTCTTCGAAACAACGGCAGTAAAAGGAAAAATGTTGAACCTACACCTTCACATTGGATGTTCTCGTGCTCCTGGTAACGTTATGAACATGATGCGTGCGTTGAAGTAGGTCGGAGTCACAAATTTCCGAAGAAATTTGTCTGCGTTTGTGGAGCCAGTATGATGTCCGTCTGAGCAGCTCGCCGCGAGGTGGAGCACATCTACTACACAGAAAGGACGGCAATTTTACAGGAGGTGAGGCGACCGGGATCAGAATCGGGATGTGCGTGATAGTAGTAACTTAACAAAACCACTACTTAGGGGTCTAAGAAGGCTTCGCTATATGTCGCAGTTTTCGATAAGTTTTTAGTGACCGAGTGAGACAGCTATTTGGCTGCAAACTTCGCGTATAAAAAGCATTAGCATTCATAGTAAAATGCCATTACCATGTGGTTAGACTCAGCGCTGTTATTCTTAAAGTCAGGCTTCACAAACTGCTGCTGAGAGTTTATTAAGGTACCCGTTGTACGGAATACCCACGCGGAATTGCTATGCAGAAGCGTTCTCTTTAGACTAGCGTAATTAGCTTCACAAGCCGTCACCGCGCGAGGCGCTCCCGTGAGCTGAGAGCCAGCTCAGGCCACTGTTCGCCAGGGTAAAGTAAACCCAACGTTGCGATTTTAAACATGCTGCCAAAAGTACCGTAATCTACCCTGTGAACTCGCGGGAACAGCTCCCTATCGCGAGGCTACCACTTCTATGGCAATCTGCGCCACCGCACACCGGCGTGGCCCTGCACACCGGCCTTGCACAGTGGGTCCTTCGCCATCTATTCGCTAAAACCTTTCAACTGTGCTGCTCCTCCAGAATGGCCGAACCGGAAAAAGCTGTTGGTGTGTTTCCACATAGCGTCTTTTTTCTAACAAAAGCCAGGTTTGACAATGTCCATGCGCTTCTTTACTTGATGGCGACCACAAAGAAGGCTTTTTAGAAGCCTTCAACATTTTGAAGACAAATCCGGGAACATAGAAGTCGTGCCGCAGCAGTTCGACAGTTACTCTATTTTGCGGTGAAACCCCATATTGAAACTAGCCGTTATTGACACGCGCTTCCAACAAGACTGCAAGTCCGTGGAACACTTTCTGAGTGTTGTACATGTGCTTTAAACTATTCACCCTACGAGACCCTACGGTGCCAACCTCTACGACAGGATGGTAGTCTGCACTTCAATAACACAAACTGTCACTGCGACTGCGAATTGACGGCTGCCTTATATTTCAGGAAGCGTTTGAGTCTATCCAACAGGTCGAAAGCATACGTCACCAATAGGTGCAGCTACAGCCTGGCCAGCTGAAATTCCACGAAGTTTCATCAGGGAGACCGCAACTCAGGCCTACTGCAAACCAACTTTCGTAGCCGACGGCAGTGTGAATGCAGGTTACCTCCACGTGCAGAGCAAGACAATATTCCGAAACCTTGTTGGTGGTGTATTAATGATGGAAAGCCATGGTGACTCGGTCCTGCCGAATCACTATTTGCAACTCACGTCACAAATAAGGATGCTATTTCTTCGGTCTCCTTATAAAATCAGTTGAACAATATTGAAGCATCAGGGTCTGGAAGCTACCAGGCCTTCCTTGGAACTCCCTGCCACTAAGATTCGCCGGCCAGGGAGAAGACCGTCCTGGTACACCTCCTCCCTGTGAAGCTCAAAATTGGTGTGGGCGCTGAAGAATCCGTCCTACCAACCGTAACATGTGGCTTGTTTAGACATCAGACTTCACTGTCATGCACGGTTCGTCACTTTGCGGTCTTAAGGAACAGCTTCTCGCAGCTAAAAGCGCCGGCCGCCTTCACTCGCGAACCATGTATGCCAGAATAAAGAAGTCACCGTGCGATAAGATGATCGCACACTTTTGCTCCATAAACCAGTCATGCCATCGGCGATTTGACGCTTCGTCGACGCCATCGCTGGGAAGGTGTCCCTCAAAAACGAATTACGCTTGTTGCGCCAAAGAGTCGCCCCGGCAACCTGGAGAGAGGACCACATTTGCTTGCGCGGAAAACCATTTGCTTTCAGTTCTTGCGGTGGCCTTCCAGTTCCGTGCTACGAGAAAACGCGGCCTGAACAACCACAAACAGAAAACATTTGGAGCCTATCTTCTAAAGGCTTGTCGAGTGATTGGTGTGCGCCTATGGTGGTAGACGCAGAACCAACCGGTGATGTTTGAATTAAAGCGGGCTTCGCTGAACAAGGCCCTCATGTAGTGAGTGAATGGCACGCGATTCTGCCCGGCCAGCGTATTGTGGAACTGCTCCACCACAGAAAGGTGCTTATAAAGTTCAATGCTAATTTGGAATTCTGCGGACACTGCTTTGAAAGGAGCAACAAAATTCTGACTTCCATCGCGCGATTTGGGAGATAGCGTGCTCTCCCGAGTGATCGCGTGCACTCCCCAGTGCCTCCAAAAGCAGATTGCTGATATTGTTGTATATTATTCACATCAAGTATCAAGAAGACGACGAAGGAAACGACGTGCTCATGTAACGCGAGTGCACGAGCTGGAATTGGTATTTTTTCACGCTCTCTAGATTGGAGTTATTCGCTATGAATCCCGGATGACACACCCATTTTTACGGCCGACGTTTTACCAATAGCTCTCGTTCTATGCAACGTACCACAGCATGTATAAAAAATCATCATATTATGCGATTTGGTTGCAGTTATATCGGCATTACCTTCCTCTTCCGACTCTCCATTGTACCGCACACTATTTTTTGTTCCTAGGCGCGTGAAAGAGGTACGCTTGTATTGACTCCCTGGCCATACGGACATCAGCGGCAACGAGCTAGCGGACCATTTCGCTAATATCGCTGTCACATCTCCCATTCAATTCGGAATGCCTAATCTGGCTCTATTTGCATCTTGAAGATATAGACGATATTGGCATATAGACGCTACTCGTTCAGACTCACTTTTATCATTTGAAGACTACCAACGTTTAAAGTTCGGGTGGAATGTTGATTTTTTGTGGTATTCGGCAATGCGAGCTGACTGTCACCGAGCTGCGCTGCAGGATTCTAAGGGTTGATTTCTATGTGTTATATTTCAAAAGTATCGCACAGTCAGACTCACGTACTGAAACGCCCTTCGCAAATATCTAACCGCGGAAGTGAAGTGAAGTGAAAGAGACTTTAATGATCGCTGGCAACAGGCGTAATGTCTCCACTACGCCCGGACGTAGCCACTCGTCGATCCTGGTGGCATTCTACTAAGCAACACTTTCGCTACTCATTGCGGAGGTAGACACCCTTGTCCCCGAAGGGAGGGCGTCGGCCCGCAGCTTTGTCACGGGTGCTGCCGTTCGAGAGCCGTTAGGACCTGCTGGACGGCTGAGAGTTCAATGTCCTTGTGGTAACTGCGTATGACGTCTTGTAACAATGGCGGACTGTCGGTCCTGGTTGAAGCTTCGTCTGGTCGCCCTTCACAATCCCATAATAAATGGGTGGCTGTTGCCCTGGTGTTATTGCACAACACACATTTGTGCTCCGTGTAGAGTTCTGGTTGGATATGTTTCTTAATGACCGGGGTAATTAATGAATTTGTCTGTAGCTGTCTGAACGTGGACGCTCTTTCTCTAGTCAACTCGGGGTGAGGTGGTGCCTGCCCCCTCCTGTTACTCCTGTAATACTTAGTGATACCCTGAAAGGTATCGTACCTATCCTTTGTCTCCGTCTACCCCTCTACAGACGAATCCATTACAGCCGCGCGGCCTGCTAATTCTCGCCCCACTGAATTTGCCGTCTCGTTGTGGTTGGCAGCCGATTCTGACACATCGTTCCCTGCGTGAGCGGGGAACCACTTAACTGCTAACCTACGTCCATCGATGTTCACCGATTCGAGCAAGCACACAGCTCCACAGCATATCCGGCCTTTGGAGAAGTTACACACTGCAATTTTGGAGTCACTTAGCACGGTCGTTGTTTCTGGGTCCGTGATGGCCAGGGTGATGGCCAACTCTTCTGCACACTGCGCTTCTCGTGTAAAGATGTTTGCAGCGTTCACCGTGTCTCCCGTCCTTGCGTCGATGACTACTGCTGCAAAGCATCGGCGGTCGCTGTACTCTGCAGCGTCTACGAATCTGGGGCCGGGAGCGCTCAGGTGCTGCTCTAACAAGGCCTTTGCCCTGGCCTTTTTTCTATCCTTGTTGTGAGTCGGGTCGATGTTCTTGGGTAGAGGATAGACTCTGGTAGCATTCCGCATGACAGCCGGGATGTCTCGTTCTTCTTGCTTGCCGGGGCTACGAGTGGTGGATGCCGTTTCCATTCCGAGTCGGGCAAAGATGGATCTTCCCGTCTTCGATCCTAAGAGCCGCTCGATCTGGGCTACTTGCTGGGCTTCCATTATTTCCTCCAAAGTGTTATGGATTCCCAGCTTGAGAAGATTTTCGGTGTTTGCGATGTCGAGAACACCGATGGCTGCCTTGTATGACTTTCTTATGGCAGCGTTCAGTCGGTTACGCTCTTAAAGTAGCCAGTTGTGGAAGGCCGCGGCGTAAGCAACGTGACTTATTGCAATAGATTGGATCAACCTGAGTAGGCTGTCCTCTCGCATGCCGGATTTTATGTTTGCCACTCGTTCGATGAGCTGCGAGGCAGCCGTGACCTTGACCACCAGGCGGGTAACCGCGTCGTAGTTTCTGCGATTCCTTTCAATAAGGAAGCCCAGCACTCTCATTTTAGCCACCTCCGGGATCGTTTTCGCGTTGCTGGTCCGTAATTTGATTGTACACTCTTGCCGGAGTCTTGACATTGGCGGGACGATTAGTAGTTCCCATTTGCTCGGAGAGCAAACCAGACCCGTGCCTTGTAGCTGTTCTATGGCATCCACCGCTAGCTGCAGGGAGGATTCAATGTGGCCATCACATCCACCCGGCACCCATAGCGTGATGTCGTCCGCATAAATGGTGTGTCGGACCTCGGGTATTGATTCCAGTCGTCTTGCCACTCCAATCATAACTACATTGAAAAGCAGTGGTGATATCACCGATCCTTGATCGGTACCCACACTTCCTAGTTTCCGTTCATCCATAGTAAGGTCTCCTTCTTGAATATGTGCTGTGCGCCCCGAGAGGAAGTCGCGCACGTAGTTGTACGTGCGCTCCCCCATCCGCCAGGCGCTGATGTGGGAAAGGATCACAGAGTGCTTCACCTTGTCAAAGGCGCTCTTTAAGTTCAATCGAACTATGGCTTAGTTGTTCCTTGTTTTGTTGTCAATGACTTCCGACTTGATCTGTAACATGGCGTCCTGTGTGCTTAATTTTCTTTGAAATCCGATCATCGAATGGGGGTAAAGGTCGTTCTCTTCCAAGTATGCTTGCCATCGAATCATGAGAACGTGCCCAAGCACCTTCCCTATGCATGATGTCAAGGAAATTGCTCGTAGGTTCTCGATACCTGGGGGCTTGCCTCGTTTGGGTATCAGTATCGTTGCTATTTTCCAACTTTTGGGTAGTTTGCCCTCCTTCGAGCACCTGTTGAACAGGGCCGTGAGGCTAGCTAAAGTCGGTTCGTTGAGGTGTTTGAGCATCTTATTTGTCACCCGGTCGGGTCCTGCTGCCGAGCGGCAATTCAGTTCCTGGACCTCTGCACGAACCTCCCAGAGTTCGATGTATCTATCCAACTCGTCGTTTGCGGGACCCTGGTTGTCGGGATGTATTTTGTCTGGGTGGGCCGGTATGTACTTGTCACCGATCCGCTTCAACGTCTCCTCCTGACCAAGCCCTCTGATTGACTTGTTCAAGACCCTGCTAAGGTTGTCGCGCTGGTGGGATCTAGTTTTGGTCTCGTCCAATAGGTGGCGTAGTAACGACCACGTCTTCCCTGTGTGAAGTTGTCTGTCCGCCGCACTACATACCTCTGCCCACCGCTGGCGGCAGAGTGCGGTGCAGTGTTTCTGTATGGTCCGGTTGAGATCGGCGACCTTTTGCCTTAGCTTCCTGTTGTGTCGTTGTTGCATCCACCTCTTGTGGATGGATTGCTTCTTTCCAACGTGGGTAGAAATAAAAGACATTTACAGATGGACGGCCGCTCTTTCGGAGGTACTGAAAGCCCACTCAAAAGAATTCCGTCTCACTACCGACTATCCAGCCGTCGACCAACGCCTCAACAACTTGTGGACTGCGAAAAACAGCCTCATCAAGCGTTGGAACCGCAACAAACAAATCAGAAATAAAATGACACATTGCACACCTTACACGGCAAGCTGAAGAATACGCACAACCCTTAAGCCAACACAATTGGTTGCAATTCTGCGATTGCTTGCGGGGCACTTTGGGCACCCGTAAAACATGGCACGTAAGGCCAGGAACAAAAGAGACTAAATCGGCCACTGAACAGCGCATACACCGCCTTATACACAAACACCCAGGCACCGAGCAAGACTTAATTGACAGCTTACAAAATAAAATCGCACGTGACCCTTAACAACTTTCTCCTTAATATCTGGTGCACTCGGGCAGTCACAATGCCGCACTTGACACTTGACACACACCCGAACTTGACAAACTCGAAGCCGAACTGAGCAAACTCATCCACAACACTACGCTGGGACACGACCACATCCCCAATACGCTCCTCCGAAATATGGACGACTTGGCTCTTGAGAATCTCCTCCAATACATTAATGACCACTGGGCCCACGGCACGCTCCCACCACAGTGGCGCCATTCCGACATCCCACTTATTCCAATACCTTAGAAATCCGTCTCGCTTTTAAAGCTGCGTCCTATTTCTCTTACCTCATGCGTCGGTAAGCTCGTGGAACATTTCGTTCACCCTCAATTGACTGATTATATAGAAGACAACGCATTGCTACCGAATACCATGTACAGCTTTAGACCACACCTGTCCACTCAGGACATTCTC
Source organism: Haemaphysalis longicornis (assembly GCF_048455015.1). Lineage (NCBI taxonomy): Eukaryota > Metazoa > Arthropoda > Arachnida > Ixodida > Ixodidae > Haemaphysalis > Haemaphysalis longicornis. The sequence continues at coordinate 37,211,034 of NW_027526295.1, forward strand.
CTTCAACTAAAGGAAGACATCAACCTTCGTATTCCCAAAAACCAAAAAAATACTGCATTCTTGCTTTAGATATCAAAGGCGCGTTCGATAATCTCACTCACGACGCCATCCTACATGGCCTCGCCACCCTCAACCCCGGTTTGAACATCTTTAACTACGTAAAAGCGTTTTTAACAGAGCGTACGGCGAGAATGGGACTTGGACACATACGCTCCCCTAAATTTACCGCTATTCCACGTGGTACCCGACGGGGGTGTGTCATTTCCCCCTCCATTTCAACATAGCTATCAAAGATCTATCTACGCAACTCTCTACCATACCCGGCCTGAAGTATGCGTTGTACGCAGATGACTTAACTTTATGCACAACAACCGGATCCATTGGAGACCAGCAAGAAGCCATTCAAACAGCTGTTGATTGCACTTGCAGATACTTACAGGAACACGGTCTCACATGCGTCCCTGAAAAATCGGCCCTCCCTACCATTTAACAACGCACAAAGCACAGACCCTCTCCAGTACCAGACCATAAACTCCATATTTAAATCTTTTCTATTCCAACTATTACCAACTTGCGCATACTCGGACTCACCATCCCACAGGGCGGATCGGGCTTCCATACAATCCTACAACTTTGACGCACCGTGACTCAGCTAACCAATTATTTCGCCGTATCACGCACAAACGGACCGGACTGAAAGAACCAGACCTCATTCGACTCATTCAAGCCGTGCTTATCAGCCGTGTTACGTACGGTATGACTTGCCTGTCCCTCAAGCCAGCCGAACGGCGAAAGCTAAATATTCTTATCCGACAAACACACAAGAGGGCCCTCGGAATTCCTACATGCACATCGAACGCCAAGAGGTTGCAACTGGGCTTACACAACACCTGGGAAGAGCTCTGTGAGGCGCAACGCACTTCCCAATTCAAACGGCTCCAACTCACTAATGCTGGACGTGCGACCCTTGTGCGCCTTGGATATTCATCGCCTCCTGTCTCCAGATGCAGAATACGTAATCCACTGTCTATAAGAAAACAGATCCGCGTTACCCCAATTTCTAGAAATAGGCAGCCTGCCTATCACATTGGAAGACGAAGGGCCCGCGCAAACTATCTTCAGGCACCATTTCAAATCAAAATGGTGTGCTTTCACCGATGCCTCTCCCAACGCAACCAAAAACGCCTATGCGATTTCAGTGGTAAATAATACACTCCAGAGCGAAGCCACAGCCACTGTCCTCACCTTGGGAACGCCATTGCAGAGGAAGCAGCAATAGCCATGGCAGCCATCACAACACAGAGCGACTACAATACCATACTGACCCATTCTCAAGAGGCTTCCCGCTACTTCCTGCAAGGCTCTCTCTCCCCAGTAGCCCTCCATATTCCCTAAAACAAAACTCACCTACCTGCCCTTTGCATTATCTGGGCACCAAATCATTCAGGCATATTCGGCAATGAAGCCGCACATAGCGCGGCTCGAGAAGCAGTACACCAGGCCATTAAGGACAGCCACAACCCTCTGCCAACCACCCACACTAAATATATGCGCCAAGCCCTGCTAACGTACAGCGACATCTTCTCTCACTACCGACTATGCCGCCAACAGTTTCCTACCCCACCTAAACAACTCACCAAAGAGGAAGCAGTTATGCTTCGCCAGCTCCAAACTAACACCTTCCCCCACAACACGCTCTTGCACAAAATATTCCCTACGCAATACTCCCCTCTTTGCATCTTCTGCCCCACATCAGGAACACTGTACCACATATTGTGGGCATGCCTGAACATCCCAGACTTATCTCCCAATCCCAACCCTAACCCTTCACAGTGGGCGGTGGCGCTAGCCAGCTCCGACCCCTGCTTCCAGCTTCGGCTGGTGAATAGGGCACGTAAGGCCAGCTACAGCCAGGGATTCGTGGACTGACTCAACGAATGAAATAAAGTTTTTCCTCCTTCCCTTCCTCGCGGTGTGTTTTTAAACATCTGGCTTCCTTGGTTGACCTAGAAAGCAGTAAAGGTTAGTGGTGGAGGGACAAACACAAAGACTAAGCTGCGTATTTGTCCTAATCTGTCATGCTGAAGAGGGTGATATCTACCGTGTAGTGCTTCTGCCGAAGCGAACACGGTGACATAAAAAGTAGATGACACAGTGTGCCTCATGCCCACCCTTTTATTATTTCGATTTTGTAAAGGAAGTCCTGACTTCAAAATCAGCAATGGATTTTCAGCTCTCCAGACGTCGTATTCAATGGAGGCGTTCTATTCATTGACATAAACGCTCCTCATACACACACAGAAATGTGAATTGCATACTTTTGCATTTGCCAAGCGCCATATTCAGATCATAACACTATGTAACGCCCATGTTGCTCAGTCAGTAGATCTGCAGTCAGCAATGTATTTCGGCAAGTGCGCTCATAGGGATCGGCGAATGCGTGGAAACATCGTCTGATGTTTCACTCAACGTCTGATATCGGATTTCCAACAAAACATCCTCTTTAGGGGCTAAAGAACAAGAAATCGCTGTTTCATTTTACCCGAAACATGCAGATAATGCGAAAGTTGTGCGGCCAATTTAGAGGAAGCGTGAGCTACTACTGCATAGGTTTCCCTTCTGTACTTCACGCTAATTTGTTTCGGCCATTCATCTCATCCACGAGTTTACAATATTAAATCAGTCTTATCATCCTGCACTGTGCGACAGAACTAATATAGAATAGCGCAATTTAGTTTAAACATAAAACAGGCTACTAATATGATTCTTCTTGTGCGGCAAAAAAGCAGTGCTCCCCAGTCACGAATGCGCTCTCGCACGCAACCTACTCAGTCTTGCACGTACCTGCCCACGGTGGCGTTGCGTGTCACTGGCTCCGTGCTGCCATTTGGGAAGTGACCGGCACCTGTATACTTCGAGCATAGCAGTGGCTTACATTTACAATGGCCAGGCGTCAGTGGATCTCTTATGAGTAAGTCAGTGCCTCAGCTTATTCCTCGAAAACCGCGCGTATAAAAAGCAAACCCGACAAACACTGGCTAAATACCACTGCAGGCGCGCGCGGCAACGTCGTCCGCGGGAAGTGTTTCCTGCTCTCTCTCATTTTCGTCTGCGTCACTGTGCCCAACACATGCAGGTATGTAGTCCCGCCTGATCCGGAAGTAACCACAAACCAGGATAAGAAGCTACATTAGAAAGGCTCAGAAATGCTACGAAGGCTCTTAAGAATATAAACAGCACTCCCTCACCAGCGAAGAATCTGGCCACTCTGGAGTAGTAGTAAGCCGCCACCTCCTATGACGCACCAACTCAACTCTCGGCCATAAATCCCTAGCAGCCTTAGGGCACCTCTCCTTGGCGGCGGTCAGAATAGCAATTAGACTGAGGGTGCTAAGGATCTCGTGCTACGGACAGGCCGCCATGGGAACCTGACTCTGGCAGTGTTCAATGCACGCAACTTGTCCATCGAGGGAAGCTCAGCTGCACTACTAGAGTAGCTTTCGGACATTATGGGGAATATATGAGGTCCAGCGAACTTAGAAGGCCACAATAATGCTTTATGGAACTCATTAGCGGTGATAATTTGGGCTGCACTGGATCCTTAGAGAAGATAGAGCAGGGCTTGGGATTTTTCGTCAACAGAAAAATAGCAGGAAACGCACATGAGCTTTTGTCATCAGCAACAGAGTCGCGGCTGTTTTGACCAATCTCAACAGGCTGTACAGGTCACAGATAGTACAGGCCTGTGCGCCAACAACCAGCTATGAATATGAGGCCGTAGGAAGCTTCTACAAAGACGTGGAATCAGCAATGAAGAAGACAACAGCGTTCACAATTGTGATGAAAAACTTTAACGCAAAGGTCACTAAGAAGCAAACACGATAATTGTAAGTTGGAATATCTGTAATGCGCAATCTTTACAATCGAGAAGACACCCAGGTACGTTTTGGATAGAAATAGCTGAGGTTGATGAAAACAGACTTCTACAAACGAAATAATAGCAAATGGACATATATAAGACCTGATGGTACACAAAAAACAAAATTTACTTCCCCCTGCCCTTTTCCTTAGAAAATAAATGTTATTCCTCATCCTCCTACTTCCTTTTCAGTGAAAACCCGGGTATTTGGCAAAACGGATACCCGCCGTAATATTGGCAGCAGGGATCATACGATGGTTAGATGCAAACTAATGCTCAGTATCATAGGAGGAAGAAGAAAACTCGTGAAAACTCATCACCCCGGATAAACTTAAATCCAGAATGCAGGAGTTTAAAGCACCTCTTCAAAAGAAATAAACGAGCCGAGCCAGGTCAGTGTAGTCAAGCTAATTGACAACCTACCGTCGGCACTCAGTAAGTCAGCAGCAGCTACGGCAGAAGCAACATGTAGGGAATAGTGGAAAACTAAGACGGGTTTTGTCATTGAAAAAAGTAAGAACATGAAAGTGTCCCGCGTTGCGGATCAGATTGAATTAGCCGATCTGTCAATGTCTTACAGAACTCACACAAACGACGTGCATATAACATGGCAGTGGCCGAGGTAGCGGTGCAAATAGGGGAACCTTCAAAGCAACTAATATAAAATAGTCATTCGCAAAAACAATACGTACGTACTCATAGGAGTGCAGGATAACATCACGCACAATCAGTGCCAGGTAATACAGGCGGCAGAACGATTCTACACCAGGCTGTGTGTCAGCGACATCAGGTCAGATGAAGCTACTGACAGTACAATCCCAACATGCGATGCCCCACTAGTAACTAAAGAAGAGGTAGAAAGGCTCACAACGTAATGAAAATAGAACCACCGGCAGGTAACGATGACATAAACGCGAATCTTTCGAATGCGGTTGGAGGTATTGTACTGGGAAAGCTACCTGTCTATTTTCTAAATGCTTAAAGAATCAAAAAGCGCCCATAGCATAAAAAATTGGCAACATTGTTCCGATTCACAACAAGGGAGATCTCAAGGACCTCACGAATTGCAGACCGATCACCTAACTTTCAGTTGTTTACAAGCTGTTGATGACTTTTTTCAAACTTTTTATGAGTTGCTTACAAGCTCTTTTCCACTACCCGCCGGGTAGGATCACATTCGCGGGTATACTTTTATCCACTTTCTTTTTGCCTTTCAAAAATTTGTACCCGTTTTAACAATAACAAATCAACTACAACAATCTCCCCTTTGGTTTCCTTGGCCTTTACCGCCTACTCTTAACGAGCCCTCATGTCTGTTTCTGATTCGCTATATATATATATATATATATATATATATATATATATATATAGAATGAAAAGATAAAAACTCACACAGAGCAGAAAAAAATAAGGTTAGTAGAGGCAGAGACAAACGAGAAAGACTTAGAAAATAAAAATAAGTTTACTGACGTTTCAGGGAGAGGACTCCCTTTCTTCAGAGTACAAAATAAGTTCGTTTCAGAGCAATATATATATACAGAAAATGTAGCAAGCGCGAGGGCAAGGTAAGAGGAGGGAGAGTTTGTACAAATGGATCATGGTTGGTGGGTAGCAAAGGAATGAAGGGAGAGCGGGAAAATTAATTACAACAAGGATAATAAGAACACACAGTCACGCGGTACGAACTTGGAAAAAAAGAGAGAGAGAAGAACCAAACACAGAAAAAAAAATAATAAAAAATAAAAAATAATAAATAACAAGGTAATTTTCCTCCCCCGTGGCAACGGGGGTGAAAGAGGCGTCAAAACAAGATATGCCCATGCCCGTGTTTGACATGGGCAAAAAGATTAGTCACGCGGAACGAAGACGTTCCAAAGAAGATATGCACACAAAGGGCGAACATCTGCCCATTCACACCCGTTCTAGGAATCCTATACTCGGGTACAAGTCAAGAAAAAAGGGGCGTCGCCTAATCCCCCACTTCCACCACCCCCTTCCAGCCAATAGTGTCGCTCTATCAAGGTGACGTCGCTCTATCAAGGTGACCGCATTGCACCTGCGGGCAGCACTCGGAGCCACGCTTTCCTTAATGCGTCCGTGCCGAAAAGTAGTTCGTAAGGGCGCCTTCACTTTGAGCGGAGATAAAAACCTTAGCTAAAATTTTTTATGTGCCCGTTTTAATGCAATGCGTGAAAGAATTTATCGTCAGCTGCAGTAGCGAGTTTCAATTATATTCCTGATGGTGAATTTCTGCTCTTCCGGGTTTTCCCTCAGCCGCTTGCTTCTGGCAGCTTCTGGTTTTATGCATTGCCGGCCCCATTTCCCGCCATGGATCCCGAAGAAGTCGCATCTGAATGTGCTTCATCGTTCTCGACTGAGAATTGTGGTGCGTTGCCATCTACGCCACGCCGATGGTACAAGAAAAACAAAAGCGGCCGTGTCAGCTGCAGCTGCGGACAGGAGATGATCCGGAACGCGTACGTTCGTTTGCGGCATCTTCACCCAGAGCGCAGCGTTGAAGAAACGGCCGCGACCGTGAGCGATCTTCTTGGAGTCAGCGTGAGCTTGGTGATGGACGTGAAGAAGGAGATGAAAAATAACGACGGAAATGTTGCGACGCCCTCCCGAAAGCGCCCGCGAAGCGCCGGAAAGAGACGACGCACAGAAGTGTACGACGACTTCACGAAGTGCGCATTGCGGTCGTCCGTGCATCGTTTTTTTCGCAGCAATGAGATTCCGACAGTGAAGGCAATTGCTGCGGATTTCAACGCTAGCGGCGATGTTACTCCTCTCAAGCCATGGACTGTGCGCCGCCTGCTGAATGACATCGGGTTCAGGTATGAGAAGAGGGGCCGGAACTCGCTGCTGATCGAGCGGGACGACATTGTCGCGTGGCAGCAGAAGTACCTCTACGACGTCGCCAGGTACAGGATGGAAGGTCGAAAAATCTTCTACCTTGATGAAACCTGGGTGAATGCGGGACACACGCTATCGACTGTTTGGACGGACACGACGGTTGCTTCCCACCACGACGCCTTCATGCGTGGTCTGACGACAGGTTTGAAGCAGCCGTCAGGGAAAGGACAGCGCCTGATTGTAACGCACATCGGCAGCGAGGACGGCTTCGTCAGTGGTTGCCTGGATATCTTTCGGGGTACGAAGACCGGCGACTACCACGAGGAGATGGACGGCACCCGCTTTGAAAGGTGGTTTGGCGCCGTTTTGCCGCAACTGCCACAAGGTAGTGTAATTGTCATGGACAATGCCTCGTACCACTCGCGGCTGGAAGAAGCAGTGCCTACGACGTCTTCGCGCAAACAGGTCGTTCAGGACTGGCTGACGTCCAAAGGACTTGCTTGGGATGAAAAAATGCTCAAAAAGGAGCTCCTCAGCCTTGTGACCTCTGTAAAGACACGGTACATCAAATATCGTGTTGACGGTGCAGCTGAAAGGGCAGGATGTATTGTGCTTAGGCTCCCACCCTACCATTGTGAGCTCAATCCCATTGAGCTCATATGGGCTCAGATGAAACGAGGTGTCGCAGCCAGAAATGTCACATTTAAGCTGGCAGATGTAGAGGTGCTCCTGAGGGAAGAAGCTGCCAAGGTAACAGCTCAACACTGGGCAAACGCAGTTCAGCATGTGATCAGCATTGAAACAAAGTTCAGGGGAGACGGTGGAGCAAGTGCGCATGTTCAACCTATTATAATCCATCTGGATGAAGATGACATGGACTCCGACAGTGACCTATCTGGTATCGAGTCCTTTGAAGATGTGTAAGGCGGCCAGCTATTCGCCAGTGCCGCCTTTGCCCCTTTCAGTTAGTGTGGAGTGCGCAATTTAGCTTAAGTAGGTGTGTTTCCATAGCTGCAGGAGCAAGAAACTCCATCAGACAGCAGAGAAGACCAGACATGCTGTTTGTGTGCGTTATTAAGACTTATTTCTGGAGTTAACTGAGCTGCCTGTGTGTGCTGCGTAACTTGTTCATGGTTGATTGCTTTGATATGTAGCTATGAGAATCAGAAGATGGAATTGCAGTGTTTGGTTTTTATTTCATTTGCCATTACTGAATGTTGTATGCTGTGTTGTAGAGTCGACAGGGATTTTCCAGTATGACAGTGAGGGTGACAAGTTATTTCAACAATCGATGCATGATATCATTTGCTGTAGTGAACCGAGCGGTGTATTGTGTGGTGCTGGCTCAGGACTGGTTGCCTTGATATGTAGCTATGAGAATCAGAAAAGGCTGTTGCAGTGCTTGGTTTCTGATTTCATTTGTTGCAAGTGTGGTGCAGGAATTAGGCCGAATGAATGCAGTCCTGACAAGACACTGCGTGGCAGACGTATCCATAAAAAAAAATTGTACATCTCGAGCTAGAGGAAACCCACACTGTTCCAAACTATTTTCTGGAAGCAGGGCCACGCTTGCACTATGCGATAGTTTTCGCTGCACAGGGAGGATGGCTATTCGCATGTGTAGCATGAGGTGTGTGCAAGCAGAGTCAAGCGAGTTCGCAAATTCACTTCAAGCAGAATCATCTGCAGTGTGTGGCTCTACGGCTCCTTGTGCGACACTATATAAATGGCTATAAAGGCAAGTTTCACCTACAGGAAAAGACGCTAGCTCGAGTTTTCACCCCACGTTTTTTACATTGTTTGGACACTTATGCGTGTATTGGATGCAGAAACAAAGTTGCAAATTAAATGCCTACGTGAAAGCATGTAACTGAACATTGTGTGTCCGTGTGGCTGGCTGAGCCAAGTTGTCTTCTTGTAGAACATTGAGAACAAATAAATCTGTTTAAGTGTCTTATTGCTCGTTTCATTTGCTACGCATAATTCAGCAGTGCGTCTGTTTAGCTGTCTGAGCCAAATCTGACAGGATACAGCAGTGAGGACAAGAAACGTTGCTTCGGTGTTTTATTTCTAATTTGATTCTATTTAGCTATCTGCTGTCTTACGCACGACTTAGGATAAATAGGTTTTATCTGTTGCCTACTCCACTGGATAAAATGCAGAATCACAATGTTAAAAACAATCCCCAAAGCTTTGGGAAGGGGAAACAAGGTTGGTTTCAATCGATCCTCCCATGTATGGGAATCATTTCATGTAGTGCATATTTGGCGAGATTATAAATTTCCTCCTGAACATATGATCCGATTTTGCCTTTGCGTAGCAAGAAAAGTATGATATGCATTGACCAGTTTCAGTGCAGCGATGTGTACCATATGTGTGGTTCCATGCATCAACTCAACCGACATGTCATCAATCAGTGCAGATCACTACGTAACCCTTCAAACAGACTTCATTGCCTGTGTTATGAAGTGGGCATCAATTCATGTTCTGTCATTGTGATTTACACTCCTAATATATGTGTAGACATTGCACGAGTTGAGTTGCGAACAGTCCTGTGGCAAGCAGCAGCTTGCTATTTGACTTGGAGCAGCGAGCTTCTCGCTCCAGCGGCCACTTGTGACGCAACAGTGAGAATGGATGAAATGCTGAGCTGTTTTCCACCCTGAATGCTCTATTTTGAATTTAGAGCACGTGCATGCAGATGACCATTGCAGCAGCAGCTTCTTCCTTAAGAGACAAACACAAGGCGGGCAGTGTCTATATAGCTTCAATAATGCACATCTCATGCAAGAATTTGATTTGGTGAACAACATGCATGCGCATGTGTAGAAAAAGCTGAAAGGTGGTTTATTTGATTTCAGTGCTGCGTTTCATGTCTTCACATGCATTGTTGCAGCTGGTCATACCGGTGAAATCTAGCTAATGCAATGTCACTATCGCGAACCACAGCTCATTCACAAAGCATAAACGGGACAATGAAATTGAACTTACAGTGGTAACACTCCTGTGGAATCTTAATTATCATAGACAATGCAAACTCAAAGCAGATGCCTATTCGTATTTAATTCACAAAGGTTTTTGTCCGAAACAACAACTTAAGGCACTCCAACAAAAAACAGGCGACAAAAACATACTTGTGGCAATTAACACATTTAACAATGGTATCTCAGCGTAACCGAGAAAAAAAATAGAAAAGGTGGCATATTAAATCCCATCACGTAGCTAAGCTACAGCTCGTACGCATTCACGGTCAAAAAGTGCGAAAATTCTGCTTCTTGTATTTGGCAACTTGATCACAATTTGGGCGAATACGCTTGCGCCCGACATGGACTTGGGACACACGGCTCGACATATATGCTTTAACGAAATGCAGCGCGCGCCGTCGCGTGGCTTGCGTTTCGCCCCGTGCGTACTGTCCATGGCGTTAATAACTTGCTGGCGCAATCTACGAGAAATAAACAAGGAGTTATCGCCCCCTGTCGCAGACACTGGTGCGATAACGTGGGTAGCACAGACACAGGAGGTACTAAACGGTAGAACGGTACTTCACGCTCAAGGCCAAACGCCCGCACAGGATGACGACGACCGCTTCGTATCATACAGCGTACTGCAGTAACTGCAGCGGCGGCTGCTTACCGGCAACGCGAGCGCTCACAAAGCAGAAGAAAAAACACCGTAGCGATTGTCATTACCGAGCATGTTAAGAACACTGCACACAACACGCAAACAATGAATACGACTGAACGGCACTAAAAATCGTCCTCAGAGAGCCCGACGACGCCGACGGTTTGACGCGAACAGCGGAGGCGGCCATTTTGGTAGAAGTCCGGAAGCGCGGAAGAACATGTTTTGTGATTTCTTCCGTGAGCGCGGCGTGGAGGCGGTCTACCGCGACGTCACGTTGATACGGCGACACCATTGGCTGGAAGGGGGTCCTTTGATGAGGAAAAGCCGCACTTTTCTTGAGTTGTATCCGAGTATAGTAAGGTCATTGAAACAAGAGACACGTGGCTTCTGTTGGTGGGAGGCGGGGAGCCGATAAAGGAGGCGCCATCGTGATCCTCGACAAAGCTGACTATGTCAACGAGGCTCATAGACAACTATCAGAATCTGCGTTCTACAAAGTACTCCCTAGCGATCCCACTAATGATTATTAGCTAATTGTAAAAGAAAAACTCACTGAACTTGTTCAAAATCAGGAAATAACTGAAACAACTGCTCGTTCTCTTATCCCCTTAAGCCCAGTAGCCGGTAGATTCTACCTTCTTCCTAAGATTCATAAAAATAACAACCCAGGTCGCCCCATTGTCTCTGGCATTGGTACTGTTAACGAGAACCTCTCGCGGTAAGTCGACTCTCTCATTCGCGACATTCCCCACAGCTATCCATCCTTCATTAAGGATACAAATGATTTTCTCTCAGATATCATGAAGATGGAAATTCCCAACAACTGTTTACTTGTTACCCTAGATGTCGTGTCGCTGTACACTAACATACCGCATGCCGATGGGATCACCGCTGTATCATGTGCGTATGAGGGGTCGGCGGGTGACAAACCTATCGATTCTCTCACCCTTCAAACTTTCCTTCACCTTATCCTTGAACTTAACAATTTTGAGTTTGATGGTGTCAATTACGTGCAAGTCAGCGGAACATCAATGGGAACCAAAATCGGGCCCAACTACGCGAACATCTTTATGGGATGTCTAGAGACAAAGTTCCTCGCAGCCCAAAGTTTGAAGCCATTGTACTACAAAAGGTATATAGATGATATATTCATGATTTGGCAGCACGGTGAAATGGAACTTCTTGCGTTTATTGAGGCTTTTAACCTTGCGCCTCCTACCATCTCCCTCTCTCATTCCTACTCTACGCACAGCATAAATTTCCTTGATGTTGCTGTCACAGTTTCTCAGGGCAGACTTCAGACTAATCTCTACAGGAAACCTACGGACGCGCACCAGTATTTGCACTTCCACAGCAGCCATGTCAGGCACTGCAAGACTGCAATACCTTACAGCCAATCTCACCGTTTTAGGCGAATCTGCACAAGCCAGGCGGATTTCGATTCTAACTGCAGAGAACTTAAAACCGCACTCTTAAATCAAAAATACCCAGAGCAGGTGATCGATGACGCGATTACACGAGCTAACTAGTTAAACCGCACCGAAATTCTCCGAAAAAAAAAGCTCCAAAACCCAATCTACAAACAAACCTCGTTTTGACCCATTCGGGCTCTTCTCCGAAAGTTGCTTCCATACTAAGCAAACATCACAATATCCTCGCTCACAGTGAACGCCTAAAGAGAATATTCCCCGAGCCACCACGTGTTGTTTATAGACGCAGCAAAAATTTGGGCGACGTTCTCACTAAATCCAGCATCAGCCGACCACAGACTACTGGTTGCATGCCCTGTAACAAACCACGGTGTAAGGTATACCCACAAATGAACACCACACAGCGCGCGGCCAGCACAGCTTCAAACTATTATGTTAATGTAAAAGGGAACTTTAACTGTGATTCCGCCAACGTCGTATACCTGCTGGAATGCACCCTCTGCGGCAAACAATACATTGGCCAGACTGAAACACCCTTTCGTTTGAGGTTTAACAATCACCGCTCCCATGCAAAAACCTGCCCTTCTTTGCCTCTCTCAAAGCATGTTAACACTCCTGGTCATTCTTGTGAACAACTGAAGGCCACAATTTTTGAATCTAGTTTTAAAACGCATCACGATCGCGAGGTTTGTGAGTCTTACCTTATCTATAAGTTTAAATCAGCGTCGTTTGGCATAAATTAAAGTTATGGGAAATTAACCTGTCTTTCCTCCGATTAAAATTTCGGCTGCATTTCTCAGGCTAGTGTTATGCCTGTTGATTTCTTTCCCTCAATAATATTCTCCCATTAGTTGGCGAGCTCTCGTAGTTGGGTATAGTTTCGTGCTAGCACGACGTTTTTTAGCACAATGGCTTCACTGAACCAAATTTGATGAACAAGTCTGGACATTGTGTTCTGGGTAGAAGGCTGCAGTTCCATTGTTAGCTTTGATATTCTCACCTTGTAATTAATTTGTGAACGCGAGCGTGTGTGATTGTTTTCGTGTCCTCTTTCTTTTTTATATTGTTGTTTTCTAATATTCGTTGCTGACCGCCTCGGCATTCCCTGAACTGGCACCATGCGTCGGGCAGATGAATACCACTTGCTGCCGCGTCATACGCAAGCACCTGCCTGTTTTCTTTTTTTTATGACTTGTTTGACCTTGTCTTTTTTCCCCTATCAATGTACACTCATTTCGAGTCGGAACTACCAGTCCTACGGCTTCGGTGCGAATCAGCTTGAATACAACGAACACAAAAGAAAGAGGGAGTAACACGACACACTGCTGACTATCAACTGGAATTTTACTGAAGAAAACACAGATATATGCATACAAAAAAACATGGCATCAAGGTCGTATTCTCCGCCCCCAATAAGGCCTACGGCATGTGCCGTCAGGTTAACAGGTGCGCACCGTTGCCAGTTTGTGACAAAAAACACCAGACAAGCTACGCAGATTGCAGCAAAAATGTCGTCTACAAAATTCCCCTGAAGTGCCGGTCCGTTTACATCGGACAAACCGGCCGATGCCTGAACGACAGGGCCCGAGAGCATGCTGCTTCGCTCCAAGGAACCCCTTCCGGCCACCTTGCCACCCACGTTCGGGACTGCCCCTGCGAAGCCTACGTGAACAAAATCGCAGTTATCGGACCGAAGAGAAGTAGAATCGGACGGGAGATAGTTGAAGCATTGGCGATAGACGAAGCTGGAGATAGCTGCGTCAGTGTGCCGTCTGTAGCACTGTCACGTACCAAAAAAGAGTTTCTGCGCAGTAATCTTCGCTAATCATTTAACTGACTGACGTGAACAAGCTTTTTATAATTTTCGTGTTTTTTCGTATGTATATATCTGTGTTTTCGTCAGTAAAATTCCAGTTGATAGTCAGCAGTGTGTCGTGTTACTCCCTCTTTCTTTTGTGTTCGTTGTATTCAAGCTGATTCCCACCGAAGATGTACCAACTAGCACAGACCAGAGCCATTTTGCAGTCCTACTGCTTTTGGGCGCGACCCCCGCCTCCCACCAACAGAAGCCACGTGTCTCACGTTTCAATGACCTTACCAGGATTCTTAGAACGGGTGTGTATGGGCAGATGTTCATCCTTTGTGTGCAATTGCATATCTTCGTTTCCTTGTTCCGCGTGACTAATCTTTTTGCCCATGTCAAACACATGCATGGGCATATCTTGTTTTGACCCCTCTTTCGCCCCCATTGCCACAAGGGAGGGGAAAATTACCTGGTTATTTTTTATTTATTTATTTTTTTCGCTCTTTGTATACTAATGTACATTCTTTCCTGTCAAAACTGCCTGTCCTACTGCTTTTGGGCGCGACCCCCGCCTCCCACCAACAGAAGCCACGTGTCTCTTGTTTCAATGACCTAACTTGGATTCCTAGAACGGGTGTGAATGGGCAGATGTTCGCCCTTTGTTTGCATATCTTCTTTGGAACGTCTTCGTTCCGCGTGACTAATCTTTTTGCCCATGTCAAACACGGGCATGGGGATATCTTGTTTTGACGCCTCTTTTACCCCCGTTGCCACGGGGGAGGAAAATTACCTTGTTATTTATTATTTATTATTTTTTTTCTCTGTGTTTGGTTCTTCTCTCTCTCTTTTTCCCAAGTTCGTACCGCGTGACTGTGTGTTCTTATTATCCTTGTTGTAATTAATTTTCCCGCTCTCCCTTCATTCTTTTGCTACCCACCAACCATCATCCATTTGTACAAACGCTCCCTCCTCTTACCTTGCCCTCGCGCTTGCTACATTTTCTGTATATATATAGCTCTGAAACGAACTTATTTTGTACTCTGAAGAAAGGGAGTCCGCTCTCTGAAACGTCAGTAAACTTATATTTATTTTCTAAGTCTTTCTCGTTTGTCTCTGCCTCTACTAACCTTTATATATATATATATATATATATATATATATATATATATATATATATATATATATATAACGAAAAACTTAACAATATTTAAACGACGTTCGCTTCGGCTGGGAACCAGCCTTTTTCAAGTGAAGTACATAGGTCGAATACAGGGTATATGTAGGCTGGCTGGGAGCGCTGTGAGCACGTGGACAATTTATTTCATAAGTGTACAAGAAGGAAGTACAGCAAGAAACAAGTGGAAAGAAACGTACTGCATGACTGGGCACGCAGGTAATCCATCTCAATATACAACGCGGCGAAAAGCAAAAGCGAGGCACTTAGGAAGCGTATTTCATTCACCCACCGCCCGCCCACGCACAGCAATATTAAGAAAAGTAAACAAAAAAGGAAGGGGTACTGGGCATCTCACTCCAAAGAAGCGGAAACAACCTGCTGCATAAGGCGGAAGCGTAGAATCGACAATTAGTCATCCAGACACTGGGGAACGCAAAATGGCAGAAGGCGACGTTTAAGTTCAAGAATGCAGGCGGGAGGATTAGCGAGGGGGCCGCGTCCTCAAAGAAAAGTGCCGTTTCTTTCCACTTGTTTCTTGCTGTACTTCCTTCTTGTACACTTTTGAAATAATGTGTCCACGTGCTCACAGCGCTCCCTGCGAGCCTACATATACCCTGTATTCGGCCTATGTACTTCACTTGAAAAGGGATGGTTCCCAGCCGAAACGTCGTATTAAATATTGTTATGTTTTTCGTGGTGACTCTAATTTAATATGTATATATATATATATAAATATAACTGGCATGCTGGCGATGGGGCTGAAGGCGTGGTGAACCCAAAGTAAGAAATCTCGGTAACAGCAACAGCGGAGGCTTTATTTCGACGTTTCGACTTCGAGACAAGTCTTCTACAGGAATGATGGCTTCGGTCGCTTCGGAAGAGAGCATATATGTCGAAAGTGGAAAGCGGGTTTACGAATGGCCAACGATACCACACACAAACATACGTCAATAACACAAACATGAAGCTTGAATCTTCCTCATTAGAAGAATGAAAAAAGAATGAACAAAAAATGAACAACGAAGATAGAGACGCCCAGATAGTTGGAGGGAAAAAGGAAAAAAGGAAGAAGAAAGAGCACTGAACAGGAATTCGAGTGGTGGCGGAAACGCGAAAAGCTCAACAGCGTCCGAAAGTGGGGTTGTAGAACAAAGGTGAGAAGGCAACATATCTTCCGCGGCTAGCCCTCACTCTGCAAACGCCCAGACGCTCGGGGGGATCGCATTTCCGTTGATTGAAAGCGAGTGTCCCGCCATATGTTCGGAAAGTGCGAACAAGGCATTTTACAGTCCGTTTATTGGCCCGTTCCCGGAGCTGAGGCAATTAAAGGACGTTTTGTGGTCGTGCAAAAGGAAACTGTCCGCCACCTTTCCACAGTTCCTTCGCCGGATGGACGCCTTCCGAGAACGGGGCGCTAGGCTGAGTTTTCAGGTCCTTGTAAAGAGCTGCCACCTTGCAACTCAGCGACAACCCGTGCGTCGTCGGTGTCTCCCTCCCGCTGAGTGGGTGATTGGGGGGGGGGGGGGGGGTTGGGGACAGCCAAACCTGAACGCAAGCTGCTGAAGGGAATAGAGTGAAAAACGGAGAAAATAAACGCCGATGGTTCGGTAGCCGGGCTTAGAAGACGACTGTAGGTGCAAGGGAGGGAAAAATAGATTTGCAAGCCGTCAAAAATGTAACCAGTCCGCGGGGGCGAAAAGTGATAACAGCGGCCAAGATATGTGTGCTCGAGTAATAACGCTGACCCCAGAATTGTATTGCTTATTTTCCGGGTTATTTGAACATTTGGATATGGCACATATCCAATATATATATATGTATATACATATATATATATATATATATATATATATATATATATATATATATATATATATATATATATAGTTAAGAGAAAAGGTTCCTGGCTATGAGGTTAGCTGTACGATAGAGAAGTCAAACTGAAAAACATAACAACATTTATTCTAACGTTTCGACCAGGGGCCGGTCTTTTTCAAAGATACAAATAGTGCAGATCAGTTGGGTTTAAATACATTTCAGTTGTGGGCGGGGCAAGAAAAACGTAGGCTCTACGCGACACAAAAAAGCCGCAGAACGCAAAAGGTGGAAAAAAAAAAACGGGGGGGGGGGATAGAGGGCTGTTGGAGTGCTGCCGGGGCACAGAGGGGAAAGGGGCCTAATGAAGTCAGGCGAAGCTATAGGATAAGAGGAAAGCATTGCAAGGTACTGAAGTCACGACGGGAAAGCAAGAAGGTGAGAACTAAGGAGGGGCTCGTTTTACCTCGTTTGTTGACCTGTTTCTGGCGGCAGGTGCCAGGTAGGGCAACCTGCAGGGTGTGAGAGTTTCAAAAATACAGAAAATATGCAAAGAACCAGAGGAAATTGACTGGTGAGAAGAAAAGGGTGGGAGAGCCCAGAGGTAATTACGGATGCCTAGTGCAAGCGTTAACACACATAAACAAAGGGAAAAAAGAAAAAAAGAAAACGAGGGAAGGAAGAGGGGGATTGGGATTAGCGGGAGGGACGCGGAAACCGCAGAGGGAGGGAGGTGCGGGGATGAAAGAGGTTCGAAGAAAAGAACAAGCGACACGTGGTTTCACATGGCGTGAAATCGCGGAAACGTTTTCTTGCGAAAAACGTGGCAGCCGCCCACGAGGCGTCCACGAGGTCATGCAATGCAAGGACAATACAATGCAAAGTAACGCTATTTTAAGCTTGATCACATAAATACCGAAAATAAATGGACATAAGGCTAAAAACACATAGAAAAAAAGGAAATATACAGTGCCACATGAAGTTTTTGAAGAGCATTCACGCAAGATCATATTTCTTTGCATACCCGCATACAGATACACAGAAAAAACTATAAACAGAATATCACCACAGAAAAGACAAGCGGTTTTATCTACCCGATAGCAATTGTTCAGTGCAAAAGGACACAAAATAATAATCATACAAATAAAGAAAAAAATATAAAGCAAGGGGTACTATGGTGAAATCTATGTACATGTGGTATGGCAACTACACACAAGAATACACTGACACAGTCAAAGTAAGATATGTACACATATTTAAAAAAAAAGTAAGAACGTTTTTCTTTCAGAACAAAGTTTCTCAGTTGCTCGCTGCATCGGCCTTCTCTGGTGCCTGATTGGGCAGGCAAGAAAATCGGCCTGTGTTTTCATTTATGCCGCTCAAGACAGTGTTAAACTTGTAAATAAGGTACGATTCGCGGGCTTCACGATCATAATGCGTTTTGAAATTGGACTGAAGCACTGTGGCTGTGAATGCGTGGAAAGGGTGGCCTAGATTATTTACATGTTTAGATAGGGGAAGGTGTGGTAGGGACTTTATGTGTGCTCGGTGGTTGTTGATTCTCATTCTAAACGGATTCTCAGTTTGACCAACGTACTGGGCGCGGCATATGGTGCATTCAAGAAGGTAGACAATGTTTGCACTGTCACAGTCAAAGTTTCATCCCCACCTCTTTCATCCCCGCACCTCCCTCCCTCTGCGGTTTCCGCGTCCCTCCCGCTAATCCCAATCCCCCTCTTCCTTCCCTCGTTTTCTTTTTTTCTTTTTTCCCTTTGTTTATGTGTGTTAACGCTTGCACTAGGCATCCGTAATTACCTCTGGGCTCTCCCACCCTTTTCTCCTCACCAGTCAGTTTCCTCTGGTTCTTTGCATATTTTCTGTATTTTTGAAACTCTCACACCCTGCAGGTTGCCCTACCTGGCACCTGCCGCCAGAAACAGGTCAACAAACGAGCTAACACGAGCCCCTCCTTAGTTCTCACCTTCTTGCTTTCCCGTCGTGACTTCAGTACCTTGCAATGCCTTCCTCTTATCCTATAGCTTCGCCTGCCTTCATTAGGCCCCTTCCCCCTCTGTGCCCCGGCAGCACTCCAACAGCCCTCTATCCCCCCCCCCCGTTTTTTTTGTTTTTTTTCCACCTTTTGCGTTCTGCGGCTTTTTTGTGTCGCGTAGAGCCTACGTTTTTCTTGCCCCGCCCACAACTGAAATGTATTTAAACCCAACTGATCTGCACTGTTTGTATCTTTGAAAAAGACCGGCCCCCGGTCGAAACGTTAGAATAAATGTTGTTATGTTTTTCAGTTTGACTTCTCTATCGTATATATATATATATATATATATATATATATATATATATATATATATATAAGTGCAAGAACAAATGTTTCTTAGAAACCGGCAAATATCAAGAAAAAGAAAGACGACACACGTCGAAAGAGGAATGGTATAACGTTTCGGCCGAGGGACCGGCCTTCGTCAGAATCGAACGAAGGCCGGTCCCTCGGCCGAAACGTTATACCATTCCTCTTTCGACGTGTGTCTTTCTTTTTCTATATATATATATGTATATATATATATATATATATGCAGGAAGAAATGCCGGCAGTCTACAACGCCAAAGAAAGCATAGGGGAATGGCTGGATTATTTTTTACCGTTACTGACGTTACATTATAATTTTTTATTAATTACGTGAGATAAAAAGAAAGAAAAACACGCGCCCAGAGTGGGGACCGTACCCACGCCTTTCGATTAGATCTCCAATGCCTTGCCAATTCGGCTATCTGGGAGACTGTGTTCTCCTTCACTTTCTGGGGTATTTATATTTACTGCAACTGCATCTGACGCTTGAAGGTGGTAGCTAGCGCCACTCAGACTACACGGGGTGAAGGGGACCTTCTTTTTAACCCCCGGGGCGTGACGCGAACGTCTACAGCATGTCATAAGCGGGTAACTGGCGGGAAACTCTCTTATGCTACGTTGGCATCAAGGCTGCCAGAACTGAGGCCCTCGCTAAGCTTTCGCCCGATAATAGGGTTTGGAAATGAGGGGCTCGTTAGGAAATAAAGGAAAGAATGCCGGCAGTCTACAATGCCAAAGAAGGCATAGGGGAATGGTTATAAATGGTTATAAATATAATTACCCCAAAAAGTGAAGCAGAAAACAGCCGCCCAGAAAGCCGAATTGGTAAAGCATACGAGATCTAATTGAAAGGCGTGGGTTCAGTCCCCACTCTGGGCGCGGGTTTTTCGCTCTTTCTTATGTAATTAATAAAAAAATATTAATATAACGTCACTAACGGTAAAATATAGTCTAACCATTCCCCTATTCCTATGACAGACTTTGGATAAATTATATGCAATACAATGCCTAATGCTGTATTATCTGTGAATATCCCAAGGATTACAAGTTGTCCCTAGACGCAATAACTCCAGCAGGTTCCATGGCGTCGAATTTGTGAAATAAATAGGATTCTCCGTATTTCCGGTACCTAGGAGAGTTAAAGTTTGTCTGAAGTATATACAACTTGAGGGCATTAAAATTGTGGCCTGGTTGGTTGGAGTGCTGCGCTACAGCTATGGAGGAATGGGTAATTGTATCTGCCCGGTGACCGCTGAGACGTAGGCTCTTAGGTTGACTCGTTTCGCCTATATACTGTTTGTGGCACATTGAGCATTCCAACATATACACAATGTTGAATGGAGTGCACGTAAAACTTGGCTGTGCTTTTTACAATGCAGTCTGTCTGCAGGTGCCTTGCAGTACGTATTACATCTGCGACGGGAGCAGCTGGCTTTGACTGGTTACTTTGAAGGCCCTGTTTTAACATGCACTAAAATATCTTTTAGATTCGTCTCCCTTCGGTAGGTAACCTTTGGTGCTTTTGTGAACAAATTTTTAAGCCGGTCGCTTCAAGTAGTACGTAAGGGGGAGGGGGTGCGTTCTGGGGCTTCGCATGCTTCTGTGTCGCGTAAAGCCTACATTTTGCTTTAAACATCTTGCCCCGCCGACAATTAAAATGTATTTTAACCCAACTGATCTGCATTATTTGTATTTTTGAAAAATATGGGTCCGACGTCCAAACGTTAGAATAGACATGGTTATGTTTTTCAATGTGGGTTCTCTATTGTATATATATATATATATATATATATATATATAAATATATATATATATATATATATATATATAAATATATATATATATATATATATATATATATATATATATATATATATATATATATATATATATATATATATATATATATATATATATATATATATATATATATTGAGAGACGGCGTTTCGCAAGAAGGCCTTTATTCGATCGCCGAGCACAGACGTTCGTCCGCAGTCGAAGCGAGGGGATGATGATGATCATTTATAGATGATAACGACGATGGGTGCACAGACATGACTAAACGGGAAACACACCCCTTGGTGTCCATAATGCAAGCGATGATTTATATTCTGCGTTTGGGCATAATGTCCGGCAACACAATACATATATATATATATATATATATATATATATATATAGATATATATATATATATATAAATATATATATATATATATATATATATATATACATATATATATATATATTTATAAATATATGACTCCAACAATAAACTCCAAAGCCAGAGTGCAAGCGTGTCTACTGGTGTATGGAGCGCCAAATAAAACATTGAAATTCCCGAGCCCACCCATACGTCAACCCTTATGGACTTATGCTGTTACTTATCATATGCCTGAGCACCGATGCCACGTGGCCCCGCTTCCTCGGATGAGGAAAGGCGAAATATGAAACGTGGCCAGGGCAGCTTTGTCGACTCGCACAATTCGTAACGTTGCGCCGTTAGTGCACACAGGTGAAGGCATAGCTTACACAAAAAGTGGGTGATATTTCCTGGGGTCGAATATCGCCTCATTGGTTCACTCGATCTGCAATTTTATTGTGAGACAACAAGAAGGGATGTTACTTCTAAAATACCTGCGCGATAAACAATAGGTAGATTTCGTCATTTGGTCTATAATAAATGCTTTTAGGATATATTAGCGGGTGAAAGAGTTTGTTCACCGTATTTTATTTTTCCAAGCGTTTTCTATCACCCAGCTAGAGTGTCAACCCAAAAAAGAGCGGTAAGTTATGTCTTTCAGGTTAAAAATTTCTGTTCACTGGGTTATTTTGAGGCCCCCTTTCTCAGCATATATGCTTAACTACCGGCGATTTGTTCCATAGCTTTTAGTCTTTGGTTTCTTAAAACGTCCTTTTGAACAGTTGTGGTTGCCCCTTTCAAATTGTGTTACATATTTTTTGAAAGCCGAAGAGATAGTCGAATACTTGTTTTGTTTCTCTGGCGAAAGGTCTGCTACTCTGTTTCTTTCTACCTTTCCCAATTCTTCCAGCTTCCTGTACTACCGATACTATGCTTTAGCGCATTTTTCTTGCGTCCCGAGCTTTTTGGCTGAAAATTCCGCGTTGGCAGGAACCTACTGAAACCATTGCTGCAGGAAAGAGTTTTTTCGAAAAGAGCAGAGAGTTGAACTGTACATGAACACTGTGAAAAAATTTTCGGGAACTCTAAATAGTATTTGCCTATTCGATCTCAAAGGTTACCGCCCATACATTTTAACGAGATAGTTTCCTGGGCTCTGGAACGTAGTACAGTTCAGCAGAGAACTTCAAACTTCGCCCAATGCAAGCTGTTGTCCTTAGTATTAGTAGTGCTAAAAATCTTTACATTTCGCTAAAGGACTTCGAGTAATTACTTCTGGAAGAATAGCGATGAACCGGAAAGCTGCACATGAGTGAGCCTTTGTATAGTGTCGTACACATGAATTTACCGCTGTGATGCGTCATCACTCTAATACAAAGTGATCACCCCGCAAAGAAAAGCAAAGACATTCGCCTTTAGTACAGTCACATCCCTTACCTCCAAAGCAGCTTTCAGTTCTCCGGCATCGTATCCTTCGACGAAGGGCACGTCGAGAAACCCGAGTGCATAAATTCCAGAAGTAACGAGAGCTTCAATCGTATTTTTATGGCTCGGGAGAAGTGCCACGACGCTGTCCTTGGCCTCAGGGTGTATATTAAGAAAACTGACGCCTGGTACAAACTTGGGGTTGCTTTTTCGGGCCTGGAATGCGGTAAAAGAATCTGTTAGCGATGCAGCGTACACTCTCACCAAGAATTTCAGAAAAGCTTAATCAAAGTTGCGTTGTGTGCGCGCTCTTTAACTCTGTGGAAGTGTTCGCTAATTTGGTGCTAGAGAACCGAATCCCAATTCTACTTGGTTCCTTTGTACGCACAGCATGCAATTTGCAAGCAAAAAAGCGTCATCCTGCATTGACTTTCTTGATGCCATCAAGTGCTATGCAGCCTGACCTCAGTGCTTGGTCTGAACAAATGTGGAAAAAGGGGCTAGCAATTACTTTTTTCTTCCTTTATTAATATAATGGAGAGTTACTTGCAACTCGTAATCTCAGGATGTGCGAAGTGCTGCACATTACTGTGGCTGTAGGTTGAAATATATTTGTTATTCGTTATATCTGCTATTTTACCCCCCTTTTCCGATGTCTTATTGGCCGAATGTTTAGTTTATTAAAAAACCCGTGAGAACACCTCAACACTTCCTATGCCTAGTAAGTCCATTATCTGAGTAACAGAGCTTAGTTAAATGCCTACAACGATTTAAACCCAAGACGCTTTTTCAAAGGCCTTTTCTATCTAGTCTTTTGGGACATGTTTGGTTCCCGATCTCCTCCCGCTTGAAGCTTTCGAACGACTTCGAAATACATATGACTTACAACGCCACTGCTTCATGTCACAGTGGTTTAATTGGGGCATCGATTACGATTAGAAATTTTACTGCTTCTTTGCAAGATTTTAGCATCGTTTCTTGATTTTATTTCAATGTCCTATATTTTCTTGGACGGCCAGTTTTCGATGGAAGTCCATAAACCCATTCGCGTGAGGTGTGTTAGCAATCACTTCCACCTTCACAAGACGGTCCGTAGACCGACGCCGGCCCTTTCGCTCATTTGTTGGCTTGTTTGTTTTCTTGTTTGTTTGCTTGTTTGTTTGTTTGTTTGTTTGTTTGTTTGCCAATATTTGCATCTCGCACAAAGCAGAATACGCTGGGAGCAAGCAAAAAAGCTGCCAGAAATCGACAGCTTGACAGAGCTGCAAGCCCTCGTCCACTGGACAGTATTACAGTCACATTAAATACAACTTGTTTCTTTAAAAGGAGGAGAACAAATGAAAACGAACAAAATTACCTACTTTTAAAAGAAATACGCAGAAACTATAATAACTACTACATGTACTTCAGCATTATACAAACCGTGCAGCCTTTCATGTAATATACAAACTATAACACAGTCTAAGACAAGACGATGCAGGAGGGAAAGCAAGAGAGAAAAATAATAAAACGTAAATACGAGTTAAGTCGGGAAATTATTACAACGCAATCGCTAGGGCAAAGAGTAGGCTTTTTGGCATTTATGTGTTCCGATGTGCAGCGAACAATTAGCCCACTCGAAACTTTTTTTAATAAACCGTCGCAGTTATTAAAAAGGCGTTTTGGGGAGTTTAATATGATGGCGATTGAGTTTATTTAGGAGTCTTGGGGGTTTGCTTTGTAGCGTTTGCAGTCCCTGTGTTGCTTCATACGCTTGGACACGCAAAGGTTCAACATGCCTGGTTTGCGGATGTCATGCACTTGCCGTAAAGGTCCATAATAATAGTTAAAAATAAATTTCCGCTGAACATTGCGTTTCCTCTGCTCACTCAATTGAATGTAGGGCTGAACGCACCGACGCAGCGCAGGCTATGAGGCACGCTGTAGAGCATGGCTCGGGATTAATTTTGACAACCTGGATATCTTTAACGTCCGCTGAAATATTGTACACACGGATGTTTTTTCTTTTTGTTTCGATCATAAATGTGACCGCCGCGGCCGGCAAGCGAACCTCTGCTCACTGAATTGTTCCTGCTTGCAAGCGTACCGTCCAACCATGTTTACGGGACATATGTTGCAGGTCCATGGTGGCCGCATCATAGACAATAAGGCCAGAGTTATGGTCTTAGCTGTTCAATAGCCTTTCACCAGATGCATTTTAAATTGCGACGGGTTGCTAAATTCGTTTGATAAAACGGAGTCCCCAGCTCCAGGTAGCCCCAGAACATGCCGAGAACCAGCGGCACACATCTTTACTATTACCTGATGGTTAAATTTTGTTTTTACTTCGTATACACTTCGAGAGAAGTAGCACCCATTGGCGTTGCATCAGTGTCTCTGTAGATGGCGGAATCTTGTCATGTGTAATTTTTCTCTTGCGTATATTCAATTACCACCAGAAATTCACGAAGTGTTCATGTAATATCCTGCATCCATATTGTCTATTGGGAACCGATGAGTGTATCACGCGAGTGTATCACGCGAAAATTTGGGAATCACACGAGTGCGGACCGCAGTTTCAGAACGCGCACATTTTGGCACACGCTAAAGAAAGGATCACACACTAGATCATAGAAACATTTCACATATTCACAGAAGATGAAGGGTGCGTTAGCACTCCATTAATACTGCTTTCTGGTGAGGAGCGAAGATTCATTCAGAGAGAGCCACCATGATATGAAAGATAGGATACGGCAAGCCGTCACCCCCCTTTTTCCTGCCAGTGTTTGCGTGTATTGTTGTAGGCTGAGTAGATTTGTCTCTGCAGCTTCATGTTTTGGTTTTAATTTTATCGTTTTAGTTTTTATCGGTTTTACTTTGCCACCACAAAGTGCCGCCCATACGTGTACATTTAGGTGTCCCCTATTTCTGTCGTCTTTTTAAATAAACAGTTGCAAGTTTGTGCCTCGTTCCTGTCAGTAACTGTCCGTTCGTCTCTATACTTAGCGCAATTAAACATGAAGAACCACCAACTAGCCCCCTTCTACGTCCTTTCTGTATATTGAGTGCCGGGGCAGTTTCGGTAGTATTGGGGATGTATGCGATGGGGTACATTTAATGGAGGACGGTTTGGTTGTGGCAAGGTTCGGTCTGAAGTCGGCGCCAAAACTGCGCGTAGGCTACACCTAGAAATGAAGGTTGGGCGGTATGGCCCTGCGGGAACATGGATAGTAGCTTATTGACAGGGGTTGCAACACCGGACGGCGACCAAGTGGTCCGTCTCCCTCACCTGCTCTAAATGTTTGCTGGGAAAGGTGAAGGATAGTGGCCTGCGTCTCTTCATTCGCAATAACAATCTATAGGCTGAGATCTATGCAATCTGGGTTCTGGCAGCTGTGGTCGTTGTTGGAAAATGGTAGCTGCAAGGCCGGTGATGTTTACTGTTACCAAACCGTCGGACGGCTGTGCGTGAGTCGTTGTGCACACTAACGTTGGAAGGAAACCTTTCTTCTAGAAGACGCAACGCGTGGACGGAAGGACAGCGACCTCCGCCTGAGCTTAGCTATGTGAAGGTGCGGTCATGATCGGTTCGTGGAGGTACCGTGGAAGATAACTTTGAGTCAAGAAAAGTCCCCTGTGGTCTGTGGGGGTGCACAGATCTGGAAAAGGTGCTTAAATAAGTGCCATGAGCCAAACCAACAGTTAGAGTGCATGTTTAAGTAGTGACACGCCGCGTTCTTTTCAGTGCTTGCAAAACTGGGCTCAAGTATTAAGTTGATGTCAGAGTGAGTTTTCACATCTGTTCATTTGTCAAACCTCTTTCGCTCTCACCCCACTCGACTTTTTCTATCTCCATACACAACACTGTCTGAAATCTTGCCCAGACCCGCTGTCGCCACGGTGTATACAACCCGCACCCCAAAATTAGCCGACGCTAACAGTAGGCTGGTCGTATTCTGGTAGGCAACGCGTTCGAAACTTCTGTGAATGCTAAAACTGGATAAAGAAACTTTGAGTTTTTATTATCCAACCAACGTCTCGCACTAGCCAGTGGAGCATGATAACCGACGCTTCTATAAGTTACTGAGCAATATTTTCGATAGAAAGAAACGAAACTTTCCGCAGGCGCCCAGATGAAGGCGGTTTGAAACCGCTAATTCTATCCATGTACACAGTTGCGTTTCTGGATGCCAGAAACTGTAGACAAGAATGAGTTAGTAGACTCTACATACATTTTTGCTTAAAAAATACCGTGACAAGCCAACGGGAGAGATTGGCCTTATCAATAAACAGACTACACACAAACTGTTGCAGAAAAGAAAAGGCAGAACAGAAAACAACTCCCCGGTGAAAAATTGAGGCCAGGCACACGGGTGATAAAATTTTCCAATGTGATGTGAGCTGATATGACTTCAGCCTAATACGCCCTCTCCGGGCAGAAAAGTTCCAAAAAGTGCAAGTAAAATTCTTTTTTCTCTTTATTGACAAACGGTGCTTCTGGCCCCATTAGAGGATACATTAAGGCATCACTGCGGTCCGTTTTGAACAAACATGGCTGGCCATTTTTTTGGCGAGGCGTGGGTCCACAGCTCGTTAAGGTGGTTGAGGTGAAATAATGCTGAAAAAGTACATATTTAATGGGTAAAACGTGTTTCCATCGTAATTACTGTTTGGAGCAGAAGAATAGTGTGGAGAATATCATGACATCAAGCTAGCAAAGCATGATATTGTATTCTTATTGTTCCATCAAGGCAATGGCGGACACGTAAGAATTACGCACGGAAGAAGGTTGTTTCATTGAGCCACACGAAGTGATCAAGCTTTCAGGCCTGCCACAATCTTACGCAAACCATCCTGGAACCAGACACACTGAGCTCAACAAAGGCAAGTTGTGAATTCCGAACCGAAGCAACTGATGAGCTGAATAGAAGGTTTTAAAGTAATCCTGTTGAAAAAAAATTCGTACAGTAGAACGGCCCCATATGCTGAAAAGCTTGAAGTGTGGTTTCAGGTATAAGGTCAGTTAGCACCTACAGCCTTCACCAGAATAAATTCTCACTGCTAATCACGTTGTTACAATTAACGTTATTGGCCCGCACCTTACTATATTATTAAGTCTAATATATGGATTCAGATACATTACTCAGTGGTGATAAGAACTGCCGACGCGAATTCACAGCCGGTAGCAAATTTTGAGTTATTATCATAATCAACCACTTTGTGTAGCGGCAACATTCACGCGATCTTTTTATTCTAACTTGGTCGCTTTCTACCACTGAAAATAAGTTGATTTCATGTGATTTGCTTTATCGACATTACGATCAACGTTAAAGGTAGCAACTACCATACCTGAGTATAAGCCTGATGTATGCACAAGAAAGGAGATCCTGGTGTTTATGTCACCTGCACTGAACAGCTTACGGCCAGTTTGCAAACTTCTGGTGCTTGAGGCGTATTCCAACGGCACCTTTTTCATGCCCAAACGGAATAACTTGCCACGGACGATAAAGCATCTATCTAATCTAAAAGCCACAACCGATGCTAATTTTTGTACTTGTAGAGGAAAATCCGTATGCAAAACTGTTGCCTCGAAGAATCCTAGGCAGTAGTAAGTGCCTGGTTTAAAGCGACACTTTGTAGGTCTAAGCGAAAAGAAAATTTCCAGTCCCATGTGCATTGAAACTTCCCAGCGCAGCCCCATGCGCATGCGCGATAATACCACGTTGGAGGGGATTTAAAACACAAGCGTAAGAACACCTTGTTTATTGAAGACGTAGCTACACTCGGGCATCCGTCGACCCTAGTAAGTTGGAACGGTGCTTCGCAGGGAGGGAAAAAGTGTGCCGCAGCAGACTGCGGGGTAGGGGATACTGCTTGAAGCACAGTTGAAGAGACAACAGGGAGCACAGTGGTAGCGATGTGGCGAGCGTGTGGCATCTTACTTTGATATTATCTTTTAAATTTTCTGTGGTATTTCCCTTCAATTGATCACATCACACGTCCCTCCATGTGAGCTACATTCCGCAAAAGGGTTCACGAAGCATTGATAGTCCCTTGAATGAAAACCCACACTTTTACGGCACAGTGACACCCAAGCAGGGTGAATCAGTAGAGTAACTCACCACGTAGTTATGACTGCCCCGCAATGAAACGACTCTGCATAAATGGCAGCTAAGAAGAGATCTAGTACTTATGATGCTTATTAAAAATATGCCTATGACAAATACCACCGTGTATTTGTAATTTCCAGTGTTTTAAGAAAATACCCTTCTTCTAAACACGGAGAACGATTGGTCGTCTCCGCAACCACTGGAGAGGTCGTTCGTGAAGGAATTTACGTTGTCCCCGACTGCTCCTTTACTCAGTAAAAAAGTTTCCTGCGGCACCTACGTCTAGGTACTAACACAAGGCAGGTCCCCAAGGTTCCCGGATTTTTTTTCTTTTTTTATTTGTTATCAGACTACAGTCTTTTCGTAAATTTTCCAAATGTGCTCCTTTGCGTCGATGCACCGTTGCCAACCCTTCACCAAATCAAAGAACGCACCTTGGATGTCGTAAACGGGAATCTCATTCAGTGAGGTCGTCGCAGCGGCATGTACCGTGTCCAGCGTCTTGTGCCGAGCTAGTTTTAGGGAAATTTTGGGTCACGTCCCCTGTGACCCCTGTCTCCAGAATTCTAGGTCGGTAGCGCTCATGTTATCCTTGGCACTCCCACAAACACTCTTCCTCCAAATTATCCTCAGGACTATTCGTACCAGTCCA
Source organism: Haemaphysalis longicornis (assembly GCF_048455015.1). Classification (NCBI taxonomy): domain Eukaryota; kingdom Metazoa; phylum Arthropoda; class Arachnida; order Ixodida; family Ixodidae; genus Haemaphysalis; species Haemaphysalis longicornis. The sequence goes on from NW_027526295.1 coordinate 37,240,331, forward strand.
TCTCAGGTTTTTCCATGTTGACGATACTCTGGTTAAATGCGATGAACAATTGTTTTGGGTATTTCACGCCTCTCTGACATGACACGAACACTTGTTCACCGGTAACTGTCCAAATAATCACGCCCTTTCGCACCGAGCAGTCCGTTTGTGTTACCGCGGAAGTCCCGAGAAGTCGTTGCTGAGAAGCCAGTCTTGTCGTGAGTCCGCAGTCAACGAACTCATGACATTCATGCAACCGGTTATAACACAAGAAAGTTTGCCTTTGTTTTATCGAGTATTCAGAAGAGGCTTCCGAAAGCCTTTCGGGCGTCTCCGACCCCCTATTACCGAGTTTCACACCAAACGTGTTTGCATAACGCTGCTCCAAATCTGGTCCGTTTTTTTTCCTCACCGAGAGTACATTAGATACCTCTGCAGAGCAGGGGTATCATCCTTTATAAGGAGTGCAGTAAAATACCAATAATAAAGGGCGTCAGAGGAGCAGACACAATCTCTGCAATTATATTCACAGCATCTTTAGAACGGGTATTCAGAAAGTTGGAATGGGAACACGTGGGCGAAAGGGTTAATGCAGCATACCTCAGTAACCAGAGATTCGCTGATGACGTGGCGTTGCTAACTAACAAGTGGGAGGAATTTCAAAGCATTATTACCGCACTGGACATGCACAGTAGAATCCTAGGCCTAAAAGTATTATGCGGAAAACTAAAATAATGCTCAAGATTATCAAGGAAGCAGAGCAGTTTGAGATAGGTGGTAAGCCAGTGGGAGTGGTAGGCGAATATATCTACTGAGGCCAAGTAGTGACCCCGGATACCAAATATGAGGCATAGTTAATTAGAAGGGTCAGAATGGGGTGGAGTGCATTCGGCAGGCATTCTCAGATAACGAATGGCAGCCCACTATTGTCCCTGAAGGAGAAAGTTTATGACAGCTGCCTCTTACCGGTACTAACCTACTGGGCAGAAACTTGGAGGCTCAGTAAGAGCGTGCAGTTTAAATTGAGGACAACTCAGCGAGCGATGGAACACCAGATTATCACTGTAACATTAAGGGATAACAACCCAGCGGAGTGCTCGGGGAACAAACGCGTGTGAAGGACATATTACTAGAAATTAAGAAGGACTTGGTTTGGGCAGGGCATGCAATGCAAAGGCCAGATAACCGTTGGTCATTAAGGATAACAGACGATACCTAGAGAATGCAAGCGTGGCAGGGGGCAGCAGTATATTAAAGGCCAGAGGAGATCTAGTAGGTTGACGGGATAAATTTGTCGCCAGGCAGAAGCGGAGCGAGTCGCAGACGGGGGGGAAAGGGACGAACTCCCGAGTACCTTTCGCGCACCGCTCACGCCGACGCCGGCGGGGCCTAGTCCCGAAGACGTAGTGAACGTGGGTGGGATGTGGAGGCTCTGCGCATCCCGACCTCCCACTCCCTGCTGGCCATAAATAAAGTCTTTCTCTCTCTCTCTCACTTCGAAGGTGAGGGAACATTTCGGAAAATACGTGCTGCATTTGCGACTCCGGCCTTCGAACCACTGCAAGTCAGCGAATAGAGTAAGACTAGCCTCAACAGTTTTCAATTGTGATCGCACAGGAAATACAGATGTCATCTGTACTTGTGTGGCTTAAAGTAGGCGGGAAACATTTCGGGTGCTCGATGTTTGTCAGCTTGGGAGACAAGGCTATCGTGTCGGAGTGTCAAAGTGATTGTTCTTAAATCTTTTTTCTGCACTGAATGTTGTTGTTTTGGTTAAGAGAAAGATACAAAGCCCCGCCTACATAGAGTGAGATGACATTTGTTTAGTATGAAATACTCGTACGTTGAACAGAAATGAACCCTGTTTCCAGAGCTCCATATTTGTCGCTTAGCCAAAGAAAACGCAGATACCTTGAAGGAAAAGCAAGTTTACTGGACCGAACTTGTGCTCCCCTAACCACTCTAAGAATAACTAATTCACCACAGACGGTGAAGCAGCAGTAAACAAAGGGACGTGTGCAGGCGAGGGTCGGCGAATAGAATTCTGCGGGGTCTGCTCTGCGGCAATTGACCTTTCGGCGCCGGTGTATCTCGAACCGTCAAATTACACCGAGAAGGCTGCAAATCAAAGAAGACTATTCTAGAATAGAGACGTTAGGGCGAAACATTATCCCTATTAAATGAGATAACTCGTGCGGCATAAGAAAGAAAAAATGGAACGCCGGCGTCACTTGGGACCGAGATAACACAACACACGGTGCAAGTGGGATATAAAAACAAAACAAATATAAACAAACCCAATGCATGGTTCGCGGCAATATGCCGCAGGTCATTTCCTGCCCCCTAAAATATGTCACGCTCACTTTGAGATGAGTAGCTGGTCTAACGCATGCCACATTTAGCGGTAAACGGAGAATCAATAATGGATCAGTTGTTATCGCTTGCACATACCCTCGGTCATGACGTGGTTGCGTGCAAGAGGCAGCATTCTTTCCCAAATTTAGCGCAGCTGCACGCTAACGGCGCATATTTCCTACCAAACATTTTCGCCCACGTAGAGAAAGCAAGCGTTGCAGGGGGCGGCAGAAAGTTAGATGGGCACATGAGATCAAGAAGTTTGCGGGGATAAATTGGTCACAGTTGGCACAGGACCGAGGTAATTGGAGAATAATGAGAGAGGCCTTTGCCCTGCAGTAGGCGTAGATAGGCTGGTGATGATGATGATGATGATGATATGTGTTTATATAAGCATTGGTTTTTATCCTGAGCACAGTTCGCGACTCTTTGGTGTTGCGACTATCTTGTTGCACGTGAAAGATACTGGCGTAAAAAAGAAGGTTCAAATTTTTTGGGGTGATGAAAGTGTGTAATCGTGGTGTCAGTGAGCAGGGTACATAGTCCTCTAGGCTTTGTGGGCTGCCTCGTTCTCTTCCGAACGATCACGTCTTGGTTTTCACGTATTTTGAAATTCGTTGCGTAAGCAGAATATTTAGGAAGAGTTTAGATATTGGGTGCGTAATATTGTTTGAATGCTCTAATGAGAGACTTCAACAGTATTTGTTCTCGGCGCCGGTGTATACTCTGTTGGAACGGTTGTGGAACTTTCCTGAAAGAAATCTGATAATCGCTTGTCGCTTTTCCGTGCGTTTCGATTCAACGGTTTCCGCAAGGAAAAGTATTTATGGCGAGTCGCTTATCGGTGACATGTAAATCAAGGCGTCACTTTGTTTCGTTTACAGAGAGGTGGCCTCTACCAGATTCCTTATTTCCAGCCGCGTCCTTTGCAATTAGGGATGGGCTTCCCTGATTTATACTGAGTATTATGAACACAATATTGTAGGATATTTTTGTCCACGGTAAAAAGTGAGCACTTGAGGACTTCCTTATATCCGGTCCTGACGATGGCATTTGTTTTCTGTGTTGGGGTAAGTTGGTTCTACAGCAAACAACACGATATCTGGTTCTAAATAAGGTTTTGAATTGGTTTTATAGCTTTTTCTTATTCCTGCTGTTCCTCTGGTTAGGCATTTTATAATGTTGGTCAAGCTTTAAACATTTCCTGCCTTTGGCGAGCGTGAGAACGGCTCCCGCCTTTCTACTATGACCGTGCTGAAGATTCCTTCATTTGATTGATTGTAGGGTTTAAAGTGCCGACGCAACGCAGGCGATGAGTCGCGCCATACTAGAGGGCTCCGGAATAATTTTGACCACTTGTGAATCCTTATCGTGCGCCGTATTCTCGTACACACGGGCGTTTTTGCTTTTCGCATCCATCAGAAAAACGACTGAAGATTCCTGGGTCAGTGTTCTCTGACTTGACATCCTCAACAATTTTGTTTGTGATTTTTGAACTTGGCTGCGTGGTGGCGAAATTCTATGCCCCATCCACCTTGATGGGATGAGAGAGCCGCCAAAAATTCGAATAGTAGCTTGAAAACTACATCAAATAAACACATATGCTTGTATCTATGTTATACTCGGAGACAGCTTAGTTCATCTGGGGTAACAATATATGCCTTCTAGGGTATTGCTGGCACTTGCCATTCAGGCACTTGTCAGGAACAGGATCCCATAAGAGATCTGACTGGAAACGTTGACATAATTTGCGGAAACTGCTGGCAGCTCTCCCTCGAGCCTGCTATCACCGAAGAAGAATCGAACAAGCTTCACTGCGCAATCGCTATAAAATGAGTTACGACCAAGGGCAGAGACGTCCCGGTGGTGCCGTGTGTTCTATTTGACAAAGATGGCGACTAGATGTAGAAAGACGAAGCACCTCTAGGCAGAGCTGCTCGCGACTTTGACGGGCATCAATAATGATAATCGAATCGCCACCGCAATGATGCTTATAAAGATTTAACATATTCCCCGCAACAACGAAGGCTTGGTGAGTCCGAGTCCAGTGGGCACATCAAGTACGTTCTGTGAGATCCGCTGAGGTAATCGGAAGGCAAACTCTCCCAGGGGCCGCCTTCTGAGCACATGCCGGAAGTTTCGGTGCAGACGATACAGCCAGGTCGAAATTCATAGACAATCTTCGACGCTTTTGTGCTGAGATGTGAGTTCTTGAATGCAGCTTGCCTGCTCGTAGAACAGTTTCCCAAAGATTTCTGCGTCTTTCTGTAGCTTTGTACGTTGACATTTCTGCTGCAGGTATCAGACTGTTTCTTTAAAGGGTGCTTTCCTCGAACTTTCTTTTGTACACAGGATTGTCGGGTAGGAACATAAGCAATCCTCTTGCGATATCTCTTAAACAAATCAGCATCCCACAATTCAGCGCTGTGCATTGCTCCTCCTTTTTGTGTCTTGTCTTGTCTTTGAAGTTCTCCAGGTTTTAAATCCATGGTCTCCGCTTAATATATTCACCATACCGAGATTCTGCTTGTGTCATGAGATTCAATGATCTCCCGCCTGTCTTGTTCTTGGACATCTCAGCCGACTCTTTCAGCGCTCGCGAGAGTACGACGCCTTGAGTTTGAAGGTCTAGTCCAGACAATAAACGTGTCGCACTCTCAAGTCCTGTTTGCGATTGGAAATATGATTGAGGTGAGGTTACTCTAATTAACGCATGTTCCGCGGGGGTCTCTAAATTGCATGGGCGGCAGCACTGTTCGGTCATTGTAAAAATCTTACTGAAGTTTGTTGAACGCAATGTCTCCATGATTTGACACTGTTCGATGGTTTAACACCTTTTGTCTTTCAATCAGTAGGACAATGGGATCATAACATGCATAATTTCTTCTTCATATTCGATGTCGTGAGCAAATGCGTGGTCTAAGTGCCCGATGTCCGTCCACTGTTCGATTTCATCATTCAAAAATCTCAATTCAACTTCATTTTTTCGTAACTGGCGCAGAAAGCTCATCAGCACAACGCGAACATCACTGATCTGTATGGGCAAGTATAACGTTGCTTTCACGTCTAGGCACAGTTCTCGAGCGATTAATCGTGGTTTTCCTCTTTGCGTATTCAGCTCGTCACGGCAGATCGTAGGCAGAGGAATACTTTGCTCGTACGTAAAAGGTGCTGAGTCTTCCATTGCGCGATCAGCAGAGGAGTTCTCAATGTTTAGAATATCGCTGCCAGAGGTCATCGCCGAAAATCGTCACAGGTGAGGAGTCATCGTCGTCTCGTACTCCCATCGCGTCGTTCGGCTTCGGGTAGCACCACCATCGATCTGTCCATCACCAGGGTTCGTCGTCGGCATCTAGGGATCCTGCTTCTTATAGGTAAAAGTTCGGATGACACCAAATCGCAGAAAGCCTTTTTCCCGGGTTTCGGTACTATATAAAATACGAGGAAAGACCAAAGCCTGAGTCGATCCTCTGATGCTGTGGTGTTGTATTTTACAAAGAATGTGACTGGATGAGGTAGGACAAAGCAGCTCTAGAGAGAGCTGCTCACGAGTAATGACGGGCACCGATGATGATAATTGACTCGGCGCTGCGATGATCAATAAAACGATTTAGTCATCGCGGCGCCTGATGAATTTACGTATTTTTTTATTTTGTGTAGGCCGTACCTTTATTGTCCGCGTTTGCCCTTTCAGAAGGTAGTACCAACACTCCAGAATCGAACCAGCTTTCGCATCTGGCCGGACCAGTCGTGCCTTTCGGTACTAAGCGATAATATACCATTTGCGGACGATTGATGAACTTGGCTTGTAGCAGAAAATTTTAAAAACTAAGCACTGGAACGCTATAGCGCTAAAATCGACTGCTGTAGCACTGGAGCTTACGGCTGCTTCTTGTCTAAGGTCACGGCCCTTTATTTCTACCAGCAACACTTTAGGTTTGGCACTGTAGATTTGGATTCAAGACTAGATCACTGTCCTTCTGCCGCTCGAACATTGCAACGACAATATCGTTGAATGGCGTTTTCTTGCACCTTGCCAATGACTCTTTAGTCAAATCGTAAGACTGGGCAACCTAATTTGCCTCCGCGAATTAAAAACGAATACCTTTCGCTTACCACAAGCTTACCACGGTTTCTTGCCAAGACGTTTAAAACCTGTAGATCACAAAATGCGAGTAGCTTCACGTGTGGCGGCGAGATCAATCTTTGTCGTCACGCAGCTCCTGTTGCCGTCCCAAATGCAGCTGCTTTGGAATCACACATGCGCAATTGCGAGGCCTGATGGGACGACTGATTTCAAGACGGGAGGGTGCACAGTTCTCTGCGCCGAGGACCATTGGACGAAGCTCCTTCAAGGGATTTCTTTTGCCGTTAATCCGCTGTAAAGCTTTTATTTGCTGAATCCTTGAGCGCGCTGGCTCTCCCACTTCGAGCATTCGGTGCGGGAAGCCTGGTTGGGTGGGTGCGCAAAACGCGTCTTCGTTTTTTCTGTGTGCTGTCTTTGCTTGGAGTTTTATTTATTCATTTCATTTAACGTGATGTTCTAATCAGACACATCTACTCTGGCGAGTACATGGTGACGTTATTTTGCTTTGTCTGCAGCAGTGGGTGCCTATCGTTCTTTTGTGGCCCGTCAGTACCAGGGCTTTGGCGTCGCCATCCCCATTTCATTCACTTTTGCAGTTTGCACTGGCTGAATACCGTGTATGTCCTAAAGTGTTGACAATTTAAAACGAATTAAATGCGTTTCATTCACCGCTCCCACATTGTACCAGCCACAATTTACAGCTGCGTTTTACTCGTTCTTTAGGCATCGGTCGGACATTCGTTTTTAGGTTATTTATATTATAAATTTGTATAAATGAATTACGAAAATGGCATTCTTTCATTATAAAGTGTTTTTTGTTACCTTGCGTTTATAAAGGTAAAGAAATACTTCAGCTGTGGAGCATGAAGTTCAGTGGACTCTACAAAACGTTTCACATTGGAAAGATACTTGGCTAATTAACATTCCTGTTGCTAAGCCAAATTATTATAGACATTTAGGTGCATTTTTCAAATTTATTTGAATGTTGGCAAGCATTGCATTTACGGATTAAAACGTAGTCTTCCTTCTTTGCCCGGTCGCAATTGCAGAATTCATTTTGTTATAAATTCTGAAGTGAGCGCAAATACCATGCAACGTCTGTGGTACTCGAACTAACAACGAAAAAAAAAACGACGCGCAATTTTGCAATTTGATTAGACAATCTTTAAGCTTTTTAAATTTATGCGTACAAACTTGCTCTGTGCGAATATTTTTTGTAAAATACTTTTGTAGTAATGGTAAAAAGTGGATTTGGCGGAATGTTGTTGTGAGTTTTTTTTCTAGTTCTTGACTGCTCTTTTGGATTAGTTTCTCTAACAACACAAATGAAGGAATTTCAAGTGAGGTAACTCTAACATAAGGATATCCAATGCACTAGTGCAGAGGTAATCACAGTCATGGACTTTATCGCGCCTCATTTGGCTTTTCAAGCTATCATAATGATCTAACGTCGTTCTAGGCGCAACTTCTGTCGGTTCTCAGTGTCTATTTTATGCTCCGCACCTGGGGTCCTGCCGGCGTTTCGTCCTGCCGTGCAGTCTGCACAGTCAAAATAACCAGAAATATAGCGCGGGACAAGAAACGAAACCGGAAATTGAAAAATAAAATTCAGAAGGGGAAACAGCACTCTCAAATTGATATTTTTGTGCAGTAAATATTTAAAACACTAAAAAATGATAAATATAAATCAAAGAATAAACGACATCAGCCCATTTTTCTATTTATACAAAGAAACTTGGTTGACGAACTGTTTGGTCAAGCGAATTGCGCACTAGAAATACTATACAGTCGGAATGAGTAAATCCACCCGAAACTAAACAGAACCGAGAAAAATCTAATATTCAAACGTGAAAAAAATAAAGCAACAAAAAGCTACGAGGTTCGCTGATTTTGATATGGTTGATGCTGTACCAGCTGTAAAACTTTAGGAGTGGTCTTGGATACCTATGCATACCACACTCTGTTATCTGAATCAGTGGAGCTAGTCTACCGGAATCGTCTACTCCTCCTACGAGATATAATGGCGTCATTTTTTATTCTTTATTTTCTTCAAAAACCAACTATTGTCATTTAGTTTGGGCATCTGCTATTCTAGAAAACACATCAAATTTATATTCTCCACAGAAAACGTTTCTGCGTGCTGCAGACAACGTGCCCTTACATTATTCCACCGGCGCTTTGTTTAAATAGTACGATGTAGTACGCTGAGAAGAAATATATAACTACACAAAACCTAAAGCCTATAAGGAAGAAGTAAAGTAGAAACATGCACTTTTTGACCGAACTTGCCATTGTGAAAAAAAAATTCTCAGCCTCACGAAATGCAAAACTACGAATTCTGGGAAATATACCTGCGAAGCTACTTAAAATATATTTAGAAATATACTTAGAAATATACTTTCGAGGCTGCTAAATGCATCACAACAACCTTTTTTTAAACACGAAAACAATACATTAAACAGTGCGTTCATTTTTTTGCAAATAATCGCCCACTTACAACCTTTCTTGCGCGTGGCTATGGGTGTCAGTTGCATTGGGAATGTTGGTGTACTTCTTTGTGCTATTAAGAATGTTTTCTGTTATGGTCTAAGCACTACCTACTGTATGTTAGTGTCGAATGTGTGATACCCTTTCTTGATAGGAACTGTAGGCATCTCCCCATGGTTTATTCCATGTAGACGTTTATCGAATATTCGATCTTTGTTGCAACACCAACTCTTTCGGCTGGGTTTGTGGTGATAATTTTTGCGCCGGACATGTCGACCTACAACGGGCCTAAACTTTCATTTTTTGGTGAGTATTGAGTGGTATACCGCTTTTTAATTGTAGTGTCATAGATACTTCGCATGCGAACACGAAAATATGAACCAAAACATGGACAATTGAATAATAGTGTTTGTACGTGTCTAGTAACCGCACACTGTTGGTATACTTGGAAAGCCACGTTTCCCACGTTTGTTTTTGTAACTGATCTGCGCGTCATTTTGACTCCTAAGGAAACAAATCGCGCAATTTGTGTGTCCTTGTTCAGATTTTTGTGTTAGCGTTATATTTGTCTATGACTGTACCTGTTATTTTGGCAAGAGCGACGCCATGCAAATGCATTTTTATGCAATTGTTAATCTTTTAAATGCAGAGCATTTCTTAGCCTCGCCTGTTCCTGCGTCGGACGGTGTCAGCAGTTTCGCGTCCGCAGCAGGTGCGCCTCTCCTTCCCTCCTCTCTCTCAACAGCAGCTGGCGCGCGCATGCGTCGTAGTCAGCCCGTTCGCTCCGTCGCGGTCTCGGCCTAACAGGTGTGTGATAGCAGCGCGGTGGGTCGAGGAAGGGCGCGCGCTCCTTGCGCATGCGCGCTCTCCTCCTCGTACTGCTCTCCCTCTACTGCGCGCGTTGCAAATATAAAGCGTCTGGCGGTCGCTCGTGCTTCAGTCACTGCGTTGCTCCTTCCTTCCTTGGTTGACGCTCGCCCCCACGTTTACTCGTGTCTGCTACTCCAGCATCACGGAAGAAGCGATGGAAGCAACACTGCCTTCAACCAGTACTGAGCCCCAATGCTCTGCATTTACTCGTGTTCCCCTCGCGGGAAGCCGCGGGAATTTTTTTTACTCTTCTCGGATATGTAGTGAGAAAAATCGGATTCGGTCGATGGTCTTGTGCTGGTGCCGCACCGGGACCCGCAGGTCTGCCGAGCTGTTCCTACACACAGCTTTTTTGGCGGCTTCCGGCATCTTGTACTTTGTAAGGGACAATACAAAAATTTTATTAGTCATTTTTTTTGGTAAACGCACCAATAATGGTCCAAACATAGCGGATGGACAGCCGATTTCTTCTGCACAAGTAATAGAACATTTTTTTAAAACTCGTTCTTTGTACTTTAGTTTTAATTGCAATCCATGACATTTATTGTATCGATGTACTTACTTTCTTGTTTATCAAACCAAAACGGCTTCATGTATCATAGGGTTATATTTCCTAACGAAAGCTGCCGGGAGACTCCCATTTATCTTATAAAAACAATGCCAACCATACTTCTGAATACTGGTGCCAAGAGTTCTCGCAATCGCGTAAGCGATGCAACCGTCTTGAACATTGGTATGGTCTGAACTCAAGTGCTCACCATCTTTGTGGGACGCACCTTTAAACAGTTATTTAAATGAGAATGCCCATTAGCAAGACCAAATCATTATCGTGATGAAACACAGCCTGAAGCACCGTGAATGAGGAATGAATTAATGGCTTTTTGGCTGGCCTACAGCCAGTGACAAAAAAAGCGGAAACGATGGCTTTGGGTGGACGATCAGCTTTGGAAGTACACGTTCGGGTGACTGCTATGGCTGTGCTTTGGTGCTTTTAGTTTCTCAAATACGTGTATTAAATGCACATGCCCCCAGAATATCTACACTGAAATATTTTTCCAGCAGAATGCCTGTTTATTTTTGTCCGAAGCCAGGCTATTTTAAGCTTTTCCAGATGGTGGTAGTTAGTTTTTTTCTGTGTCGCATGGGGAAATTATGTACCACAGGAAGATAGTGCCACTTATCATAGAGCTTTTTCTGTGATAGAAAATTTTCTGTATTTATTTTTCGCAGCTAAGAATAGCGTTCTTGCATTAATGCTCTCTGGGCACCTTTCCTGCGATTCCTTTCTCCTACAATTGTCTGAACCCGTCTCTTTGTTAACTTCTTATGTAAATAAGTTTCTTTGGGTACAACAAAAGTTTGCTACTTGAATAGATCTTATTCCTTCAAGCATTCTGCGTCGTCTTTGCCTGGGCGACGTATCTCCTTGCGTTCCATTTTGGAAATACCTTTTCAATGACACGTTTCACACATATAAAGTTTATTATAAATCTAATTATCCTGTCTCGTCGCCGACAAACTCGGGCATAAACCTTTTTTGCAATTTTTACCCTGATACGAGCTCATTGGGTAACTCAATCGGTTGCTAATTACCTGTGTTTTTATCCCGAATCAAACATCAACTCAACGGTGGAATTCGAAACAGCCACACAAATCAATACTTGAATTCAATTCTTCAAAACGACAAGCTCAGATTGGAGCCACCGTTTCGAGTTAAGTTACATGATTAACTGCTCCGCGAACTATAACACTACCCTTCAGACCCACCTTTTATAACACTGCTCTCTTCTACGGTACACAACAAGAAACTATTTTACCATTTTACAACTCGCCACGGTTCGCATTGTATTCCAAGATAAATAAATAAGCGCAAACGTTTTGTAAGTAAAGACTTACCAAGTGCATAAAGACAGAGGAAATGGTCCAGTATTTCTAAGAAGTTCTTTCATAAGCATGCAAGGTTACCTGGTGGGTACTCACCCTGTCGAAGACAAACCAGGACACCTGCCCATGGGTCGCCTGAAGTTGGCCTTTGACGATTGTCAGGTCGGGGTAGATTACGTAGTCACAGGATCCAGATGTGATTATTACGCTTGTGACAAGCCGTTCACCGACGACGCAGTACACGTGTCTTGGAAGCGGAACGCGTGTAGTTGTTGTTTTAGGGGGTGGCGGCGGTTTTTGAGTGGAAGGTTGTTCAGTTTCAGGTTCAGGTTCAGGTTCCTCAGTGGTGGTGGTTGTAACTCTGCCTGCACGTTGCCCACCGAAAAGAACAGTCCATCTAATGTGGCTATAATAGATACAAAGTACAGTTCAGTTCTGCTAACAAAGCAAATATATAAGAAAGTTTCTCCGTTTGTATAAATATTTAGCGGTGGTCAAATATTCAGAGTTGGGAATATAATTTCAGTGTCTGCAGCACAAATTCTTAAAGGGCCCAAGAGGACAAAACACAAGCTTGTTTTATTCCAAATATTTCGCGTTCTATAGTGCCCCCAGTGCTTGTCCGGAAGCAAAGGATGATTTATTCACTGCAAAATTAACCAATTTACGCTAAAATTTTTATTCTCTCGCCAAAACGGGTGTTTGAACGAAGTTTGCAGAGACATCGTAAGGACAGGTCTTTCCAATAAACATGGTGTGCAGCGGCATGGCCTCCGAGATCACCCCAGCGTGCGTTTTGCTCCGGCCTTCCCAATCGGCCGGAGAGAGCGTAATTTGAAAAAGGGGCGTGGGTGCGTCCTTCGCCACATTGATCAGAAGGCCCAGGACAAAGTATATGAAACCTCGAAGTGCAGGAGAAACGACCAAGGCAATAAAAATTAAGGGAAAAAAACAGAGACAACGACCTTGAAAAAGAGGATGGATGCGAAGAAGTCCTTACATATCTACAGGATCGGGAAGCAGGAGATCACAAAGGAAAAATTATTTCATATTACCAAACGCAGTGCATTGCTTTTTGAAGCCCGAGCGGGTTGCTAGCGGACAGAAACGCTTATCCGGGACCCGGTACAGGAAGAACTATGCGCAGGCTGCGGAAATGAGCCAGAAACCATGCGACATATTGTAGCGGAGTGCAAAAGTATCCGTCCAGTCCTCAGTGATGGAGCCATCCAGCTTCCGGAAGCCCTTGGCTTTAAGGTTTGCGAAAAAGTGAACTGGACAGCAGTAGAGGTTAGTAAAAGAAGCTTAGAATGTTGGTGGGACAAATAGAGAACAATCTCCGACGACATGCGAACAAAGAAGTCAGTCTAGCACAAAAATTTTGTAAAAGTACTTTCTTTTTATTTTGACATTTTTAAATTTATTTTGTTAGTATTTTTCGGCGAGGTGATTGTACAGTGGCGTTGCGACTACAGCCGCTGTGCAACGCCACCCCGGTAACAAGGGGAGGCCACTAACGATCATTATCATCATCAAGTATTCGGTGCAGCTGGGGGCAAGCTATGAAACACGCGGTTTCGCAGCATTCACTAAAATTGAGTCGAGCCGTCTACTTCAAAATGACAGGTACAAGACTATAATCAGTCTCTTTATTATGATTAACTTAAAACCGTGAGGCGCGCGAACACAAAGATTTACCGCAATCCTTCGAACGAAGCGCCGTCTGCTCTGGAACTCTTTGCTGCGGTTCCGCACCGTTGTTTTTAATTTTTTTTAATTTGTCGATTTGTATTCCCGCACTTCCCCTCAGAAACTCCTTGCGTCTTCACCTAACACATCATTTGCAAGGGTGGAGATTTTCATATTCATCAGTCATATAAATACAAGATTGATTCTGATTGGAACGGAATACATGTCACGGTGGTTTGTTTTCGCGGATTTTAAAGGCTCAGAGAATCGTAAGATGCAAGTCCGACAAAATATGAAGCTGCATAAGTATCCCGTGATGGGGTACCTATTTTTTTTTTTGCAATTGAAAATGCTGTTTGCTTGTATACGTGTTCGCGCAGAAGGCAGCCAGATTAGTGGTTTCATTTAAATTGCACGACTAAATATGCTAACTCTATTTTTTTATTTTGTAAGAGCACTTTTAGGATAAGTTATTTCTTATTTTTGTTGCGTTCATGTTTTTAAGCTCCGTTAAATTAGCTCCATTCGCGCTATTTAAGAGATATTAAACATCTCATCGTGCTAATTATATATGCACTTCTATGCAAAGGCATGTGTTTACGCGGTAGGCCGTTTGCATGATATTTTTATACGTGTTTCCGTATTTTTGTTCAGCGCTTTTTAGTTGTCTTCGTTTTTTGGCGGAGGTGCATCAGGCCGCATTTTTTTTTCTTTTGCAAGGTAGCTTTTGTAAGTTATTTTTTTTGTTTTCTGTTCAGGTTCCGTACCACCAATTATCTCCATTCACGCTATTTTAACGATTACTTGAACGTGGTAACTCCGCCAATTATACATTTTTGCGCCAATGAAGGGCGTTAAGATTTGGACAGTTTTCACGACTTTTTTATTCGTGTTTCGGTCAGTAACTTTTGTCAGGGCTTTTTATTCGTGTCTTTTTTTTTGCGTGGGGGACGTGTACCACTCACATGTTTGAATTCGTAATTTCGCTTTTATCATCTCTTTCCAGGTTTCGTATTTTTCTTTTCAACAGTCTGTCCGATCAGTTACCTCTGTTCGCGCTATTGTAATAGATAAATCTGTTGACACCGATAATTAGGCATTTTTATGAAAAGGCTCAACGTTGCAAGGTTTGTCAATTCGCCCGATTTTGTATTCAGGTTTTTGTATTTATTTCAGCTGTTCCTTTATTTTGGTCTTTGTTTTGTGGAGGAATAACACTTCTTTATTTCTTACTTTTATACTCTCTGTATTCTTGTTTTTTTCACATTACGTTCGAATAATTATCTTTCTCTATGCTTTGTAACTGTCAAATTTATTAACTCCACCAACTTGAATTTTTGTGGAAATACAGGGCTGCAAATTTTGTGCCGTACGGGCGGTACTCGGCAGTTGTGTGAGTTCGCTCTAGAATCAGCCAACAACGATAAACTGCTTTATATACAGCTGGACAGCTATATGTTGGCTTCCGCTTCGCGGCAGAGCGCTAGGGAGCAGTGCTGGGGTCCCTTTATGGATCCATGAAGATCGGGTGGCTCGACCTGCCAGGGCGGATAGAGGCCTTTGTCTCGAAGGGGTCGAGTTCTCGCTTGTTCCAATGAAGGACACGTTCATTACAGGTGTTCTGTGTCCACATCTTTGGCAGCACCTGAGCGCAAATGCGGCTAATAAAGTGGGAAATACACTCATGCCAATACCTGAAAAACTGCAGCGTTGATATTCCACAATATGCAGCATAAACAGCGGCCCAATGGGCTGAACGATGCATTCGATGCTTAGGTGTGCGCTGACGGCTGGCGGAGCCTGGGGGAATCAGCACGCTTACAAAACTTGGCTGGGGCGCGCGGCGATTGGGACGGCCTGAGCAAAACGCGCGCGGGGGAAATCTCGGAGGCTATGGGAGCGGAGACTTGTATAACGTTAGTCAACCTAGATGGCGCCACCACACATGGATGGGCCTCCTTTGAAGTGAGAGAATCATAGAGCAAAATATGTATTGAAGAACGACTTAGAAATATTGATGATCAGAGATGGGCGGCCAAAGTGTTACGGTATCTCTACATGGAAAGCGTGGACCCAAGTGGAGAAAAAGAACCAGAAGGCTCAGAACAAAGTATATGAAACCTGGACGTGCAGGGGAAACGACCAAGGAAAAAAAATGAAGTGAAAGAGTCAGAGACACCGACCCGGAAACAGAAAATGGACACGAAGAAGACCTTAGATATATACAGCATCTGGAAGCAGGAGATCACCCGGGGGAAATTGTTCGATAATGACAAATGGAGTGCATTGCTTTTTCAAGCCCGGACGGGTTGCTTGCGGACAAAAACGCTTGTACGCGAGCCGGTACAGTAAAAACTATGTGCAGGCAGCGGCAAGGAGCCAGAAACCATGCGACATATTGTAACGGAGTGCAAAAGTATCCGCCCAGTCCTCAGTGAGGGAGCCATCCAGCTTCCGGAGGCCCTTGGCTTTCAGGTTAGCGGAAATGTGAATTGAACAGCAGTAGAGGTTAGTAAAAGAAGGTTAGAATGTTGGTGGGAAAAGGGCAGAGAACAATCTGGGAAGACATGCGAACAAAGAAGTCACTCGTACATAAATTTTGTAAAGGTATTTTTTGTGTATTTTCTTTTCCGTTTTATTTTTACATAATTTTTATTTATTTTGTTTTTAGTCTTTTGGTGAGGTGATTGTACAGTGGCGTTGGGGCTAAGGCCGCTGTGCAACGCCACCCCGTTACAAAGGGGAAGCCGCTAAGCATCATCATCAAGTCGTTTTCTGTCTTTGGTTTGTTGGTGACGGTATTTAAATTTTGTTTTTGTTAACGGAGAAAATAATTGTTTCGTACAACATAGTGCTCGCTCGACATATTATGGTCACAGGAGATACCGTCGCTTGCATCAATAGGCCAGTGTCGTCTGAGACAACCCCAAAGCCCCCGCAGACCTGTGGAGATAAACCAAACATAGTTCGCACAGTATCAACACGAGTACGCATCGGCATTTCTATATTTACGTGTGCTTTCGCAACTTTCAGTATCTATCCCATCATTGTTGTCCCACCATAACTAACTCGGCAAGCTTATAAGGCTCTGCCTTGTTTTCGTATACTCTTCCGGTCTCCGCCAATCGCAGAGGTGGCTGGTATGACATCACAGGTTCTGTTGCCGGAAAAGAGCTAGTGGGTGCATGGATATTCGCTTTTTTTCCTCATTATGTAGCCACGTTGACCGGAGTTTACATTAAAACTGGTGTCAGCATGATTCTAATGAGGGAATCTTTTGAATGAACTAAACCTGCATTTATCTTGATGGCCCCTTGAAATGAAGCGGGCTTACTTAGGATTATAAAACTCACAGTTACACCGTTAGCAGCTGTTTGTTTAGAAGATTTGAACAGAGCATATTAAAAGAAAACGAAGTAAACTTGAATCACCAATATATTTGCGCAATAAAATTTGATTTTACTGTGCCAGGCTTTGCATTCTCGAAAATATCAAAAATGAAGACCCTGAAGATATTACTGTATACCATACTGAGCTTTAACACAAGTACCCAGAATTCCGTCCTTTAGCAACGATACCGATTATCTGCCAGTTTCGTGTGAATAATCTCCCGTTCTCCGCCTTACACTGCTTTTATTAGTTCCGTAGATGAGCCTAGACCATTTTCCCCATGAAAAACGATGAAACACAGTGGCAGAGATTGGTATGAGCGGTCCACCGGACCGATAATACTAATATTAGAAGAAGAATATTAATAGAATAAACAGAATAGAATAGAATAGAATAGAATAGAATAGACAGAATAATAGAAGAAGTGGAAGAAATTGTATTTGCGCCCTGTAAAAGTGTCTTATGTAACCGAGATTCTGTATATGTTATGTGGGCATTGAGGGCAACCTGGTTATATATTGAGACGAAGTGAGCCCTGTACAAGACTACAAATCTACACGTCTACAATAAAAAAAATTAACCTCGTGCCTCGTGCTGTTTGTCGTTTTGTCCTTCGTCGTAGCACCCATTCGGCGCAGTTCACTGGCATTCACCCGCCACCAGACGTTATCATACTTTAAAATTCTTAACTTTCATGAGACACGCAATACAAAGGTCCAAACAACTGATACAACAGTTTAATTTTTTAAATAAGGTTTCCACAGTTTCACCGAAAGCATGGTAAAACAGAAGGGAGCGCACTGAACACTTAAAAGAACACATAAAAAGGCGCATTATCCCAGACCCGGTCTAAACTATTACATAAGGACACCATTTAGCTTGAAGTTACAGTGCTCAAAGCTGGTCACCTGCAATAAGAATTTACCGCCTCTTTAACAGGCTCTTGGAGCAGCCGATGGCCAAGCTTGATCACTGTTTGCAAATGTTACGGCGACGGCTGAGGAAAGGACATGCTTTGTAAATTCATCTAGATCCAAAAATGTTGTTTAGAAACAATACTAGAGGCAAAACCTACAAACATTTTATTTCCAACTCGAACCGAAAGCCCGTTTTTGGCTTTCCAATATTGACTGATGAATCTGATAATTTTGCTTCCGGAATTCTCCACCGAAATACAGACTCCGTTATGGAGCGTTGAGACGTATTTGCGTGTTTAAAATAATGAACCGGTTGTCAATTCCGCTGGAACCAAATAATATTTACCCAGATTTGTGCACAGCAGGATAATGCAGTTGTACGGTTAGCAATGTATTTATGCTTACAGTTTCACTGGCGTCCCACGGAGAGCATTGCTTCGTTAAAAACTGACAAGTTGGGTCACATTTTCTTCAACAGATGTTAAAATAATAGGTCACTCTAGTGTGACGCTGCTCCCAACCAGCGCCTCTTTTATACAACTTTGTATGAATAAAGTTTTTACCACAACCTTCCGCTGTTATGAAATCGCCAAAGCCCGTCTCTTTAAACTGAGGAGCCTTGTGTGGGGGTGACCATAGAGGATGCAAATGACAAGATACCAGCGTCGAAAAGACTAACTCAAGATAAAAAATAGGAACCCATTATCTTATATTCTTCAAGACCTACTAAAAACTAACCAATCCACTCTCTCTGATAGCTGTAGAACACAAATACACAATTTTTTTTAATTTACAGTGACTTGGGCTTCAGCCAGTTTGTGATTCCTACTCCTCCTGTGCAAGAAATGCTTTAAAAGCTTATTTTAACAGCGGAGTTGTTGCACCTGGCCGTAATGTGGGGGGCATAACGCAGAACGCGTTGAAAATACCCCAAAAGCCGAGCGCTAGTGGACGAGTGACACGCGGTGACTGCCGACCGTCCCGGCAAGCCCAGCGGCTTTAACACAAGAAACAAAAAAAGGGAAAACCCCGAGCAGCGAGAGAATGCCAAGTGCTCGTGAGGGGGTCCCTCGCGTGGAATCCACCTGTTTGCCCGGCTGGCGCAGGGGCTTTAGCAAAAAAAAACAAAAAAAAAACAAGAGTTTCTCGCATTACGTAGCACCCAACAACGCCACAACTGGCGCAGCACTTGCTCTACGAAACGTCGACGTGAATAAGGAACGCCGTGCATACGTCGGGCACGTACGCGCCTCTGCTGCTCCCCTGCTGTCATCGAGAGCTACCGCGCTACCCCGCCTGTAATGCTTTTCATCAGCGATCAGCGACACGACGATATCAATGCATATTGTGATGACTACTACTAGCAAGGTGCAAAGCGAAGCCGGGACATGCTAATAAACTATTTCCAACCTGTACAAATGCGTGCAGATATGTCTTTCAGAGCTCATGTATAAAGAAATCTTGGATCTTTGCTATGGTTCAAGGTTTGTGCGACTTAGTGCAACTTCCGCCAGTTTTCAGGGGCGAAGCACCTTACGGGCTCGGGCAGTCGGCGTCTGATGTACACACAGCAGTAAAATACCCGAACAATCCTTTTACATTGGCTCCCGCTCGAAAGCAACGTGTATTAAAAGAACACACCGGGACAATCGTTTCCCAACGCCTCGCGCTAGAACGCTTCGTGCTTCAAAGACACGACAGTTTTAGAGAAAAGGTGTGTGCTTCTACCTCCCAACGGTTTCATCTCCTCTAGGAACAAAACGCCCAGGCGACAATGCATAAGACGCTGAGGGCAGAGCATCGAAACCGCATGATAACTTTGAAACCGCGTTCCACATCGAAACCGCATCATACACGTATACACTGCATGCTTCGCTCCTCCTCATGTTCACGTTTGTGGAGATGCCTGCTTTTCTAGGCATGTGGGTAAAAAAATACTGAGAGTGGATGGTGAGAGAGAGGCAGGAAGAGGGAACAACTTTAATAAAGTGCTGCAGCTTGGTTAGAACCGCTCGCGCGCGGGGATGGGTGGGTGGGAGCGGGAACTTTTTGCGACGCGCCCTTGACGCCTTCGCGATTTCTTGCCCGTATACTTCGGCTCCGGCCTCGATACACCCTTCGGATGGCTGGTGTGGGCAACCGTTTCTTGACCATACCCTACTTGTCTGTTAGATACGCTTATTTCTGAAGGAATTAGGTCCTGTGTTTTAGCAATGTTGCCTAT